>NW_006408866.1:1173212-1193007 GCF_000296735.1 Chrysochloris asiatica | reverse complement strand
CGTCCTAGTTTCTAAAGAGCATTCTGGTTGTACTTCCTTCAACACAGATGTGTTTGTTCTTCTGGCAGTCCATGGTATTTTTAATATTCTTCTCCAACATCATAATTCAAATGCATCCATTCTTCTTTGGTCTTTGGAAATTGATAGTGGTGATTAAATATGGTTAATATCATTGAGTTGTACACACAAAAACGATTGAAACATCTTCTTACATATAGTTCCTCACATTAAAAAAATTAAATATTAAAAAAACACAACCCTCCTTTATTTCTCACTTGGCTAGTGATGGCTCTGTATGGCATCTATCAAACGCGGCTGGAAGAGACAGTGAGGGGGAAGCCCGCGGAACCCCTCCTGCATTCTATAACTTAAATATTTTTTAAGATCTTTGATTAGTCTGAAGTATTAAAACTAGACGGCATGTTTATCTCCCCTGCGGAATGACTTGAATTCACTGACTCTCCCATAATAAAGGTTGGTATCCATTTAGCAAGCCATGGTATTTTTAATCACCTCATATACATGCAGAAAATGAATAAAGAAAGCCATAAAAGAATTGATGCATTTGAATGATGGCGTTGGAGAAGAATCTTGAAAGTACCATGGACTGCCAGAAGAACAAACAAATCTGTCTTGGAAGAAATACAGCCAGAATGCTCCTTTGAAGCCAGGATGGTGAGACTTTCTCTCTCTTACTTAGGATAGGTTATCAGGAGGGACCAGTCCCTGGAGATTCTTGATAAAGTGGAGGATCCGCAAAAAAAGTGGAAGATCCCCCAATGAGATGGATTGGTACAGTGGCAGCAACAATGAACTCAAACATAATACAATTGAGAGGATGGTGCAGAAACCGGCAGTGTTACATTCAGTTGCACAGAGAGTCCCTATGAGTTGGAACCGACTAAATGGCACCTAACAACAACAACAATTTGTTTAGGTCCCAATTCCCATTCTAATTTTTTGCATGCATTAACTCATTTTCCTGTCAGAACAATCCTAATAGTTGCATTCCGTTGCTGTCCTCTGGATGCAGGTTCCTGTCACTCACTGCACCCAAACAATGTTTTATTACCTGTAGTTCAAACAACACACCTGCACAAGCTGGCTTTAAAGCACAGCAGTTTATTGGCAAAGCAAAAGTGTGCTCTCAAAGTAGAGAATGGGTTTGTCTCTGCAAAGTGGAGACTCGGATGGGGTCTTGTATCTGCATTTTTAATGCATCTGGTAATATGGTAATATTATCATATGATAACAAAGGGGAGGAATGTTCATTTAATTCTTAGTCCTGGTGTGGCTCTGTAGAATAAGCACTCCACCTTAAGGTCAGTTTGAACTGCAAGGTTGATGGTTCAAACTCACCAGCCACTTCTTGGAAACCATATACATGGTTGCTATGGGTCAGTCTGGTAGCGTAGTGGCTACGAATCGGGCTGCAAGGTCAGCAGTTCGAAACTACCAGCTGTTCCGCAGGAGAAAGATGAGGCTTTCTGCTCCCGTAAAGATTTACAGCCTCGGAAACCCTGTACAGGGTTGCTGTGAGTCAGAACCGACTCCACAGCACATAACAACAACAACAACAACAACAACAACAACAACAATGGGTCGGTACTGACTCGATGGTACTTAACATCAACAAAGGGATGGAGGTTTCTGGGAAATGGGGTGCCACACCTTCCTGTTCTTATTTGGTCCTCACTAGATCCATTTGGAGTCCTGGTGTGGCACTGTGGGTTAATGTGCTGGACAGCAAAGTCAGTTTGAACCGTAAGGTCGGTGGTTGCTTCTCGGTTCATCAGTTGCTTCTCAGAAACCCTATACAGGGTCACTATGTATCAGAAACAACTCAAAGGCACTGAACAACAACAACAGTGCACTATGGCATGGAAGGATGTTCAATTTAGTATGCTAATAAAGCAAAAGTGACTTATCGGTCATCTTGCTTCCAAATGCTTGTGCCCAGGTTTAGGTACAGTCCCTATTGTTGTTAAGTGCCTTGTTAAGTGGTGGTGGTGGTGGTAGCTTTGTCTCTGTGCAGTTGGCTGTAGTAATTTTGACTGGCTGGTTCTGCTTGGTGGTTTGGCCTTCAAGATTCTTTCCCTTTGGGGTTGACTGCACAGAAAACACACAGTGGAGCCACCAGTTAGCAAGTCCTTGTATCCATCTTCACTCTTATCATCATCTGGAGTCCTGGGGTGGCGCTGGAGGGTTGTCACTGGGCTGAGAACCAAAAGGTCGGTATTTCGAACCCACCAGCCGCTCTTCGGAAACCCTATACAGGGTCAGTAGGAGTCAGAAGCGAGTCAACAGTACTCAGCAACAACATTGTCATCATCACCATCATCCTGGTATCTTTCTGCCTCCTCTCTTGGAATATACTTTTCTCTTGGTAACTACATGGTGAACTATTACCCATTCTTTGAGGCCCTGGATAAATGTTACTTCTTCAGAGCCTTCCCCTCCTTTCTGTTTCAGTAACACTTTGTAAAGTCCTCATCCCAGCAAAGAGCACATTATTCTGTAGGCTTGTCTTCCCTGCTGAATAGTAAAGTTCCAAGATTGTGGATGTTCTACCTACTCCCTCACTGGCAGTTGTGAACAGGAAACTACTACTTACTGGTTTGTTGTTGTTATTAAGTTCCGTCAAGTCGGTTCTGACCCATAGCAACCCTGCATAGGGTTCCCAAGAAGCGGCTGGTGAAATTCAAAATGGCTTTGCAGTCCAGCTCATTAACCCACAGCACCACACCAGGACTTACTGTTTTAGTGGGAGAGGTCTATCACCTTTCATGTGGGAGACTATTTCTCATGTGTAGCCACCTCTCATCTGTCAGGAGAGGCTTGTGTGCTACAATGATGTCCAGCAAGTTTCAGCAGAACTCCCAGACTAAGACCAAGTAGGAAGAAAGACCTGGTTATCCACTCCCAAAAATCAGCCAAGAAAACCCTGTGGTTCCATGGTTTCGTCTGCAGCCAGACCTGGGGATGGATGACTCTGGACGGGGTAGCATTTCCATTGGCCATGAATAGGGCTGACTGTACCAGAAAACAGCAGTAGAAGCATTTTGCCCCAGGCATGGTGACAAGCACCTTAGACGCAGGATTGCAGTTCATCTTCATAACTCCCCTGGGAAGGCAGCTCTCTTACCCTGTTTCACAAAGGGGCCCTGGTGTGGCGCTGTAGGATAAGCACCAAACTGCTAACCACAAAGTCAGCGGTTCATACCCTACAGAATCACTATGAGTTGGAACTGACTTGATGGCATTTAATAGCAATAATTTCACAGAAGGAGATTCTAAACCCCAGAAAGGTGAAGTCACTAGCAGAAATTTGGCAGAGGCAGAATTCAAACTCAGGTCCCCTTGACCCCAAAGCCCCCACCTCTAGTTTGACATCACCTGCTTTCCACACAGATGGCTGAGGATGCGGTAGAACGGTCATTGGGGCAATTCCTGTCCCGCTCGGGTATTGAGGGGGCTGGACTCGGTGATATTTACCTTCCTTCCAGCACTGACATTTCATTCTAGCAGGTTTGTTATCTCTCCTTTTGACACTGCCTGAACTATTCAAGACAAGTCCCTGCTTTAAAAATAATGATAAAACTGCCTGTCGGTGGAAATAACTGAGCACGCTATCTAATGGAAACAGGAGAATTTCCGAGACACACTGCAAGTTCGTTAGGCATGCAAGATTAAACTCAAATTCATCTCGGCTCAGTCAGACGCGCTCGGAAATCAAATTGCAGGGGATGGAATTTTCAGCTGCTCAACTGCTTTAAGACCAAGGTGAGGGAGACCCAAAGAAACATGCAGAAAGCTGTCATGAACAGAAAAGGCCTCCTAGTTGCCAGCAGCTTGGGAGAACCTGACCAATTTCAGAGACACTGAATCAGGAAGGGGTAAACATGCAGCTGTTGCAATTGGAATCTCTGGGTGGATACTTGGCTCCATCACTTGCAAGATGAGTGGCTTTTAAGCCAGTTAATTAGTCTCTCTGTTCCTCAGTTTATTCATCTGTAAAATGGGTGAATGGTAAGACCCACTCCATTGGTTGTTATGGAAAATTAATTAGTGCATGCAGTTAGCATAGTTCTTGGAATATGTTGTTTGGTTAGCTGCCATCATCAAGTTGGCCCCCAATTCATGGTGGCCCCACAACAGAACAAAACACTGCCCATACCCATTGTGACCTATAGGATTTTCATTGGCTCATTTTTAGAAGGGAGTTTAAGCTGGGTTTAAGCTATCTGTGCTTTAGTTTCTCCATTGTAAAATGAATACTAATGACACCTTTCTTGGAGTGTTGCTGTGAGGACTAAATGAGTTAATGCACAGAATTGTGCTTGGGACACAAACTTGCTCAATAAAAATGAGCAATGATTATTAAGTGCTGCCGAGGGGGTTCTGACTCATAGTGACCCTGTATATAAGGTTTCCAAGGCTGTAAGTCTTTGCAGGAGCAGATAAACTCTATCTCGTGTGGAGTGGCTGGTGGGTTTGAACTATCAACCTTATGATCTGTTTGTAGTCCAGTGTTTATCCTACAGAGCCACTGTGTTCCCAAGCAATGATTAGTTTGCTGCTAATCTCTCTCCTTTACTACCACCCTCCCAAGAGACTAGAGGCTATTTGCCTGGTTTATCTTTTGAATCTACTGCCACCAGTGCAAAATGTTGTACACAGTAGATCCTCAGTTAATACCAGGGTAAGTTAAAAACTATTACCAGTAAGGTTTGAGGTTTATTCCAAACAAATAATATTCTAACGTGTCTCCGTGTTCAGTAATGGCTGCAGAGAAGTTCTTTTAGTAATACTGTCTTAATCTCACTAGGATGCCTTTAAAACAACCGTCTATTCAAAACAGTAGCTTCTGCTGGGCCAATCAAATTCTAGGCAGAGAGTTCAGCTTAAGTTACGGCGAATGTTTTTTGGGATTTCAAAGAGATAGTCTTGGTAGATTTCTTCACAGGACATATGACTATTAAGAGGTTAATTAGGGAGATGTTTTAAGAACACCGAAGACTACATTAGGACCACATTAGAAGGTTCTGGATAGAGTCCTGGGGGGGAAAAATGTGAAACGAAATTCAAAATCATAAAAAGACCAAATCATACTAGAGACTGGAGGAACCTCAAGAGTATGGTCCTTAGTCACAGTTCAGGTCTGGAAAGGAATTCACCCCCATGTCTCAATATTAGCCCATCACTAGATAGATCTATCCTGGTGTGGCCCTGTGGGCTAAAGCACTGGACTGCCAAGTTGGTTTGAACAACGAGGTCAGCAGTTCAAACTCATCAGTCGCTCCTTGGAAACTCTATACAGGTTCACTATAAGTCAGACAGACTCAGAGGCAATTAACAACAACAACAACAACAACAACATAGGGGGAACAATAACACTGGGGAGGTATGCACACCTTAGAATAATCAACCATTTGAGATCAAAAGGACAAAGTTCAAGAGGGTTGCATAAACGGAAACAGGAAACACAGGGAGGAAGTGAATTAAGAGGTGTTACCTCGGAAACCCTGTACAGGGTCACTATGAGTCGAAACTGACTCCACGGCACATAACCACCACCACCACCACCCTGTGGGGATTGCAACCACTAAGATGAAGTAAAATCTGTGTTATCTGTTGAATGGAAAACACATCTACTCTATGAACCTTCACCCAATTCACAATAAAAAGTTTGAAAAAGAAAGAGAAAGGAAGAAAGAAGGAAATTACATTGGTGAGAAAAAGGTCAGGGAAGTTGTGTTGAGGAATTTTTCTTTCATCACAACCATGCACCTGTCTATTTTCCAAGTACCTTGCTGAAAATTCATACCTCATCCTCCCTACAGTCCAGATCTTGCCCCTTAAGACTCCTTTTTGATCCTCAAACTCAAACATTCCAAAGGAATAAGAATTGAATCCTTCACAATTTGAGTACCTTGAGGATGTCAAAACTGCAGCTTTCACATGGTGTAAGATGAAGAGCACAGAATTCTTTGGGGGAAGGGTTGCTGTTGTGATGGTTAAGTACCATCAAGTCATTTGTGACTCATAATGACCCTGTATAGGGTTTCCGAGGAGCAGCTGGATGAGTTTGAACCACCAACCTTGCAGTTCAAAACCGACCTTGAGGTTGAGTGCTTATCCTACAGCGTCACACCAGGACTCCCATGGAGTCGGTTCTGACTCATAGCTGACCCTGTACAGGGTTTCCGAGGCTATGAGGCTATAACCTTTATGGGAGCAGAAAGCCTCATCTTTCTCCCACAGAACAGCTGGTAGTTTCAAACTGCTGACCTTGAGATTAGCAGCCCAATTCATAACCACTACGCTACCAGAGCTCCTTAGGACTCCCATTACAATGATGGTAACATCACCTTCATAAGTACAAAACTATATGGAGAATGCATAGAGAAACAACAGCTTCACAATTTGATACTTCTTGTCTAATAAAAGTTTCTATGATTTTGTAGCAGTACTTTTGAATTTACCCTAGTGTTTATGGAAGGAAGGGATGGAGGGAGAAGCAAGAGAAGTTGGAAGAGGTAAAGATAGGCGGAGAGAGGAGGAGAAGGAAAGCGAGGGGTGGGGAGTAGTGGATGGGAGAACAGAAGGGTTGCAGGAAGAGAAGACAAGAGAGGGACCAGGAGGTAAGAAACAGAGAAAGCTTTGAAAGTTATTTCATTGTAAACATAGTACTGTAAATAGACAATGATCTTGAATCCAGAGAAATTTCCAATGGAGCTGAAATTGATTACCCTTAGTTTGTCAAAGTCAAGTAACTATTCTCAACTACTAACTAGTTCATAACTTTTTATATTAAGTTCATTAGCTGTTATTTTGGAGAGGAGAGGATTAGGACACATTATTAGTTACTTAAAATGAATTTGAATGGTACCAAATGTCTCCCTTACTTTGGCCAGTGTCCACCTGGTCCCTCAGGGAGCTATGAGTCTGTACATGCCAAACCCCAGGCAGTACCAGTGAAGGCCCCCAATGTTAAGGACTCTCTGTGCTTATCTTGCAGTCCCAGATGCAAACCTCAGTCCTGCAGATAGCCCGATTTTGCCAGCACACCAACAATGGATCCATTGTCAGCAGCAGACTAACATTATCCATTGTCCCAAGATTAATGTTTACAACCAAAAAGTTAATTGAATATTTTCAGTACAAAATCATTATCACAAAGATAGGATTTCTCTAACTCCTTGTGACCAGCATTTTCTCTTCTTGTCAACAGCCAAGCGATATTCAAAGGTCATTTGATGATTAGATATTCGGAGCTAGAGGAGTTAGATGGATCAAATGTTCTGCAGCATCAAGATTCGATAGACTGGCAAGATACGATAGCGCCAACTCACACCAATAGATGGTCGTGCTAATATTTCCTCAAGTTTAGCCATTCGTGTCCCACTGCACGACTTGGTGCTATAGCCACTGGTAATATTTTTCTTATCTTGATAAAATTCCCTTCTGTTGAGTGGTGGGGGTAATTGCCTTGAAGAGTTTAAGCAGATACATTTTATAACAATGCTTTTTATTCTTTTGTCACAAGACAATTCCTAATGTAGTTGAAGTCAGTGGGTCTTAAATGGAAAACTGACTTTGTAATATTTTGAATTAATAGCAAGTTGAGAAGGTTACCAATACTATACTGAAATGTCAAAAGGTGTTTTCCTTTCAGAATTAGGTAATTTTAAGGACTGGTATTTTATACACCTGGGCAGTCCCACCCTGGAAACCCTGGCGACTAGTAATCTGTAAATTTGGGATATATTCAGATAGTCTATACTCCAGGGGCGGCCCACCTAGCCTGTTTCAATACTAGTGTACTGCTGCAAGCCACTGGCATAAATGATGATCTTACCAACGGAACACAGAAAAAACACAAGTGTCTTTGGGAACCCACAGGCTACTATAATTACAATTATGGAACCCCTCCCCCTCATTGCCCACTTTGGATTCCTAGTGTGGCGTTGTAGGATCAGCATTGGACTGTGAACAACAAGGTCAGCAGTTCAAACCCACCAGCTGTTCCTCAGAAATCCTATACAAGGTCGCTATTAATCAGAACTGACTCAACGGCACTTAACAACGAGTCAGAACCAACTTAACAGCACTTAACAACAACAACGCCCCCACTTTGGCTAGGGACTCTCCTTTTTCTTCCTCATTGGGTTTAGGGGTGGTGGGTCACCTCTCATTTGCATATTTTAATCCATGTCTTGGACACCCATGGTTCTAATATAAAGGCCCATTCAGTTTATGAAAAAAGAGAGAGAGAGAGAGAATTTGCTTTCAACTGCTCCCCTGAAACTAGAAAGTTTGTCTTAAAACTGATGCATTTACATGACTTTTTACTGTCTGATATATTACTTGGAAACATTTCTTTGACGTCTCTATGATTTCACAGATGTAAATAAATGTAGAATCTGTATCCCTTGCCATAAATAGAAGGTAAAATAAATACAAAGAAAATAAGACAATACTATTACAATTTTACTAAATATTGTGCCTTGCTAAGAGTACTGAAATTGAAAGTTGCTCTTTTCTTTGTTTAGTGTTGGAGAAGTATAAAGGATGACAGAGATTTCTCATTGCCACAATCAGAGGGAATAAAGATTATTTTGTTTGAGAAATAAACATCTGCCAGTGTGACTCAGTGTGATTTTTGCTGCTTTTATACCCTTCACAGGATTGTCTCATATACCATCAAGGAGCTCTGGTAGCGTAGTGGTTATGAATCAGCCTGCGAGCCTCAGGGTCAGCAGTTCGAAACTACCAGCTAGCTGTTCCACGGGAGAAAGATGAGGCTTTCTGCTCCCATAACGATTTACAGCCTCGGAAAGCCTGTACAGGGTCGCTATGAGTCGGAACCGACTCCACGGCACATAACAACAACAATCAGTGGATGTAGCCCACCATTTAGGAACCGATTGGTCAAGCCAATGGAAACCGATTACTAAAAAACCACTGGTTGTAACCCTCTGCATCCAACTCCACATTAGAGATGGTCCTGCCAATAAAAAAAGAACTTGTCAATAAGAAAAGAACTACTTGTCAATCTATGCAATATAGAGGAATGAACTCATGAACTTCAGGAACTTTATGTGTAGTAAGTGAAGTTTTCCACAAAAGGGTACATCCCAGATGATTCCATTTCTATCAAGTTCTAGAACAGGCTGAATTGCTGTACATCAAAAACAAAAACCAGAGGATGTGGAGATTGATTGGAAAGTGAATATTCTAAGGGGATGGAGCTGTACTAAATCTTGTTTGGGTGCTTGCATATAATTTATCCAACTTAATTTAATGGAATACTTAAGAAATAAAGTCCTATCATTAAGAAAGGACAGGGATGAAACTTGGAAACATTTTGTTGAGTGAAATCAGTCAGACACAAAAGGTCAAAAATCGCACGGTTCCACTTAAAGGGTCCTGGAGTGATGCTGCAGGATAAGCACAAGGTCGATAGTCCAAGCCCACCAGTCACTCCTTGGAAATCCTATCCAAGGTCACTACGAGTCAGGACTTAACAACAACAACTTACATAAAATAACTAGTTTAAGCAAATGCACAAAGTCTAACGTTTATTTGTGGTTACCATGGGAAAGTGGAAAGGGGAAATACAGAAATATTGATTAAGAGGTCCTGAGTTCTTGTTTGGAGTGATAAAAAAAAACCTGTGGACACAGAGCAGTGACAGTTGCATAAGACAGTGACCATCATTGTCACTGATTTATGTTGTAGTTAGGTGCCATCGAGCCGGTACTGACTCATAGCAACCTTATGCACAACAGAAGGAAACACTGCCCAATCCTGGGCCAACCTCACAATTGTTGCCACGTTTGAGCCCGTTGATGCTGCCACTTGGCCAATCCATCTCGCAGGGGGTCTTCCTCTTTATCGCTGACCCTCCACCTTACCAAACATGGTATCCTTCTCTAGAGACTGGTCCCTCCTGACAATATGTCCAAAGTATGAGAGACGAAATTTGGCCATCTTGGCCTCTAAGGAGCACTCTGGCTGCACTTCGTCCAACACAGATCTGTTAGTTCTTTTGGCAGCCCATGGCACTTTCAGTATTCTCCTCCAACACCGTAACTCAAAAGCATCAATTATTCTACGATCTTCCTTATTCACTGTCCAGCTTTCACATGCATATGAGGTTCTTGAAAATACCATGGCTTGGGCCAGGTGAACCTTAGTCCTTAAGCTGACATCTTTGTTCTTCAACACTTTAAAAAGGTGTTGTGCATCAGATTTACCTAATGCAATATGTCGTTTGATTTCTTGGCTGCTGCTTCCATGAGTGTTGATAGTGGATCCAAGAAGAATGAAGTCCTTGACAACTTCAATCTTTTCTCTGTTGATAAGAATGTTGTTTATTGGTCCAGTGGTGAGAATTTTTGTTTTCTTGACATTGAGACGTAATCCATACCACAGGCTGTGCTCTTTGATCTTCATCAGTATTTAAACTCCTCTTCACTTTCAGCAAGCAAGGTTGTATCATCTGCATATTGCATATTGTTAATGAGTCTTCTTTCAATCCTGATGCCATGGTTATCTTCATATAACCCAGATTCTCGGATTATTTGCTCAGCATACAGGTTGAATAAGTACGATGAAAGAATATAACATTGAATAATACACTTAGCAATTTAGATTCAAGGGGCAAATGTGTCACTATTTGTATTTCACCACAATAAAATAAAAGTAAATTAATAAAGCTCAACTTTCCTCCTTTCTGGCTGTGTGCCCTTGCACAAGATCATTAACCTCATGGAGATTTAGTAGTTTATCTATTAAATACAGATGATACGAAATTATTCATTAGTTCATTCATTTACCAATATGTATTGAACACCTATCATATGCTAGGCTTTGAACTAGGTATGGAGAATACAGATGTGGATAAAACAGACCCAAACCCAAGCCCATAGCTCATATTCTAGAGGTAATGTTGTTGTTGTTGTTATCAAGTGCCATCCAGTCGATTCTGACCCATAGTGACCCTGTATAAGGTTTCCGAGGAGCAGCTGGTAAGCTTGAACCACCAACCTTGCAATTCAAATGGCTTTGCAGTCTGGTGCATTAACCCATAGCAGGGAATGAAAGGCAGTAAATCAAGTAAGTGAATTATAGTGTAAGTTGTAGACGGAGAGGATTTCAGGGCACTAAGTTCTGCATGGGAGTCCTGGTGTGGTGCTGTGGGCTAATGCATCAGATTGCAAAGTCATTTGAACTGCAAGGTCCGTGGTTCAATCTCACCAGCTTCCCCTTGGAAACCCTATACAGGGTTGCTATGGGTTGGAATTGACTCAACAGCACTTGACAACAAGTTCTGTACAAGGATGTCATACAAAAGCCATTGGACTTGACATAACCCAAGATGGTGGCTAAGTCATACACAGCACGCCATCTTCCTGCAGCAAAGAACCAAGAAACCAACCAGAAGAGCAAACAGAAGGAGGAAGATTTAGATCAGATACCAAAGGCAAGGAGAAACGAATGGAAACTGCAAATAAGGAGAATTGCAGACTGTAGGCGCCCTGCCAGCCAGCTCAGCACAGCATGGCCACCTTGAGACAAAGTGAGCAGCATTCCCAGACAAGGAGCACAGGAAGGCAATGCCACAGGCCCCCAACCAGAGGACAGAGCTTCTGTGTTAACAAACCTGAACAACGGGAAGAGATCGTGAACTAGATGTAAGAAGGAAAAGTACAGGACGGCAGGAATCCAAGGAACCAGAAAGCAGAGAAGGAGCCAGAGCTACACAGTAGTAGCAGTCCTTGATTATGTGGGTGGGTCATGCTGGGAGAGTGGAGGATTCTTAGAGTGGCAGCTAGAAAATCCTACCCAGTAGCACTGCGGGCTAATGTGCTGGACCAAAAGAAAGGTCGGTTTGAATTGCAAAGTGAGCAGTTCAAGTTCACTCACCAGCTGCTCCTCGGAAACCCTATACAGGGTCTCTATGAGTCGGAATGGACTCTACATTCAACCAGAACAAATGAGACTCTGGATAGTTACCCTTTCCCTTTGGTCAGGGCTGCTCCTGATCGCTGGTGGCACTGTGTGGGGAGTACCCCAGCACCCACGCCAGAGACTAGGAACATATGTTCCTCCTCCCCACCACCCTCCCATTGCCTGGTGAGCCACCTGTTCATTCCCACACTGTTGGACCTGTAACTGGGGGCTCACTCCCATCCTGCCTGTCTCCAGGATACCCATCCACCTGCCAGCCCACGGCACACTCCCATGCTGTCAGACCTGCGACCAGAGGCTCATGACTGTTCCGTCCACCCCTGTACTACCCATCCCACAATCCTGGTGACCCGTGGTGCATGCTCCTACTGCCAAACCAGAGAGCAGAGGTCGGAGACCCCACCCTCTCCAATCTTTCCTGTCCCACCTACCTAGGAACTGGCAGTGCAAGTTCTCAGGCCACACTTCCAGCAACCAGTGACCCGTGAACTCCGGCCCTGACTACCTGGCAACCAGCAGTGTGCACACAGAGCACACAACACTGAGACCACTGAAAATGCCCTGTGCCTATGCCATGGTGACCAGACAGACAGAAACACCACTTCATCAGCAATGGCAGTCACATCCTGACAGGTGTCATCTGGTAATCAACAATTAGAAGATCCGTGTACTCTCACCCAACATTTACCTGGCTGCAACATCACACATCATGCATCCAAAGAGACCACGCAGGCTCGCACACTCTGCATCTGAACGGAAACAAACGCCTTGATGCCGCACCATCCACTGAGGGACCACATCATGCATGCACAGGGGTCTACCCTACCCAGTTGGGTGATACTCCCTTCACAGTGGACATGGAGATAGCCTGCTCTGCCCTTCAGAGGACATGCAAGTGCTAGCACCAACTTGGAAGGACTCCACAGGCCCACAAGGGCTCTGGAGTTACTCTGACCATCCAAGACTTGGCATCATCTAACAGGGAAGGAGCCTGATCTCCCAGCTCCACTTAATCCAGCAAGGGTTGACATGCAAGTCTAACCACAGACAACTCATACATGGGGTGACCTGCCATACTCCTTAGACCGAGGAAATCACACCCAGCCAATGGACACCACCAAAGTCTCACAGGGACCAGAATCACAAGACAACATTAAAATAATACAAAGGAAGAAAGACATTCTAAAGAGAAACAGAAGAAACTGAACACTGAATACATCACAGACACACATACAAAACAGCACAAAACAAACATGCACACTTTTAATCACATATAAATGTATGTGTGTGTGTGTGTGTGTGTGTGTGTGTGTGTGTGTGTTAGGTGACATCCACTGGGTTCTGGCTCAGAGCAACCCTGTATAGGGTTTCCGAGGAGTGGCTGCTGGATTTAAATTGTTGACCTTGTGATTAGCAGTCCAGTGCTGATCCTGCATTGCCGCACCAGGTATCTAAATAGATAGAGAGCAAGAGTTGTTAAGTGTCTTCAAGTCGGTTCTGATTCATATGGGGTTTCTGAGGCTGTGTGTCTTTATGGGAGCAGAAAGCCTCATCTTTCTACTGCAGAGCAGCTGGTGAGCTCAAACCGCCAACCTTGTTGTTCGCAGTTCAGTGCTTGTCCTACAGAGCCACACCAGGATACCCTAAAAACAATTATGTAGGGTGATTATTGCTGCATGTCTCTTCCTTTCATGATCTATACCCTCTGTGAAGTCAAGTTTTGGACCCAAAGCATATTTTAATTTGACACACTGCTTAATCTGACCCAAAACAAAGCTTAGAATCCAGGAATTGCCTCAAATAAATGAATGTAAATATTCCTACTACATCAAGACTGGCCTAGTTGTGAAAAAACTGTGCTGAGATTTTGTTAAGACAGGATGTGTGTTTCACTGGAAATATCAATAGCTAGATGCTTAGGAGGAATCTGGTTTACTTGGATTATTACAATTAAGCATCATAATTCTTTGGAAGTTATAAATAATTCAGAGCACATATGGGATTCTTTTTCTCTTTTCTGATTTGTTGATTTATTATGCTCCATAAAATACAAAAAGAGGAGCGGACAAACCAATGGTCTTTGAGTAATTATTGACAACGGGCTCAGTTACTTATGCCAATGGGCACCCTAAAG
This sequence comes from Chrysochloris asiatica, assembly GCF_000296735.1. NCBI lineage: Eukaryota > Metazoa > Chordata > Mammalia > Afrosoricida > Chrysochloridae > Chrysochloris > Chrysochloris asiatica. The sequence continues at coordinate 1,178,894 of NW_006408866.1, read as the reverse complement.
CAATCAGTGAAATATGTTTAAGAGCATAGTCATCACTCGCTAGATAGACGGATATCTGAATGGATAAACAAAGCAACAGATGGATGAATTACGGAATCAAGCAGACAAACAGACCTAAGCTCATTGGCACAAATGGCATCTCGGGGGGCTATGGCAACACCATCTGTGGATTTGGAACATCTGACTGGTAAGGCAGGCATCCCATCTCCCCCCTCGCTGGGCCTTAGGCAACCTTACAAAATCCTTGAGGACTACTTAGGAGAGACTGGTCCTCTCTCTAGAGGTCCCTACATAAACACAGACCTCTGCAAGCCCTCTGCAGAGAATTGGTCACCCTAAGCAGGGAAGACATGCGAGTCTATGCTAAGACTGCAATGGGAGAAGTAACAGCCCCCAAGAGATGGAAAACAGAGACCCAAGAGCTGGAAAGATGATCTGTTCAGCAAGGAGCTCTGTCAGAGGGTGTTCGGTTTGTGCATCCTTCATAATCTCCCATTTCAGAAGTTTGATGTGAACTGGCTATTGAAAGCAGCTGGAATCTTATTGCTGTTCTTCTGGGTGTAATAATGGCATGGCAGTACTGTAGAGAAAGGAGCGTCTTTGTCTTTTTGCAGTAAGATGATGTGATGGTTGGGATTTACTTTGGCAAATTCCAGCCAAGACAAAAAATTTAAAAAACACAAAAGAGAACATGAAAGTTGGAGATATAGATACAACTAGCTTAGAAACGTGTTTGTAGTTATTGGGGCTGAGTGCTGAGTGTAAGGAAACGCAGGAATTCAGACTCTTCTCTTTCCCATTGAGCGTGCTGGAAAGTTTTCATGTTAAAAACTTCCAATCATTCCATTCTTTTCACGGGGGGAGGGGAGACAGTATACACAACACAAGCATACATACATGCACTTGGAACAGTTTCCCAGCTTTGGGGATTAATTCTGTTTGGCAGACAAAAGCTATTCTGTTAAATGGTCTATGGTGTTTAAAGAGCAATTTGGTTCTATTTAATTGCTACCTTAAATTAACTGCTTCCGGAGCCTAGAGAGATGACTGTGGGGGCAGAGTGGGGAAAGAGGTGAGATAAGATTCAAGCAGCACTGAGTGATTTCAAGTGGGACCAGCAACTTACTGGGCATTTCCCAACCCCTAGGAATTGCATAGAACTCACAACTGGAGGGCAGGACTCTGCAGACAAAAGCCAGTGATGGCAGTAATTTAAAACTCCTGCTCTCAACAATGTGCCACCATCTAAGGAAGAAGAAGGTTGCTTAAGCTCCTTCCCAACTTGTTCTGGAACAGAGTATTTTAGTGATGAAGAAGACTTTGTAAATAATGGGACTCAACATTACATGCCTTCAACATTCATTCACTACATATTTATTCAGTATCTACTCTAGTATCTCACAGAAGGAAGACCTAGCAATCTGCTTTCAAAAAGATTACAGTCAAGAAAACCCCAAGGGGCAGTTCTCTAATACATGCGGTTGTCATGAGTCTGAATTGACTTGATGGAATAGGGTAAATATAGGACACCAGGCATTGTGCCAGGCGTGAAGGATATGTGGTGGGGGTCAACCCAGAGAAGATCACTGCTTTTGTGAGGCTTCTGGTCCAGCTGGGGAAATGGGCATAAAACCCATAAAGAAACAATTCCAGATACACGAAAGCATCTTTAACATAGTGACACAGCCATGATAATAACAGTACTTGGGTGTATATCATACACACACACACACAAAATTGGTTTATGTGTATCATAAACCATTATATGTACCTCAAAAGTTTAATATAATAGGTTTTATGGAGTTGGTTCATGACTATGGGTGGTACCCAAGTCAGACATTTGTAATCCTGCACCTGTCTGTGATGCATCTTTGCTAGTTACCTGTGAGTCGGCTCTACTCCGTGGCAACCTTCTATAAAACAGAACAAATCATTATCATTCACGCAATATCTCCACAGTAGTTGGTATGTTGGCATTGCCGTGGCTTTGTGCCAATCCATTTCATTGAGGGTTTTCCTCATTTCCATTGGCCCTCACCTTTGTCAACTTGTGTTTCCTGATGACATCTGTCCAAAGTGAGTCAAAATCTTGCCATCCTTGCTTCTAAAGAACATTCTGGTCGTATTTCATCTAAGACTGATTTGTTCACTCTTATGGAAGTCCACAGACCACTCAATATTTCTGTCAACACCACAGATGACCACAGAATAGAATATGTAGGATGGTTGTGTGAATCATGACAAACTATGGGTAACATGATGAAAAATGGGTATTTCAGAACTAAATTGTGCTCATGAGGAACATAGACATAGACCAAGGACACAGACAGACAGAACATGGTTATGAAGGAAAACAAAGCGTGCAAGGTGATAGGGTGTGAGGGGACCTCTCAGATAAGATGACATGTGAGCAGAAACATAAGTGAAGTCGTGATAGCATGGAAAAGAAGGATACAGAGCCTGGTGGTGTAATGATCAAGCACTCGACTGCTTACTGAAAGGTCAGCAGTTCAACACACACTTGCTGCTCCATGGATAGAAAAATGTGGCAATTTGCTCCTATAAAGATTACATTTTAGAAAATCTGTAGGGGGAGTTCTCTTCTGACCTTCTATGAGTCGGTACTGACTCAATGGCACCTAACAACAACAACAAAAACAGGGTTACTATAAGTTGAGATCTACTTGATGGCACACAACAACAACAACAACAATAACAACAACAGAGTGAAGCAGAGTCCAGGAAGAGGCAATAGCATAAGAGCCATGAGGCAGAAAGGTTCTTGATAAGTTCAAGGACCTTAGAAGAAGGCACTTCAATTGAAGGAGAGAAGGGGATGCGATGGGTTGAGGGGTCATATGACATACAGCTATATATTTCATCTTATAGGTCATCATAGGGAGTTTGCATTCTACTTTGAATGGGAAGACCCCTAGGGTTGTGACAAGGAATGAGGGGGCTATGCCTTTGAAAGTATTGAGATGGGCTGTAGGGAACAGGGATAGAAGTATGGGCAGCCTTTAGGAGGCTGTTCTAACCATTCCAGGAGAACAATGGTGCCTTGGACCAGAAGATAGTCTTGGGATGATGAGAAGTCATCAGATTCTGTATATATTTTGAAAGAGAGGGCAATTTTGAATTTGCTGATATTGAGTGCAGGTATGAGAGAAAGAAAGTAGTTAGGAAAGAGAAGGCCAAGATTTTTTTAAAAGTTTTTATTGTGAATTGAGTAATAGTTTACATGGGAGAACATCAGTTTTACACTCACCCTGTCATATTTTATTTCATGGTAATGATTACAGTTCCCTCTGTGCCTCATCATTCAACAATATTTGCTTCTGTTACCTCTTTTTTTTTTTTTTTTGCTGTACACAAAAACACTCAGGAATATATAATCATTTAAACAAACAAAAGGCACATTCTGCAAGCCTGCCTCCTGGCTGCCAGCACCTAGTCCCTCTCTTTCCATGAGTCCAGAGTCCTCAGCTGTTCTATTTTTCCATGTCCTCATGTCTGCCTCCATCTCTGGTGTCACTGCTTCTCTGGATAGGGTTTCACTTTCTGCTTGTGCTCTTCTCCCTTGATGGTTCTAAGGTCCTCTGTTTCTGGACTGTAAGATTAACTACTCCCCCCTGTTTGTTACAAAACTTCTACCTTTACAGTTGTGACAGTCACAATCAGTCATGATAACAGTTCCTCACTGTTGAATCATAAGAACCTTACCTTCTCCCTTCACCAGACCTGTCTAGACAAGATGAAAACTATTCAGTGGCGATTCTGCTTTCCTCCAATCCCTCTTGAAAACTTGTAAGCTAGTCACTTGATGCCTCTATAAGCCCCTTCCCCCATTTTAGGTAGCCAGTATCTCAGTTGGAGAAGGCCAAGATTTTTGACCTGAGTAGAGAAGGATTTTTGTTGTTGTTGTTATGTGCCATGGAGTTGGTTCTGACACTTAGCTACCCTGTACAGGGTTTTAGAGGCTGTAAATCTTTACCGGAGCAGAAAACTTCATCTTTCTCATGCGGAACAGCTGGTAGTTTAGAACTGCTGACCTTGTGGTTGGCAGCCCAATTCATAACCACTATGCTACCAGATAGGGCTGCCTTTAATTAAGATGGAGAAGGTTTCAGGAAGATAAAGCCTCACCTCCTGAGAGACGTGGAAGGGATCTGGCAGTGCAGACAGACGGGTCTTCTCACCCGTTGGAGATGAGACCTAAGTCAAGACTAAATGAGGAAAAAGGGATTTGAGGCAGTCAGCGGGAATGAGCAGGAGGTAGTCTATAAGAATCCTGGGCCACCATGCACATATTTGCAGGCATGTCACTTTTGTTGTTGTTGTTGTTGTTGTTACTTGCTGATGAGTCATTTTCGATTCATAGCAATCATATGCACAACAGAAGGAAACACTGCCCTGTCCTACGCCATCCTCACAATTGTTGTTATGTTTGAGCCCATTGGTGCTGCCACTGTGCCAATCCATTGCATTGGGGGTCTTCCTCTTTTTCATGACCCTCTACTTCCCCACACATAATGTCCTTCTGCAGGGACTGGTACCTCCTGATAATATGCTGATGTACGAGAGATGAAGTCTGGCCATTCTGACTTCTAAGGAGCATTTTGACTACTTCCGACACAGATTTGTTTGTTCTTCTAGCAGTCCATGGGGCTTTCAATATTCTTCTCCAACACTTAGGACCACTTAGTGGGGCTGGGTAGTGCCAACCTTTGAATTCAGCATCCATGGAGGGCACATGGATGGAAAGGGGGCTGTTTCCCAGCAACCATGCAGGCAGACGTTCCCCAGGCCCACCTTCCCAGAGTATGGGCAGGGGATGGTCCCTTTTAGCCCAAGTTTGCCATGTAGACAGGTTAATCTTAATAGAGAAAAATAGTATAGCAACAAGGGCAAGCTGCTCCCTTCATGACTTGGCTGTTTGGTTGTTTGTTACTGATGGAGGTTGAGCAAGCAGACTCTGGGGAGGAACAAGGTGGTAGGGCCATGTCTTCAGAACTGGCTTAGCCAGAGCATTCTGGGAAGAGAAGCTCCTCGCCCACTCACACTGCTGCTCCAGGCGGGACCACAGGCTCTGCAGGAGCTGATCAGGGCAGCACAGAGCAGCAGTTAGGAAGGCGGTTCTGGGGTCCAAAATCTGCTCTTTGACATTCATCCACCTTGGAGCGTGTTCCAGGACTACATTTCTCTTCAAGACTGAGCAGTATTCCATTGTATGTACATTAATCCAAACCAAACTAGTTGCCAATTGACTCTTGGTGATTCGGGCCCCATGTATGTCAGAGCAGAACTGCTCCCGAGGGTTTCCGATGGCTGATTTTTCAGAAATAGATTGCCAGACCTTTCTTCTGAGCACTTCTGGGCAGACTCAAATTGCCAATCTTTCAGTGAACAGCCAAAAATGATAGCTATTTACACCACCCAGTGACTTGGGATGTACAATACACAGAGTTAAATGGGTCATTCACAAAAGGACGAATAATGTATGATCCTATTTACATAACATACCTACCACAGGAAGATGTACAGAGATCAAAGTTTACTAGTTGTGACTAGGAGTGAGAGGGAGAAAGAAAAGAGTCATTGTTTGGGAGCCACCAAGCTTCTGTTAACTTCTGAAAATTAAGGGGGATAAAAAAATTTGAAATAGTGAGAGGTTGCACAAAA
>NW_006408866.1:1169570-1172443 GCF_000296735.1 Chrysochloris asiatica | reverse complement strand
TTGATTTCTTGACTGCTGCTTCTGTGAGTGTTGAAAGTTGATCCAAGAAGAATGAAGTCCTTGACAACTTCAATCTTTTCTCCGTTGGTAAGAATGCTGTTTTATATATATATTGTTGTTAAATGAGACCTGAGGACACAGTTAAATGCTTGTCTGCTCCCCAAATAGGTTGGCTGTTCAAACTTACCCATGAGCTACACAGGAGAAGACCTTGCAATCTGCTTCTTTAAAGATGACCCAAACCAAACCCACCTAATCCTGACTCATGGCGACCCTAGAACAGAATAGACTTGCCCCATAAAGTTTCCAAGGCTGCCATCTTTATGGAAGCAAGTGTCTTCTTACAGAGCAGCTGGTGGATTCGAACTGTTGACCTTTAGGTTAGCAGTCAAGTGCTTAAGCACTGCACCACAAAGCTGCCTACATGTAAAAATTAAAGCCAAGAAAATACCATGGAGTAATTCTGCTCGGTCACATGGGGAACCCTGAGGCAGAACAGACTCAACAGCACCTAATAAGAACAGGTTTCGTATTGTTGTTAGTTGCCACTGAGCCAGTTGTGGTTCATGGGAACACCCCATTTCCCCCCATGCAGAGTATAATTGCTTCACAGGACTTTCAAGTCTGACATCTGGATGCACATTGCCATTTTTGTCTTCTGAGGCACAACTGAGTGGGCTTGAGACACATATATGTAGTTATCAAAATGAAAAGAAAGGAAAAATACTCTTGCAGAGGCAATAATAATAATAATAAACAACCCTGCTCTTCCACTTATTAGCTGTGTGACTTTGGGAAGTTATTGGGTTGCTCTGTGATGACAATCACAGTGGCTCAGAGTGTTTGTGAGAATCATGTGATTAATGCAGTAAAGCAAGCAGAATAGTGCTGAGATGTAAATAAAAAGTAACTGCACTGATAATTATTTGCCTCTGTACTCACAAAGCAGAGTACACGGCATCGCACAGGATTACAGTTCAATACAGTTGTTCAATATGACTTGATCTCATCATAATCATCTGAGTCACCGAACCCTTAAAGTGCCCAGTTCTTAGCAAAGCAGTCTAAAAACACTTGGGTTTCTTGGGATGTGGAGTAAAAAATCTGCAGGATTCTAGGACTTAAATTGTCTGTAGGTGCTGACAGTTGGTTCTGATTCACACTGTAGAATGGAGCATTGGTTGGTTCTCTGCTGTCTTCACAAAAGTTATGTTTGAGGCCATTGTTGCAACTACTATATCACTCCATCTGCGTGAGGGTCTTCCTCTTTGCTTGCTGACCCTCTACTTTGCCAAACATATCATTCTCTAAGGACTGGACCCTCCCAATGGTGAAGTCTCACCATCATCCCTTCTAAGGACTATTCTGGCTGTACTTCTTGTAAGATGTTGTTGTTGTTAAGTGCCATCAAGTCGGTTCAGACTCAGAGTGACCCTGTATAGGGTTTCCAAGGAGTGTCTGGTGAGTTTGAACCACCAACCTTGTGGTTCAAACCGACTATGCAGTCAGTGCTTTATCCCACAGAGGCACACCAGCACAGCTATGTTATTTCTTCTGGTGTAGTCAATATTCTTCACCAACACCATAATTCAAAGACGTCAATTCTTCAGTCTGTCTTATTCATTGTCTCACTTTCACATGCACAAAAGGCAATGAAAAACCACAGTTTGAATCAGGCAAACTTTAGTCCTCAGAGTGATATCTTTGTACTCCAAGCACCCTTGTTTTGTTTTTGACAACTTCCAATTTTCCTAGATTCATACTTCACACATTCCATGTTCCTAGTACTAATGGATGTTTGTAACTGTTCCTTTTCCTTTAGGGTCACACCTTATCAGCAAAACAAGGTTATGGAAGCTCTATTCCATCCACATTGTTGAAGACAGCTCTTCCCCATGGTATTTTGAGTGCCTTCCAACCTGAGGGGCTCATCTTTCAACATTATATCAGACAATGTTCGATTTATAATGCCATTTATAAGGTTACCACTGGCCAATTTTTCTCAGAAGTACACCACCAGGTTTTTCTTCCTATTCTATCTTAGTCTGGAAACTCTGCTGAAACTTTTTTTTTTACCATGGGTGACTTTGCTGGTATGTGAAATACCAGAGGAATAGCTTCCAGCAACACACAAGTCACCACAGAGCAAGAAACTAACACAGCAGTGGTGATTCAGAAGATATGTAAGGTACCAATGTTTTCTCAGAAACTCAGAGATCAGTTTTAAAAACAGACTTTGGTCTGGAAGACAGAAAGGAAGGAAAGTCTGGGGGGAAAGTTTTCCTGAAGACATGAGCTGAGACTTCAGACACCAGGTTTTCTAGATGTGTCATGAAATTTTTATATGTCCATACTATATCCTTATGTTTTTAAATTGAAAGTAGGCATTAGTTGTCTAACTTTCTTTCTCTCCTTCCCTTCCTTCTTTCTTTGTTACTCAAAGAAGGAAAAATCAAGGGTTAACGAGCTATGCGGAACTGACACCAAATGCCAATGCCACAGTCAAATCACTGAAAGAAAGCCAGCCAGTTAAATTTTCCATTCATCAACTTGAATTGACCTAAAGGCTTGGGAGATAGCTGAAGATGGAAATCTAGAGGCAAGATCAGGCAGTGTGTTCCATGGAGAATGCAGGGCAATGAACAATAATATCTGGAGTGCTGTTACAAGACACCTGTGCCCAAGGTGGAGTAGAGATTTATCCTCAGCAGAATCCAGGCTCAATTCAGCACTGGGCTACCAGAAACACTGCACTCAAAAGAGAAATGGACATTAGAGGTTATAAATCATTTGGAAAGAGCTCTAAAGAGGAGAGGAGCCCTAGTGGTGCAGTAGTTAAACACTTGGCTGCTGTCTTAGGCTGGGTTTTCTAG
>NW_006408866.1:1149573-1169230 GCF_000296735.1 Chrysochloris asiatica | reverse complement strand
AGAGAGAGAGAGAGAGAGAGAGAGAGAGAGAAGTGTATTATCAAGAAAATGGCTTGCGCACCCTCTGAGTCTCTTCATGGCCCACATTAGACTAGTTCATAGCACAGATTAGAGATTCTCACACTTTATTCTGCTGGGCCCAATAGATGGTATTCTAATACTAGTAACAAACTCTTACAGGTGCAGCCAGACCATGATGACAACAAAGGAAGTATGTCAAAGTAAAACACAATGATCACCAAGATTCTACAGTGGACAGATGCCAGACCACCTAGACCTGCCAGGCTGCAACTTAGGAACAGTTCTTTGAGAGCTAACTCTCATTCTACTCCACTCTCAAAACATGTGAATACAAGAGTAAAAGCAACAGTATAAGGACAACCTAGATTCTCCTCTAATTTATTTTGAAACATCCACTATCTATAACTTCTGCACTTCTAATGGTGTATTTTATACTAGCATGTTACTATTCCAAAATTGAGAACCTAGGTGCTAGATTAAAAATTAAAATTAAAAAAGAAAGAAAAAAAAAAAAATGGCTTACATCTGTAGAGTCCCAGGTCCCAGCGAAAGAGAGAGAGAGAGTCTTTCCTGAGTGTCCATTATATTGGGAGCAGGCCACACCGTCAAGGAAGCATCCCTTTAATTGATTGCCTACTCAGAGCCACTCATCATAGAGTTCTGTGCCTGTAATAGGTTTCATCACCATGGGAATCAACATATCCCAGTTGTCCAACTTCTAGAAACACTGGCCTAGTCAAGTTGACGCAAAACCCTAATGATTACAGCTGCTAACTGAAAGGTTGGTAGTTCAAGGCCACCAGCCACTCCACAGAAGAAAGATGTGACAGTCTGCTTCCTTCCTTCAAGACTACAACCTTGGAAACCCCGTGGGGCCACGCCATCCTATTCTATGGGATGACTATGAGTTAAAATGAATTTGATAGCAACAGGTCTGGGATTTGGATTTTATAACAGGGAGAGGAAAGCCCCACATAAGCCCTGGAGACTAGAAGTCATCTCAGAAAAACATCCAAATTTGTGAGGAAAGCCGGCCTGAATGACTTAAAATGAATGTCATTTTGTGGGAGAGGAGGCAGGCTGTGATGCATAAGTGGATTCTTCACCTTTACATTGGAGCTGTTTTCCCATTGAGTTTAAATACACAGTTCTGAAATTCCATGCATCTAGCAAAAAGTGATGGTCATCTTGTTGTTGTCGAGTGCTGTTGAGTTAACGCTGACTCATAGAGACCCTGTATAGCATTTCTGAGGAACTGCTGATGGGTTTGAACCACTGTCCTTGTGGTTAGCAGTCAAGTGCTTCTCCTTCCATGCCATACCAGGACTAACATCTTAGGAAGATATAAATTGTCTAGATGGTCTCTTTTTTCTCCCATTTTCTTTCTTCCTGCCATCCCTAATAGCACCAAGTCTGCTAACTGACCACACAAACGCAGAGCTATGTACTCACTGATTACCAATTAGTCAGGTGACTCTGGGCAAATCACTTCCCCCTTCTGTGCCTCAATTTCCTCATCTATAAAATGAGGGTGAAGACAATAAAAGCACCAACCCTTTGTAAGTGATCCATACATGGTTGTTGTTGTTATTGTGAAGTGCCATTGAGTCGGTTCCAACCCATAGCGACCCTGTATAGGGTTTCTGAGGAGCAGCTGGTAAGCTTGAACCGCTGACCTTGCAGTTCAAACAGCTTTTCAATCTGGTGCATTAACCCACAGCGCCACACCAGGACTCCTCCATACATGATTGTTGTTGTTGTTAAGTGCCGTCGAGTCGGTTCCGACCCATAGCGACCCTGTACAGGGTTTCCGAGGGTGTAAATCTTTACGGAGAGTAGAAAGCCTCATCTTTCTCCCGCGGAGCAGCTGGTAGTTTCGAACCATACATGATAGACAGCAATTATTATCACAAGTGGCAACAGCAAGGGTTCAAGCATGACAACTGTGTGGATGGCGCAGGACCAGGCAGTGTTTTGTTCTGTTGTGTATAGAGTCTCTATGAGTGGAAGGTGACTCGTGTGGCACCTAACAACAACAACAAACAACATCATTGTCGTCATTTTTATTAGTATTCATACAGTAGAATGAAAGTACTCAGGTTAAGAGCCAAGAAAGAAGTTGGGGAAGGAGGAGTTTTAGACTGACTTCTTAGAACGCTAATGTACAAGGAGAAGGGGAGCTAACTAGACGGGGGTTATATGGTTTTCATTTGGGACAGGGAGCTATGCTGGCCAACTTCACTGAGTACAATTTAAGAGAAGCATTAAAATATTCAGCCTCTGTAGTGGAGGAAGACATCACTTAATTAATGTATGGGCTGTCATTTCAGAGAATTTTGGTCATCAAAAACTGAACCATCCATCTCTGTGTTCCAAGAAAATACTCAAGGATGTTTGGAGAGAGAATTCTCCTTAAAGTAGAGGCAGATTGTACAGATCTGCTTCTGCTCTTCCTGCAGGGAGGAGACCCAATTTCTAAGCTCAGACCGAAACCTACAACATGGTTCAGAGGAAGGGATGTTTCTTCCTTGCTGCTCACATTCTGGCCATTTCTTGAAGAGAGGGAGGAATTTTTGTCTCTCTGTGTCCCCCAGCTTCTATGTTCCACCTATGGGTGGAGAAATGGATGGCAGGGTTTGGGTCAAGAGCAGGCGATGGAGTCCTTGAAGAATCCCTCCATGTGGCCAGCCCATTAGGCAGAAGTCAAAGCCAACCTCCAGTCCTCTCTCAGATCTGCCTCTCCAGACAATGTTAGGTCCCAATTTTCTCCAGCTCTCTCCCTCCCACTCTCCCATTGGCTCATGTTCATTGTGTGTATAAACCCTTTGTGTAGAACCACATCAGGAAGTATGGATGACTGAGGGTCCAGCTCCTCAGACACTTTGCAGATTTACATGGACCCTCTCCCAAATAACAGTTGTAAGTTTTACAATTCCCATTTGGTACAATGGATGCCCAGAGGATTTACAGGACTTAACTAAAGAGAGTTAAGAGGCAGAGCTGGGGTTTTAAAACAGGGCTTAACAATTCTAAATTCTCCTGCCATTTACTCCCTATTTTAAATAATTCAATCAACCCCACTCCCAAATATGTGCATGGATAGATAGATAGGTAGGTGGTTCCTGTGTGGTACCAAGGGTTTCACATAGACTGTTAACCTTAAGGTTGGCAGTTCAAACCCACCCAGAAATGCCATAAAAGAGAGTTCTGCTCCAAATCTGCAGAGTTGACCCTGGCCAGTCCTGGACTAGCCCTCACTAGGAGAAGAAACTGAACAGATGTGTGGGTGGGTAGAGGGAAGGAGACAGATGACCTATGCTGGCCAGCCAGGTACAGTATCCATCCTGAACTTTCTAGGGCAACTTGATGGTACAGATGCAAACTGCTTTTTGGCAGAGAGAAAGAAGTGATTTTTTTTCTTGTACTCCACAATACCCTGGTGATCACAGGCATGGCCAGCCCCCCAACACATATACATGTCCAGCAAAGCTCTTGTTCTGGGCTGGCAGAGCTGCACAGTGGTGGGCCACACAGTTGTGAGCTGTATCAAAATGAGTTAGAAGCTCTCTGCACCAACCCTGGCATCTGGATTCAGAAGAGGCCTCTCCCAGCCCTGCAGAGCTGTACCTGACCTGCTCTGAACAAATGGGAACTCTCACTTCAGCTTTCCTCTGAGACAGAAAGACTCTGATCCCCCAGCTGCTTTGGGGTCTGCACAAACTACTTCCAGATTGAAAGCCAAGAAAAGACAACACCTAGCCTTATAGGAACTCCATCTTGGACCAGGAGCCCCACCGTCTCATCCCTCACCCATCTACCATGTGATCTCCTTGGGTGGCTGGGAAGTCCAGAATGTTTGCTTCTCTGCGTCTGACACTTGTACTAGCTTTTTTCCCATTCATTGTTTTTATTATTTTTTCCCTTTCTCCCTCTCTTTATAAGGAGCTCTGGTAGCGTAGTGGTTATGAATCGGGCTGCGAACCTTAAGGTCAGCGGTTTGAAACTACCAGCCGCTCCGCGGGAGAAAGATGAAGCTTTCTACTCCTGTAAAGATTTACACCCTCGGAAACCCTGTACAGGGTCGCTATGGGTTGGAACCGACTCGATGGCACTTAACAACAACAACAACCCTCTCTTTATCTTCTTTTGTGTTTTATCTTTCTATCTCTGCTTTCGTTTTCTTTCCCCCTTGCTGCTGTTTCTTTCCTTATTTGCTCTTGATTTTTCTTTACTGCTCTCTGGTCTCTACCTCTTGTATTCATCTCTCTCTCTCTCTAATTGTGTTTAGTGCTTTCTCTTTCTTTTTATTTATTTTCTCTCTTCTGTGTTTTGTTTTATCTCCCTCTTCTCTCTTTTTGTTTATTGCACTCTTTTTCTAGTGGTTGCCTGATTTTTTTCTTCCCCTTTTTTCTCCTCTTACTTTTTTCCACTGTTTTTGCTTGTTTGTTGGTGTTTTTTTTAAATCTTGTGTATGTTTTCTCTTTCTGCTTCACCCAACAGAGGATAGCAACCATGCCCATACAGTCCAGTCACACTGTAGCCTCTGTGGCCCCATTCACAGGACAAGAAGCAACCAGTTGCTATACACCTAATTGATGACAACAACCAACATCAGCCAAACCCACTCTAAACTGAGCTGTGTTAACAGTAAATGTACACCAGTGCATGTGCTTCAATTCGTTGATCACACCCACTAGGAGGCAGCTGGTGAGTACTTAAGAACACATCAACATACAATCATCAGTTAAATACAAATACAATGACACCATAATACCTCAAAAGCAACAGACAAGAAGCAGGCAAGAAGGAAATGGGAAGACCTATACAAAACTCTGTAAGAAACAAATTGCCAGCCAAGAATTGTATACCCAGCAAAACTGTATCTCAAATACAACGGCAAAATTAGAACACTTCCAGATAAGCAGAAATTAAAGTAATTTGTAATAACTACGCCAACTTCACAAAAAATACTAAAGGGTGTTCTTTGGACTGAGAACTAATAACAGTAGAAAACGACCTGAGACTAATATACATAGCAACACCACCCAGAACTCAATCCGCATGTGTTGTTGTTGTTAAATGCTGTTGAGTTGGTTCTGACTTATAGTGACCCTTTATAGGGTTTCAAAGGAGTGGCTAGCAAGCTTGAACCACCAACCTTGTGGCTCAAACTGACTTTGCAGTCTAGCACATTCATCTTCAGTGTCATACCAGGACTCCAATCCTCATATAGAAGTATCCAAAGTAACGCAAACCTACAAAACCTTAAATAGGGAACGAGAGGTATCAATTTATAATAAACACAACCACAAAGCAAAAAGAGAAAAGAGTGTGTAGATATAAAACTTCCAGATGGTAAGGAAGTCAAGTATACTTCAAGGTAAAAAAACTGTTTTAAACTGGATAATAAGCTAATAAATTACATGTTAGCCTCAAAGAAAATAATACGCCTTCACATCAAAATAAGAAAAAAGAAACCCATAAAGATTTAGTAAATATTAAAAATAATATCAATGAAGAAAATGCAAAAATAAAGCGAACTCAACTCAGAAAATTATATAGACCCAAGAAATCAGTGGCACCACAAAAAATACATAGTAAAATGACGGAAATCAATTCATACCTATCCATAATTACACAGAATGTAAATGGATTAAATGCACCAGTCAAAAACCAGAGAGTAACATAATGGATAAGAAAACAGGATCCTTCAGTATACTATCCACAAGAGACACAGCTTACAAAGACAAAAATAGTCTAAAAATCAAAGGATGGAAAAAATATATCAAGCTAACAGCAATCAAAAAATGATCGTATGGATCATGACAATCTATGGACAACATTGTGAAGTATGAGAATTCTGGAACACTTAATTGTGCTCATGAAGAACCCGTACATAGACGAAAAGGCAGTTGTTTGAACAGAACATGGGAAATTAAGAAAGGTATGTGCCAGGGTTGTATTCTTTCACTCTACTTATTCAATCTGTATGCTGACCAAATAATCCAAGAAACTGGATTAAGACCACAGCCTTTGGTATGGGTTGCATTTCAGTGCAAAGAAAGCAAAAATCCTCACTACTGGGCCTATAAACAACATTCTTATCAATGGAGAAAAGATTGAAGTTGTCAAGGACTTCATTTTTCTTGGATCAAATATCAGCACTCACGGAAACAGCAATCAAGAAATCAAATGACAGATTGTACTGGGCAAATCTGCTCACAAGTCCTCTTTAAAGTGTTGAAGAACAAAGATGTCTGTTTAAGGACAAAGGTGTGCCTGACCCAAGCCATGGTATTTTCAATAACCTCATATGCATGCGAAAGTTGGATAGTGAATAAGGAAGACCATAGAAGAAGTGATGCTTTTGACTTATTGTGTTGGAGGAGAATATTAAAAGTACCATAGACTGCCAAAAGAACAAACGGATCTGTGTTGAAAGATGTACAACCAGAATGGTCCTTGGAGGCCAGGATGGCCAAATTTTGTCTCTCATACTATGGACATACTGTCAGGAGGGAATCAGTGTCTGGAGAAGGATATCATGTTTGGTAAAGTGGAGGGTCAGAGAAAAAGAGGAAGACCCCCCAGGAGATGGATTGGCACAGTAGTGGCAGTGATGGACTCAATCAAACATAACGGTTGTGAGGTTGGCTCAGGACCCGGTAGTGTTTCCTTCTGTTGTGCATAAGGTCGCTATGAGTTCGGACGGACTCAAGGGCATCTAACCACAACAACATACGTATATACATATATGAAAAATGCAGCATGTACATTGCATAAAATAATGTAATGTAATTGCTCATCCAATAACTAGCTGCTCAAAGGAAGGTGATAAAAATAAGATGATGTTATCTGACTCTGGTTTACTGGGCCCAGAGCGCCTTGCCTACTTTCTGGTTTACCACAGACTCTCAGGACACCCTGCTTCCTTGCTGGCTCCTGTGGTCTGGCAGTTGTATTCTGAGCTATGTTCTCATTAGAGCCGAATTCTACCCTCAGTGCAGCACAGAGTCTCTGATGGCAATTCTAACAGATTCTGCTGGCAGCTTTCATCAGGTAGACACGACAGAGATACCTGTGATGCCCAGAGTGTGACAGACCATGGGGCTGAACGCAGACCTGACCAGACACAGGTAATAGCCATGGTTTGGACAGAGCTCTCTCCTCCTGCTAAGTTTTCAGGAAGGGACCTTGGGGGAGGCAGGTGCTAAATGAGGTGTTGAATAATGGGAGCAATAATGCCAACCGGACTGCCAGGTGCTCTGAGTCGGATTTTTCTCAATTAATGAGGGAAGACTTATAACACTGCGGCAGCATGAGCACTTTGGTGCCCGATGAGAGAGCTGTTCGCCCATTAATCCTGGAAGGATTTCCTGATCGTCTGGACATGGTGGCAGGAGATGAGGGATTCCTGGGCGGAGGCAGCTGCAATAGAGCATCGCTTTGAGTCAGAACCCTGGATGCTAATCCCAATTTTGTTTATACAGGAACTCCAGGCCTGGGGACATCAGCCTTTTTGCCTTGGGCAAAGCTTTCTCATCTGTTCTTCAGCAGTCAGCCTTCCCCTCCTTCCATCCATTCTCTCTGATCCATCTAATTGTTGTTGTTTGTTGCCTTCAAGTGCAGTCTCTTGGGGACCCTACATGTACAGAGTAGAGCTCTGAGTGGTGCTCCTGAAGATGAAAATCTAATGGTATCCTTGCCCAACTCCTCTCTCACACCACCCTCTCCCTCCATGCCTGCTTAAAAGATAATAACCCTCAATGGTTTACTGGACTCCTGGTGTGGCACTGTAGGATCAACACTGGACTATGAACCACAAGATCGGGGGTTCAAACCCACCAGTTGCTCCTTGGAAACCCTACACAATGTCACTATGAATCCGAACGGACTCAAAGCACTTAACAACAATGGTTTACAAGGGCCTGAATGTTCTGGCCCCTCCCCATCCTTTAACACTTCACGAATCGCTCGTCACGCCCAACTTTGTGGTCCTATTGGCTCCAGCACACTGGCTTCTTGAAACTCCTCCAAGGATCCCCATCTTCACTCACTTTATCATTCTGTTCCCTGTACATGCAATACTTTTCCTCCCTCTACCTCTGGCCAATTCTGCTGGTCTTTCACATCTCACCTTAAATATTACTTCTTCCAAAAACATATCCCGACCTGCCTGCTTCAGACTGGGTTATAACCAAGCAACCTGCGAGGCCATGTAGGCTCTGGAGCGGCCATGTTTGTATTGTTAGTTGCCATCCAGACTCTGACTCAAGGCAACCTTATGTACGTAAAACAGGATGAAATATTGCACCATCTTCCTGGTGATTGCTACGCTTCCATTGAAGCTACTACTCAATCCATATCAAGAAAGGTTCTAGTCATTTTCACTGATCTTCTACTTGACCAAATATGGAGCTAGCATATCAGTAGCCAGTTGCTGTCAAGTTAGTTTCGTCTTATGGCAACCCAGTATGTTTCCGAGTAGAACTGTGCTTCATCAGGTTGTCCGTGACTGGGTTTCAGAAGTAGATGGCCAGACTTTTCTTCTGGAGCACCTCTGGGTACACTCAAATGCTTCAAACAGCTGAGCAGGTTAATCATTTGTACTATCAAAGGACTCCAGAGTTAGTGTTGTTGTTAGAGTTGTTAAGTGCCTTCAAGCCAGTTCCAATTCATAGTGACCCTGTATAAGGTTTCCGAGGCTTTAAATCTTCACAGAAACAAAAAGCCTCATCTTTCTCCCATGGAGTGGCTGGCGGATTTCAATCGTGAACTTTGTGGTTCACAGTCCAGTGCTTACTGTATAGAGCCAGCATACTCCCAGAGTTAACATTTGTTGTTGTTGTTCAGTGCTGTCGAGTCACTTCTGACCCACAGTGACCCTGTACAGGGTTTCCGAGGAGCAGCTGGTGAGCTTGAACCATCAACCTTTTGGTTCAAACCAACTTTGCAACCCAGCGCATAAACCCACAGTGCCACACCAGGGCTCTTCAAATCTGGCCCCACCAGTCCCTGGCTCGTTTGATATTGAGAGAAATAACCTCTGAGACACAGTCTTTTCATCTGTAAAATAGGACAATATTAGTTTCTCATCAGAGGGTTTATATTTGGGGATTAAATGAGATTAACTTCCTTGCTGTTGAGTTGATTCCAACTCACAAGCAACCCCATAGGACAGAGTAAGAGAAGAGCTGCCCCACTCAATTCCAAGACAGACGGGAATCTTTACGTAAGCAGACTGCCACAGCATTCTTCTACAGAGAGGCTTGCGGATTCAAACTGCTGGCCTTTTGATTAGCAGCCAAGCTTTTAGCTAAGTAAAAAGTTACCTATTTCCCCTCCACATCTCTTAGAATAATTGGATAATCAGGTAGTGTAGTGGTTACAAGTCGGACTGCCAACCTCAAGGTCGGCAGTTCGAAACTACCAGCAGTTCCGCAGGAGAAAGATGAGGTATTCTGCTCCGGTAAAGATTTACAGCCTCGGAAACCCTGTGCAGGGTCATTATGAGTCAAAACCAACTCCACAGTACTTAACAACAACAACAAAAACCATTCCTATTATTATTTGCTTCATATCTGTCTTCCTGCTAGGGCTTTAGCTCAATAAGAAAAGGACCATCTTGATTCATCACTGTCTCCTCCCCTTCCCTCTCCCTCCACCAAAGTCACAACAGGTGTTAGAGAAACCATGGGGTTTGAGCCAATGACTAACATGAGGCCCTTAGCACCTGACTCTGGGACTGTTGCAGAATTAAAACAGACTGCAGACATTTTGTGTGTGTGTGCGCGCGCGCAGGAAACATGATCAGTCTTTGAGGAGCAGAGGGGCTCTGGAAGCAATGGTGGCCAGGCAATCGCAGGGATGAGGAAGAGGAGGATAAGAATAAGAACATGGACACAGAGCTGGGGGTTACCCAGGAGGGTGTGAGAAGATGAGTGACTTCAGAGAAGGCATCAGGGCTTTTGTATTTCGGACATATTGTCAGGAGGGACCAGCTACTGGAGAAGGATATTATGTTTGGTAAGGTGGAGGGTCAGAGAAAAAGAGGAAGACCCCCAACGAGATGGATTGGCCAAGTGGCAGCATGGATGGACTCAAGCATGGCAATAGTAGTGAGGTTGGCCCAGGATCGGGCAGTGTTTCATTCTGCTGTGCATAGGGTCACTATGAGTCAGCACTGACTCGATGGCACCTAACCACAACAACAAGCATGACTAGGCATCCAACTGCCGAGCCAACAGTGCCGTTTTCCTCTTGAGAGTGGAGTTTTATTCATTCATCCAATAAACATTTATGGATCACTGACTGAGTGCATGTCTACTTCAGGGCGGGATTTGTTGGTGTTAAGTGTTCTGACCCATAGTGACCTGCATAGGGTTTCCAAGGAGCAGCTGGTAAGTTTGAACCACCAACCTTGTAATTCAAACTGGCCTTGTGTTCCAGTACTTCATCCCACAGCACCACACTAGGACTCCATCGGGTAGGATAGTGTTGAATACAACACACCAAGACCCTGCTCTCATAAAGCTTGTATCCTAGTGAGGATAGACAAATATTAGGCAAAGGAAGGCCCTAGAGATATGAAGTGGGGAAAACGAATCCATGAGGAAAACTCAAGCTGTGGAAGGGGATGGGGCCGTGGGGACCAGGCTATGTTATAGAGGTGGTCAGAGAAGGTCTGTCTGATAAGGTGCATCTCAGCAGAGGCCTGAGAAAGGAAAGGTGTGAGTTGTGAGGAAATCTCTGAGGACCGTGTTCCAAGGTGAGAGAATGCAGTATTTAGGTGGGAGTGTACTTAGAAGATTCAAGGACGAGCCAGGTGGCCATTTTGGCTGGAATGGTTAAGAGGAAGAGGATACACAGAGAGGGAGCAGGACAGCAATCATGTGAAACCTTAGTAGTTGTGACAAGGGCTGATAAGTTGTTGATAAGTGCTTTCAAGTCAGTTTCTGTATAAGGTTTCCATGGAGCATCTGGTGGGTTTGAACCACTGACCTTGTGGTTCAAACCTACCTTATGATCCAGTTTCCGTTTTATCGCACAGCACCACACCAGGGCTAATAAGAGGAGTAGCACTACATGACTTAGCTGCCAGCCGTTCCCCCAGCTTTGGTGCGGAGAACAGAGTGTAGGGGCCACAGGTCCAAGAAAAGAGAGGACTGCTAGTGTCCAGGTAGGCAGAGATAGTACCTGAGACCAAGGTGGTAATGAAGGAGGTGGCCTTTTCTGGTAGCATAGTGGTTACAAATTGGGCTGCTAACTTCAGGGACAGCAGTTCGAAACTACCAGCTGCTCCACAGGAGAAAGATGAGGCTTTTGGCTCCCGTAAAGATTTACAGCCTTGGAAACCCTGTACAGGGTCGTTATGAGTCAGAACCGACTCCATGGCACATAATCACCACCACCACCATAAGGACATTCAATTTGTATCAGAAATCATAGTTAAAACGTAGTCATAAACAGGACCTGGAAAATCAGCTGGTCCCAGCACCCCCATTTGACTAGTGAGCTCTCTCCTTGGCCCCAAGGGCAGAAACAGCTTGGATCCTGGGCATGTGCCCACATCCTTCCACCTTGGGCGATTCTTGTTATTCATTATCACCGTCCCTTCGCCTCTGTGACTCCAGAGTAACAGATGCACAAAGAACCACTGCACTTTAAACTTTGAGGCTAACATTCAGAACGGCTTGCTTTTCATTTATAATTTATGCACCACCTACTTCCCAAAAGAATTTGAGAAAGCTTACAATAACAACGATCTTTAAAGCATCTACAGAACCACTAAAAAACATGTTTTCAGAGAATTCATAATGACAGGAGGAAATGCTCACTACAGCATGCTAAATGAAAAAGGCAAGATCCGACACTTTGTTCTCTCTAATATTGTTACATCATTAGAGACAGCAAGAGGTGAGGGAGAAGGAAGTGGGGAGGAGGGGAAAGAAGGAGGTGGGAGGAAAGCGAAGGGGAAAAGAAATGGGATGGAAACTTTAATAGTGGTTATTTCCCTTCATAAAACTGTATGATGACTCCTCATTGCTAACAGTGTCGTTCCCCAAAATGCTGTAAAAAAAAAAAAGGTGATTTTTCAATGGTACTCTAACATCTTTTGAATGCTAGTAGTCATGCATTTATCAAACATGCATTTAACCATGTAGCTAGCACATCAAAACTATGTGTACTGGTTACATGGCATTTGCCCTTCAAAATCCATTACCTACGTCCTTTTGCCCTGCTCTGTGTTGGGGAGGTCTCTTTTGGTGGATTTTAGCCAATGGTTGCTGTTGCTATGTGCCCAGAGTCACTTCCTACTCATAGCGACCCTATGCATAACAGAAGGAAACACTGCCCAGTCCTGCGCAATCCTTACAATTTTTGTAACGTGTGAGTCCATTGCCACTGGCACTGTGCCAGTCCAGCCGGTCTTCTTCTGTTTTGCTGACCCTCCACTTTACCTAGCATGATGTCCATCTCCAGGGACTGGTCCCTCCTGATAACATGTCTGACGTATGAGAGACGAAGTCTCACCATCCTGGCTTTTAAGGAGGATTCTGGCTGTACTTCTTCCAACACAGATCTGTTTGTTCTTCTGGCAATACGTGATACTTTAAGTAGTCTTCTTCACCATCATAATTCAGATGCATCAATTCTTCTACGGTCTTTCTTTTTCATTGACCAGCTTTCACATGTATATGAGGTCATAGAAAATATTAAGGCTTAGGTCAGGTACACCTTAGTTCTCAAACTGTTATCTTTGCTCTTCAACACTTTGAAGAGGTCTTGTGCAGCAGATTTGCCTAATGCCATGGGACCACCCATAAAATAAAAACATAAACAAATCAGAGAGAGGTCCCTGATCCTTGCTGCCTTGCGCTGGTCCTAGAATGGCTGTATGTCTTGATTGTATCAGGTCAGGCAGGGTGGGCTCCCTTCCACAGCTCTACCTCTTCTTGGGCCCCAGTAATGCTGTTGGGGTTCTCACCCTGCTAGTTCCTGACACTTCAACGCCCTGAGCTGCTTTCTTTGGGAGTCTCTGGGTGGGGCCAGCAGTTAATGCTCAACTCCTAGCAAAAAAGTTGTCAGAGACACCGTGGATGAAAGACCTGTAGTTCTACTTCCAAAAAAGCAACCACTGAAAACCCTCTGGAGCCCTGTTTGACTCACACCGCTGGGGTTGCCATGATGCCAACTGATTTTCAGTTTGGTTGTCTCCCTTAACTCTGCCCTCAATTATAAAACCATTCCTTTATTAAAGTCTCTAGAGGCCAGTGCTTCTTAAACTGTAATGTACATATGCATCACCAGAATGGCTAGATAAAACACAGAGTCTGACTCAGGAGGGCTGGGACAGGGTCTGAGGATTTTCATCTCTAACAAGCTTGCCGGTGATGCTGACGTTACTGGTCCTGGGACCACACTTTGGGTAGTAGTTGTTTTAGCTAACCTCTTTGGATGTATTATTTACTCTGACTTAATACTTAATAAGAGGGCACTCCAGTAGATGTCTCCAGGTGGGGGAAACTAAAATCTGACACGATGATCTCTTTATGAGAACAGACAGCCTCATCTTTCTCCCTTCACGTGCGGAGCTTCTGGTGGTTTCATCCTTCAACCTGTGGCCAGCAGTCCACGGTTTATCCTAAAACACCACCAGGAATCCTTCCTTGGTTTGGTTTTGTTATCCAGTGGCGTTGCCAAACGTGACTCTTGAGCATTTGAAATGGGGCTGGTGCAGTAGAGGAATGATGTTTTGAATTTTATTTCATTTTAAGCCCTGGGTTAAGAGTTGGGCTGTTAACTTCAAGATCAGCAGATCGAATTTACCATGAGGTTTTCTTTTTCCACAATGATCTACAATCTCGCAAACCCTATACAGGGTCACTATGGAGTCCTTGTATGGCGCTGTGGGTTAATGCCCTGGACTGCAAAGTCACTTTAAATCAGAAGATCAGCGGTTCAAGCTCACCAGCAGTTCCTTGGAAACCCTACACACAGTCGCTATAGGTCGGAACCCACTCAACGGCCCTTAACAACAACAACAATGAGTCGGAACTGACTCCACAGCACACTTAATAATAATAAATTAGCTTTGAGATAATAAAGTCAGTTAGCACTTTCGACATTCTACCTGGATCTTCTTAGCCAGACTGACAAGTTCATTAAGTACCATTTCTCTTTCCACAAGGGACAGTTTTGCTGATTGTCCTGGCAGTTCATAACTTAAGCCCCATTTACTCCTGCCTCCAATAGCAATTTCCTCAGCAATCCATCTCCAGCATCCATTAGCAGTCTCTTCAGTGGACTTCACACCATTTGTTGCCTGGTCCCAAAGTCAATACATTTTAGGTTTTTGCTATAGAAGCACCCTACTTCTTGGCACTATTTTCTCCTTGGGGTTCTCTACTGATACAGCAGTTCAAACTCACAGGCACTCTGTGGAAACTCTATACAGGGTCGCTGTGAGTCAGAACTGACTTGACAGCACTTAACAACAACAACGTTGATACATAACAACGTACCCAAAACTCTGCTGCTTAAAAATGAGAGCTAATCTCTCATGGTCCTGGTGTGGCACTGTGCAATAAGCACTGGACTGCAAGGTCAGTTTGAACCACAAGATCGGTGGTTCAAACTCACCAGGCACTCTTTGGAAACCTTATACCGGGTCTCTATGAGTTCAAAGTAACTCAACTGAACTTAACGACAACACCAATGATGCTATGGGTTGACTCAATTCAATTGGACAGTTCTTCTGTACTATACGATGTGGACTAAGAATACAATCACCTGGAGGTTCAATGGGAATGGAAGATCCAGGAGAGTTTACTCACAATGGCTAAAATTAGGGCTCACTGGGAGCTCAGCTGGGGCCATCAACAAGAGTGCCTCAATCCCCACTCATGTTCACTCCATGGTGTATGGAAACCAGGTGGAAGATGCTCTGAAATCCCAGAATATCATTTTTGCTGCATTCTGGTGGTTAAAACAAGGTGAGAGGCCAGGTCAGATTTAAAGAGCAGGAAACAAGCTCCACTGCTTGACGTGAGGCGTGAGACTGTGCTGTTCCCATGTGTGCTGCTCTCCACAGACCTGGCTATAGTCCAGTCTTCCTCATCACGCTCCTGAAAGGACTCCTTCTGCCTCTTCCAACCCTCTCATTCCAAGACTTTTACCTGTGCTATCTTTCCCATTTCAGTTAGCATCCTGGATCACACACTTTTTAAAATTTTGGGTCTGTTCTAGTTTACTTCACAGACCATGACGGAACCAGTTCAAACTGGTTTGAAATCCTGGTCCAAACCCCATCTTTACTGCCTTTTTTTCTGTAGGTCCGTGAGTGAATTATCTAATACCCTTAGCCTCAGTTTTCTTATCTGGTAAAATGGAATAGTGGAACAATTGTGAGAACCCAAAGGAAGAAGTACCAGGGGCTTCAAAATTTTGGGAAAAGTCCATTCTCTTTTAATCCCATTGTTTCCATGAACATTTGGAAGCCCCCTCATACAATACAGCGGTCAAGATCTCAAGCTCTGTAGCTGGACTAACTGAATTGGAGTTGAACAAACTAGCTTTGTGACTTGAGGTACATAGCTTCAACTATCTAAGCTTCAGTTAAGATAAAATGGGAACAGGAACCGATAGTACTTTGCTCATAGGCTGGTTGTAAACTTTCAGTTAAACACAATGATTGATAGCTATGAATAGATGCCAAGCATTTAAGCAAATGTGGAATATACATACTTGATTTCTGTCCCTGTATCCCATCAAACATTTCCCAGCAAGTCAGCATTTGCTGCTAGTTTGGTGAAAAAACAGGGCAGAGAAAAAGGAAGACTGGGCTTCTGGGTTAAGAGAGTTGAAGCTCATCTATAGTGCACCTCTACCAATGATCCCATGTTACCACAGAAAAGTGGAAGCTTGCTTCTCCTCCCCCAGAGTGGGCTGAAACCTAGGATAATAACTCAGAACATATTTGTCCTAAATGCCTAGAAAAAGCCTCAGACCCATTATTTGTGTTGTCAGTGGCTGACATGATTAATGATCTTTTGAGAAATTCAGCTGTAGGCTTCAGATGACTGAGGAGACTCATGAGAGACTGAATCCCAGAATGCTCCTGAGCTAGTTCTAGTGGGCAGTGCCCACTAGATGGAGGCTCCTTCAGTCACTCTTGGGAATCAGCTGCTGTGGGCCACTGGGGATCATCTTCTGGTCAGGACAGCACGAGAGGCTCCCTTGGAAAAGTATAAAATTGACTATGGTGATATTAGGGGGCAATGGTGGTTCAGCATTAACATGGCTGCTTTCCATGCAGGAGATACTGTTGTTGCCAAGTGTTGTTGAGTCGGTTCTGACTCATAGCAATCCGGCATAGGGTTGGAGCGGCTGGTGACCAGGGTTCAAGTCCCAACCAATGCTCCTCAAGTGCAGCTACCACTCATTATTCATTTTTGTATGTTGTATGTTGCTATGGCGTAGTGATTACAAATCGGCCTGCGAACCTCAAGGTCAGCAGTTTGAAACTACCAGCTGTTCCACGGGAGAAAGATGAGGCTTTCTGCTCCCATAAAGATTTACAGCCTCGGAAACCCTGTACAGGGTCGCTATTAGTTGGAACTGACTCCATGGCACACAACAACAACAACAACAACGAGTGGTAGCAGACTCGTCGGCACTTTAACAGTAGGAACAGTAATGTTTTAGGTGACGTTCAAAGGTGTGCAGGTGTATAGAGGGCAATTCCAGACAGTGAGCAAATGTGTGCAAAGGCCCTGAGGCAGGATGGACTGTGCCATGTCAGAACTGACTCCACAGCACACCACCACCACCACCACCATGATGCTAAACAGGCTTCTGCAGAGCTTCCAGACTAAAAGGGTCTAGGAAGAAAGTCCAGGTGATCTACCTGTGAAACTTATGAAAACCCATCTAAACTGATCACAATGGTCCGCTAACCAACCCATCTAAAGATGGCTAATTTATATAGACTAGGAAAAAATGTATACTGTCTTATCAAACTATTTCGATTTGTCACCCTTTGGGAGAAGCACAAGCAGAAAGGGAAAAAAAGTATATAGATTAGAAAAGTCTTTCTCCCTCAAAGATCCAGTCTGTTGGATGAATTGCCTGCCACGGCTAGAGCCACGGGGAAGTTTCTAGCAGTTACTTGCCCAAGAGCCTCATAAATTGTCAGCTCCAACAGTCAGATGCGAAACTGAACTTGGGGGACAAGAGGAAGAGGCATAAACATTAAATACATAATCATTCAAGTGTGTCCCTTCATTTCCTGGCTGTTTCTTCTCCAAAGGGAATTGTTTTTTTCTTTTCTCTTTTTCTTTTTCATTCGACATCACACTGAAGGGCCAGAGATCATCAGATTAATTTCTACAAAGATAATGGATGCTGAGAAAGAAGGGAAGGCTCAGGGAAAAGCAATGTATAGGGCAGTCTTAGGCATTTGTCCCTGCCCCATCACTTACCAGCAGTACCTCTGCTGGAGAGAGGCTTAACCTCCCCTGCTACAGTCTCCTTGTTTGCAAAATGGGGACAACAATGCTTATCACTTGGGATTGTTGTGAAATTTAAATAGGAGGACACGTATAAAAGGCTGTTGTTAAGTGCTGTGTAACTGAGTGGATTCCAACTCATAGCAACTCAGTATATGATTTCTGAGGCTTTTGAATCTTTATGGGAGCAGAAAGCCTCATCTATATCCTATGGAGTGGCTAGTGATTCCAACCGCTGACCTTGTGGCTTTCAGTCCAGTGTTTATCCCATACAGGTGCTAAATAAATGGCAATTATTTAATGGTTAAAATGCTCAGCTGCTAGTCAAAAGGTTGGAGGTTTGAATCCACCTAGTTGTGCCTCGAAAGAAAAGTCTGGCAATCTATTTTGCAAAAAAGCAGCCGTGAAGACCCTATGGAGCACTTCTACTTTGATATACCTGTAATTATCATGAGTCAGAATTGACTCGAAGGAAACTGGTAATTATTATTGGTGTTGTTATTATTAACATGCATCCTGTGAATGGGATGTGTAAGACACTTCAGTGGCCTCCAACGAGAGTCCTAGCACTCCGTCCAGGCCTCAGGGATATTCTTGCTCTTGACCTTGTTCTCTCTCTCTCTTCCCCCATGGTCTGTCTCATCAGCTTTCTCTATACATCAGCTTCATTCTCTCCTATCAGTCAGGATTCTTGGTTGCATAAACACTGACTCTGACTGATTTAAATAGAAAGGGAATTTTTGACAGGCCATCAGAAGTCTAATAGATTCCAGGAAGCCGACGGAACAAGATAAAAATCAAGCAGAAACAAGGAGTGAGTAAACAGTCAGAACCACAGTCCAAATCATGCTAGAAACTGAGCCTGTTAGAGATTCGTCTGCTGCTGCCACTGGGAACCAAAACGCTGGACCAACACTGTCCACTGAAGAAGACCAGGCGCTGCACACTGCTGCAAAGTCTCCACTGCCTCTGCATTTTGCTCAGAAGTCACTGCTATGGAAATTGTCATATGTATATAATCAGAGAGAACAGTATAATGAACTCCCATCTCCCACTTAAGTAATTCTCAACTCAAATTCTATCTTCTTTCATCTGCATCTTCACCCACTTCTCCCTTCTCCTGTAACACTTTGAAGCATCCCATAATTTTATCCTTAACTCTTTAACATGTATCTCTAAAACAGGGATTCTCAGTCTTGCCACTATTGGCGTCTTGAACCACATCATTTGTTGCAGTTGCAGGAGGAGCTGCCCTATGCACTGAAGGATGCTTAGCAGCATCCCAGACCTCGAACCACTAGAATTGGCCCTGGTTGAGAAGGATAAATATTCTTTTTGTTAGGTTTCAGGCCCAGAAAAGGGAAAAACCTTCTGAGTACCTAGGTGCCGAGAGATTGAAAAAAACACAAGCAGAACTCATTCCAAGAGACTTTAGTTTATTACAGGAAAGACAGTAAATTATCGATGAGGGAATTTACCTACACAGGGCGAAACACAGCTGTATCCAGTGATAGCCAGTTGGATCATGAAGTTTTACTACATGAGGGGTCGGGGCTAGGGTCTTTTTTATATCATGAGGGATTCACAAGTGTAATGGCAGTTAAGGGTGGTATACATAATCAGACTATCTCTCTTCCTAGTGAACAAAGGTGTTTCGGCAAGTACTGTGGGAAGAATGGCTGGAGGCTCCTTCCTAGCATCTGCATAGGAGAGCAGGAGAGCAAGAAGCTGGAGGAGGGGCTGTCTGCCCCTTCTTAGATAGTAGGAGCAGGAGGATGGGATGGGAGATATGGTTTTGAGGTGACCTTGGCGTGGTCATTGTGGAGCGTTAAGTTTGTATCCCTACACTTTTAAAATGTACATATATTTTATATAACCAACCAACCTCTGCCACTGAGTCAATTCTGACTCATATTCAAACCTACAGTTTCTGAAACTGAAAGTCTTTACTGGAGCAGAAAGCCTCATCTTTCTCTAATGGAGCAAATGGTGAATGTGAACCCCTGACCTTGCAGTTTGCAGCCCAACGCCTAGCCCATAGCACCATCATGGTTCCATATGGTGGTGGTGATGCGCCATGGATTTGATTCTGACCCATAGCGACCCTGTACAGGGTTTCTGAGGCT
>NW_006408866.1:1137012-1148858 GCF_000296735.1 Chrysochloris asiatica | reverse complement strand
ACAACTTCAATCTCTTCTCCATTGATAAGAATGCTGTTTATTGGTCCAGTGGTTAGGATTTTTGTTTTCTTTACATTGAGTTGTAATCCATACATATAGAATACATAAAATATGTATGCAAATAATATCCTCAAGACTATTATCACAGTTTTTGTAGTAGCTCAAAATACCAACTGAAGAGAAGGAATCTTCACATCAAGGATCAATCTTATCCCCTCTGTACACAGGGTTCATAGGGACAGGCAACTTAGATATTGACTACCTAAAACGGGGGCAGGTGGAGGAGACAATAAAGGCATGAAGTGACTGGCATACAAGTTTTCAAGAGGGAGTTTAGGCTCAGAGCAAGCAGGGGAAAGTAGAACCACCACTGAATAGTTTTCATCTTGTCTAGCTAGACGGGTCTGGTGAAAAGATAGGGATAAGATTCTTTTGATTCAATAGTGAGTAATTGTTATCATGACTAATTGCAATTGTCGCTACTGTAAAGGTAGAAGTTTTGTAATAAAAACGGGGAGACGAGGCAATCTTACAGTCCAGGAACAGAGGACCCTAGGACCATCAAGGGAGAAGAGTATGAGTAGAATGTGGGACCCTATCCAGAGAAGCAGCGACATAAGAGATAGAAACAGAGATGAGGATATGGAGAGAGGGAGCAGCTGAGGACTCTGGACTCAAGGAAAGAGAAAGGCTGTGTGTTGGTGGCCAGGAAGCAGGCTTGCAAAATGTGCCCTTTGGTTGTTTAAATGATTATATATATTCCTGAGTGTTTTTGTGTACATTCAAAAAAAAAGAGGGAATAGAAGCAAATGATGATGATGCATGGAGGGGATTGCAATCATTGCAATGAAACGAAATATAATAGGGTGAGTATAAAACTGATGTTCTCCCATGTAAACTATCACTCAATTAGTAATAAAAACTTTTTTTTTAAAAAAAGACTATTTTCACAGTTTAAAAATCTTTAATAGTTTCTCAGTGTCATTAAATGTCAAAGCAGTGTTCAAATTGCCTCGAAATATTATTATATTAACTTGTTAAATTCCGGGTTGCGCTAAGGTCCCTATACTGCAATTGGTTGATATGTCTCAGAATTACCAGAGGCCATTGAGTGGCCATGTCACAGGCTATCCCATGTGTGTCAGAGAAGAACTCTGCTCCATAGCGTTTTCATCAGCTGATATTTGGGAAGTAGAGCACCAGGCCTTCTGAGATGCATCTAGGTGGAGTTGAACTTCCAACCTTTCCATTAACAGTCAAGCATGCTAACTGTTTGCAGATCTCAGAGATCTCTTTTGACAATAGGTTTCCCCTTCTGCTTCTCCAATTTTCCCTTGCAAGGTATTTGCTTTAGCATCTTGGCTCAGTTAGAGTTGTTCATAGTCTGAACTCTTCTGGTTATAGCCTCATGGTTTCATCTAACATACTCCTCTGTCTCCAGTATTTCCTGGAAACTGGCCCTTAGATCTAGAGGCTTGCTCCAACTCTGTTCTAATATCAACTATTTCACAAGTCATGGAGCGCACATCAGTCGAGACCTGCGATGCCTATCCGCCTCTCCAGCTGCAGATTAGAAGCCGTTGGCAATCATTATTCATTCAGCATTAAAGATGGTGGGATTCTATCACTCTTTTCATTTGTTAGCTAGAAAGTACTTATAAACGTGCCCTTCAATTGCCTGGTGACGTTGACTTACAGTTTGTATAGGGAACATAGAAGAAATGCTTCAGTTTTTCCCCTTATGCATTGGTAAACTCACATCATCCAAAGGGGAATTGGGATTCCTACTGCTGTTATTGTTCATATCTTTATGAACTCGTGACTCTAAACATGTTAGAAATGTTTTCAGTCCATTACAGTTACAGTCCTGTTAGTGCACAAATTGTTCATCTTTGGCCAGTGGGAACCCCTTCAGGTTGGCTCTGAGTCTTGTTGATGAACCTCACCGGTTGTGGATCGCTTCCTGAATGATGAGCTGTTCCTGGATCATCAGGCCCATTTCCTATCCCCGATCAGGAATCAGGCATTTCTCAAAGGAGCCCTGGTTTCTTCTAAGTGTGTCCCAGCTTCTTTTCTACTCTGACTCCAGATTCAAGCCCCAAGCAGCTGTGCACCACGGCCAGGCCTGCAGCATCAGTCCCACACTAGCAGTCAGGAGGGGCCTTCTGTAACTAGAGGTCACTTTGCTCCCACCAAGATTACAGAAAGAAAAAATTTCCAAATCTGGAGAGGAGGGTGAGGCAAAAGACAGCTTCCCAATGACAGATGTCTCCTGCATCTCTCTCTGCCTCTCCTTGCACATGGTCGAGTACAAGCACCCATCCACACATCCTCCCAGTTCAAGTACCAGTGGAAACCAAGTCTCCATTCTAAATCTCTAGGATACATCATCTGATGGTTCCAATCTGGGACAAGAAGAATCAGTTTTTGTCTAAGGGCAGGGTCCCACAGTGACTTCCACTGAAAAATGGGAAACAGTTGTTTGGGTCAACACCCCCAAGAACATCTTCTGCCTAGGGTTAGCCCCCACTTGGCAGTTCACCACATGTGGAGATCCCAGCATTGTGCCCTAACCCTCTACTACACTGCCTGGCCTCCTATCCCAGTGACCCATCCGTCTCTCTCCAGCTAACAACCTCAGCTCACACCTTCATGGTCATCATTATGTTACATAGGCGCCCTGCGATCCATTTCACATGCATTGTTTCTCCGAATCCTTACAAGCATCAGTCACATTTTTCTGATGGAGAAACTAAGGTTTGGAGACATTAATTGACAAAGTCTATCACTTCTGGCGTGGCGCTAAATAAGTAAATGTTAGGACATGAAAAGTGTTATTAAGAAGAAAATAAAGTAGGCAAGGTGTATGAAATGTTGACAGTGTGAATTATACTTTTAGAATGGGTGGAACCAGGTGGTCTATGGAAGGACAAACTGAGTCAAGTGCTAAAAGAAGTGAAGTAGCACAGAGAATCTACCTGGGGAAACAACTGTGCAGACAGCAGGAACAGTAAGTGAGGTAGAGGCTGGACTGCCAGGGGAAGGGCATCGTAGTGAGCAAGAGTGAGGAGAGGCAGAGCAATGGAAACGGGTCAGAGAGAGCACAGAAACAAGTCCTGGAGGACTTTATTGGTTATAAGGAGAGTTCTGGCTTTTTCTCTGGATGCCATGGGGACCAGCAGAGAGCTATGGGCATGAGAACAGCATGATCTGATCTAGGTTCAGCATCATTTCAGCTGCTTTGCAGCAAACAGACTTCCAGAGAGGAAACTGGAGAATCAGTGAAGAAGCTGTTGGAACATCTGTGAAAAACCTGATGTGGCTTAAACCAGTTTGGTGACAGCAGACGTGCATCTATTTGAACGCTATTGAAATTTTTCTCTTTTGATAAGTTTATAGGTTTATAGAGAATACTGGAGTCCTGGTGTAACACTATGCGATAAAGCAATGAACTGTAAAGTCAATTTGAACCACAAGGTCAGTGGTTCAAACTCACCAGACACTCCTTGGAAACCCTATACGGGGTCACTATGAGTTGGAACTGACTCAACAGCACTTAACAACAACAACAAAAGCGATAATACTAGAATGTTTGTAATTTCTACAGTCTTAACAAGTACCCTTCAGAGACATTATTTACATCTGCCATATTGTGAAACTATCACCACTAAATCTTCCAGAATTTTCTGTCACCTTTAATAGAAGTTCAGTGCTCTCTAAGCATTGTATATTCCTTTCCCCATGCCACCCGACCCCGGATGTTGTTGCTGTTGTTAAGTGTCATCAAGTCAATTCCAATTCATAGTACCCTGTATGGGGTTTCTGAGGAGCAGCTGGTGAGTTTGAACAGCCGACCTTGTGGTTCAAACCGACCTTGGGGTCAAGTGCTTATCCCATGGCACCACACTAGTAATCCTCATTATTTATACACTAGCCTATTCTAGATATTTCCTATCATTGAGCTCATAACAATATGTGTCCTTCTATGGAATCCTGGTGAGGCGCTGTGAGTTAATGCACCAGACTGCTAAGCCATTTGAACTGCAAGGTCGGTGGTTCGAGCTCACCAGTCACTCCTCGGAAACCCTATACAGGGTTGTTATGGGTCGGAATCAACTCAATGATATTTAAAAACAACAACAACATCACTGCCTTAGTTCTTTTGGCATAAACTTTTCGAGGCTCATCCATGTTGTACAATGTCTCAGGGTTTCATTTCTCTTTATGGTTGAATAGTATTCTACTATATGACTATGGAGCACTTTGTTTATTCATTAACCTGTGGATGGACAACGGAAGACACCCGCATCACCATGGAGGGTAAGAGAACAAGATGAGTCGAGGGTAACGCCAAGGTTTGTCTCAAGGAAGTCCTTGAACCTTTCAAATATCCAGTCAGAATGCCACTCAGATCCCCTCCCAGCTGACCAGCCCAGCAGCCTAGATTGCTCATTGCTTTCTGGTATGTATGTAGTTCTTCACCAAGGCCAGCTTTGGTTATAAATAAATGCTATGAATGTTAAAATGCCATTTCTAAATACACATTGTATTTAGACCATTGCCTTTCCAGCCCTTGCCCTAGATGCACAAAGGAATTATTTCCCTGAGTGATGGGTTCAAATAAAAACTTTTTTTTTTTTTTTATTTACTGTCCTAAGCCAAGTCCCAATACATTGGTTAAAAACCAACCAATTAGTGAAAGTTGTATAAATTCACAGTGGTTCTACAAGTTGGGAGTGTGTGTCTTAAATATATACTATTTTCTAGTGTGGTGTTAAAACCTTGCTTGCGAAAAGTGAAGAAGACTTAAAATATTTATTGATGGAGATCAAAGAGCACAGCCTTTGGTATGGATTGTATCTCAACATAAAGAAAACAAAAATCCTCACCCCTAGACCAATAAACAACATTCTTATCAACGGAGAAAAGATTGAAGTTGTCAAGGACGTCATTCTTCTTGGAACAACTATCAATACTCACGGAAGCAGCAGTCAAGAAATCAAATGACATATTGCATTAGGCCAATCTGCTGCACAAGACCTTTTTAAAGTGTTGAAGAGCAGAGATGTCAGCTTGAGGACTAAGGTGCGCCTGACCCAAGCCATGGTATTTTCAATAAACTCATATGCATGTGAAAGCTGGACAGTGAATAAGGAAGTCCGTAGAAGAGTTGATGTTTTTGAGTTATAGTGTTGGAGAAAAATATTGAAAGTGCCATGATCTGCCAAAAGAACCAACAGATCTATGTTAGAAGTGCAGCCAGAGTGCTCCTTGGAGGCCAAGATGGCCAAACTTCGTCTCTCATACTTTGGACATATTGTCAGGAAGGACTAGTCGCTGGAGAAGGATATCATGTTTGGTATGGTGGAGGGTCAGAGAAAAAGAAGAAGACCCCCATCGAGATGGATTGGCAAAATGGCAGCATCGATGGTTCAAGTGTGGCAACAATTCTGAGGTTGGCCCAGGATTGGGCAGTGTTTCGTTCTGCTGTGCATAAGGTTGCTATGAGTCGGTATTGACTCAATGGCACCTAACAACAACAATAACAACAGTGTAGTGTTGTAGGATAAGCACTGAACTGTGAACCACAAGGTCGGTTGTTCAAACCTACCAATTGCTCCTCAGAAGCCCTGTAAAGGATCGCTGTGAGTCAGAATCAACTTGATGGCACTTAACAAGAGCAGAAGCAATGTTTTCTAGAGCATCAGGAGAAATATCTAGAGTAGGAAAGAAGTCAAGAAAAGAGTCTGTCTGGGGTGGGGTTGGGGTGGGGGTGGAGGTCAGACCTGTGGACTTAAGAATAACACATCAAGAAGTAATTGGGTACCCAGAAAGAGGAATTTAAAACAAAAGCATACATTGTGAAGGCTTCTGATATATTTTAAAAACTTGTCTCTATGGAAACATTTTCAGACATTAACCCATGAACCATTAAGTTGGAATAGATTTGTCCCCCTAAGATCCACACTGTTGTTTTGCTGTGTGTATTGAATTTATCTTTGGAATCAAAGCATTTGCATGACACAGATGTGCCCTGTTAGAGGAATCACAGTCAGCTAAGAGTTTTGAGCTTGATACCTCAGGTGTCTTATGAACTGACTAATTTCCTGACCAAGAGGACACTTTAGTGGCATGGTCCAAAGCTCTGGACAGAACTGAGTTCAAATACCAGCTCTTCTCAGTTTCTTCATCTGCAAAATGGGAACAATACAATCTACCTCTAAAAGAGCTATGAGGATCAAATCCAGGAACACATAAAACACAGCTCAGCACAGAGCCTGGAACAGAGGTGTTGTTAAGGGCCTTCTAGTCAATTCTGACTCATAGCAACCCTGCACAGGGTTTCCAGGGAGCAGCTGGTGGGTTTGAACCACCAACCTTGTGATTAGCAGTCCAATATTTATCTTACAGCGCCACCCCAGGACTCTGTTCCAGGAAACAGAACTGTTGTTGTTGTTAAGTGTCGTTGAGTCAGGTCCAACTTAGAGCAACCCTGTGTAGAACTTCTAAGGAGCTGATAGTGAGCTTGAACCGTTGACCTTGTAGTTCAAACTGACCTTGCAGTCCAGCACGTTAACCCACAGCACCACACCAGGACTCCAGAGTAGGTAGTGGTGGTGGTGATTAAGTGCTATGGAGTCGGTTCCGACTCATAGTGACCCTGTAGTGTTTCTGAGGCTGCAAATCTTTATGGGAGCAGAAATCCTCATCCTTCTCCCGTGAAATGGCTGGTAGTTTAGAACTACTGACCCTGAGGTTAGCAGCCCCACTCGTAACCACTAAGCTACCAGTGTAAGGCCACAAAAAAAGTAGGTGAAAGCCATTTCGTTGTTAATGAAAAGGCCTGAGGATGTCTGGAGAAGGGTTTTGCTTTGCACCTCCAGATGCAGGAGCCCCATCCCCTCCTGGTCTGTTGTGACACCTCATCAGCGGGCCATGAATATTTAATGGTGCACAGAGCCTGTGTCCACAGCGTGGTTTTCTCTGTGAGGCTGCAATTTCTTAATTGCTGTAAAGCAAATGTATTTGGTTTTACTAGCCAAGTTACAGGAGATCAGTTTCAGGGTTTGGGTTTCAAAACACAGCCTAGGTACTAGGTCTGTTTGTGTTTGCAAGATGGTCCCTGGGAGTGATATGAGCTAACCAGAGGGTAATAGTTTTGGCTTAATTGGGACAAACCAAGGAAGCCCTCAAGAGCAAGAGATGTGACTCTGGCTTCCTGCCCATTCCTAGTAAGCACTCTAGACACACAGATGTTGGGGTGGACGGAGCAGGGAGCGGGGGCAGAGAGCTCTAATTGTTGGATTGACCCCCAAATAGATCAAAATTGTGGGGTGTCTTTGGGGTCAGAGATTGTCAAACTGTGCTCCCCAAAGAACTGGAGGGGGTCCCCAGGTTCTATCACCTTCTGCTGCTTTTTAATAACATTGATTCTCAGAGCCAATATTGATTGAGAATGTGCTGTATGCCGGATACAGTAGTAGGCATTTTCTATTGGTTGGCATGTTTCATCCCTGGGAAGAAGGTACTACAATCAATCCCATTTCCCATAAGAGGGAAGCATGGCTCAGAGAGACTATTTAACTTGTCTAAAGCCACCCAGCTAGTAAGCTGCAAAACCAGAATTCTAACCCAGGCAGTGTGAAACCAGAACTGTGGTTCGTGGGCACTGCTTTCATCAACTTATTAGTGCAGGTTTCTTGGTAAGATTCAGTTTTGTTCTGCACACACACACAGAAACCATAGTTCTGGTCCAAAAGAGAAGGAGCTATTTCAGACAATAATTCAGCAGTGATTGAAGCCCTTGGTCCTAGAGTCCTAGAGTTAATTCTTTCTTCCTAGATAGTCATTCATTCATTCATCCAACTATTCTTTCTAGAATGCTTACTAGGAAGTAGGAAGAGCAGCATGCTGGTAGTTGGCACATGGGCTTTGGAGCCCATGACATAGCGCATTGTGCGGGACACAGCAATGGCCTGGCAAGTGAGGACAAGTGTCTGCCAGGAGAAAAGAGTTTGTTTGCTGGAGACACTCAGGGAAATGTGAGTACAGACAGGTAGTGGATGATATTAGGGTTATTGTTCATTTGGGAAGGAGCGGTTGTGTAAAACATGACCTACTGGTGGCTTGTTTCTGTAACAAATAATTCACAAGGAAAAAAATAAAAGAGATAGAGGGAGACTTTATGGATGAAAGCAGACTTCAGAGACATCCCAACCAATTGCAACATATGGTCCCTTGTTTGTACGCTGAGTCAAACAGACTGTAAGAAGATAAAGAAACAAGAGAAGGGAGGAGGGGAAGAAACAAGTGAGACAATTAGAGAAATGTAACTGTCGGCTGAATATTGGATATAAAGGAAATGATTGAAAAACATTATGGTGTGGTAATGGTATGATGGCTATCTTGTTTGGCTATTTTTGTGAGATTCCAGATCTTTTAAAGATACATGTTTATAGATACATGTTAAAATATTTACAGATAAAATGTCGGAGATTTGCTTCAAAATAATTGCCAGGGGAAGGGAAGCCGGATACAGATGAGAGTAAAAATATAATAAGCATTGGACTGCTAATTGCAAGGTCAGAGGTTTGAATTCATGAGACAGTCCTTGGAAATCCTACACAAGGTCACATGAGTCGTAACTGACTCAAAAGCACTTAACAACAACAACTCATAACCTGATGACTCTTAGAGCTGATCATGGACTCCTGGTGTGGCGCTGTAGGATCAGCACAGGACTGGAAACCACAAGGTCAGTAGTTCAAACCCACCAGCTGCTCCTCGGAAACCCTATACAGTATTGCTATGAGTTGGAAATGACTCCATGGCACTTCACACAACAACAACAAGAGCTGCCACTGGGTACAAGGGGGTTTATATGCTTGTCTCTAATTTTGCAAATGCTTAAAATGCCCTCAATGAAGGTTGCTGATTTTTATGTTAACATATGTTAGAGATGCATACTGGTATGTCTGAAAGAAAGATAACATTATGCCTGGTATTAGTTTGAAAATATTCCAGAAAAAATAACTGAAGTGTAGGGAGAAGGGATGAGGTAAGATTGACCATAAGATAGCTAATAATTGTTGGGCTCAGTGGTGCATCCACAGGTAGTCATTAATCTACTTACTCTACCTTTTTGTTACTGTTTGAAATGTTTCTTAATATGTTATTGTTATTGTTGTCATTGATAGTGGCAGTCTGATTGATTCCAATATAAAACCCACATCTAGTCAGTTCCAACTCAGAGCAACTCTATAGAACAGAGAAGAATTGCTCTATAGGATTTCCATAGCTGTAAAACTGTATGGGAACAAAAAATCTCATCTGTAGAGCCCTAAAATTTGCCCTAAAATTTGTCCCTATAATTCAACCACTGCTGGACAAACAGCCTCATCTTTTAGAGCCCCTAAATTTGTCCCTATTTTTCTCATTAATGTTGTTGTTACTGTTGTTGTTTTTATGCCATCAAGTCAGTTCCAACCCATAGTGACCCTGCATAGGATCTCCAAGGAGTGACTGGTGAGCTCGAACCACCGACCTTGCAGTTCAAACCGACCTTGCAGTCCAGCGCATTAGCCCGCAGTGCCACAGCAGGACTCCTTCATTGATAATATACTGTAATTTTCATTAGAATAGATTGTCAGATCTTTCCTCCCACAGAATAAAGGTGACCAACCAGTTAGCAACCACACACTTAACCACTGTGCTGTTCCTTTGAAGAAGGATAAGAGAATACATGGGAAGAAAGAGTGGTTGGGAAAAAGGTTTAAGGCAAGTTTTGAAAGTTGGAAATAACAAAGAGAACTGAATATGGGAACAACAGAGGAATTTTAGGCTAAATTGAACCTGTATTTTCTTGCATTGCAGTGGTACTAATGTAGGACATTCTGGAACTTTGTCCATGAGTGGTCACCAGAGCAGGTCTAGGTGTAAATAGGCAGAAAGGTGGGTGGGTCCAAGATGAAGACATGGGTAAGTGATGGACCATCATTCCTACTCCTAAAGGGAAGGAAAGGAAGCTCAACGAGGGTTGGTATAGAAGAAGGAAGTGGGGTTAACAATGTTCAGCGACAGTGAAGGTAATTGAGTGAAAACTTTGAAGGACTGGAGGGGGGTGACATGAGTGTAGAATGTTAAATTTTAGCAATGGGATAGTTTTAGGTGCCCATGAGGTTCTGGTTATGGCTGGTGGTGGTGATGGCGGTGTGTCATGGAGTTGGTTCCAACTCATAGCAACCCTGTTTCTAAGGCTGTAAATCTTTACAGGAGCAGAAATTCTCATCTTTCTCACTCAGAGAGGCTGGTAGATTTGAACTGCTGACCTTCTAATTAGCAGCCCAGCACATAACCACGATGCTACCAGGGCTCCCTAGTTGGGTTAGAGGAATCTACATCCAATGTTCTCATTTAAAATGCAACAGTTAAAACTTAGAGAGTGTTTGGGACATATACACTCTATTACATCCATTATCAGAATCAATCTTCAAGTCATTCCTGTTTTAAAGAAGGGGCACCTGAAGATTAAGAGGTTAAATAACCTTCCCAGGGTACATGACTTTTCAGGTGAGTGCCAGCACCATACTCTTTGCCTCTTCGCTGTACTGCCTGGGTAAAGCTCAAGCAGAAAAAGTAGATAATAAGAAGCATGCTCACTCAAAATGAGGGAACCAGAACTTAAGCTGTATCTTTTTAGAGCCTCAGTAAATCCACACTGTAGTGTATGGCACATTGTAGTAGCTCACTGCGTGAGGTGGGAGCTAGTCTCCAAGACCCCTGCCTCCTGGTACTCACAGTCTTCTGCCATTGCACCAGGGTTAATGTGTCTGATTAATGGGGATAGGGCAGAGTGATCGTAAGATACTTCTGAGAGTAGCTTATAAAAGACACTGTGGTTTCTGTCTGGATCTCTATCTCTGTCTTTCCTTTCACTTACTCTAGCAAAACCCAGTGGACATGGCGTGAGGACAATCATTCACCCTATGAAGAGGCCTATGTGAGAAGAAACTGAGCTCTCCAGCCAAAAGCCAGAAAGAAGTGGAGACCTCCCATCATTGGCCAGCAAGAAGTTTAAACACACAGTGAAATGAAAGTAGATCCTCCACCACTCAAACATTCAGATGACTGCAACCCCAGTCATCCAGAAAGACCCCAAACCACCCAACTAAGCAACTCCCGTATTCCTGACCCTCAGAAACTATGAGTAAAGGTCTGCTGTCTGAAGCTGCAAAGATCTGAGTTCATTTGTTACACAGCAATCAATGATACCTCTGGCAGCTCTTCTCAGTATTCAAACCACACCCATCTCTGAGGACCTCTGACCCTTCACTTCCTCATGACTTTTTTTTTCCAAAAGCAGAGAGTAAAAGGATATAGCCTTAAAAATCTGAACGCCCTTCAGGTTAAGTCCTTTGTGTAAGTGTCTGTAACCCAACTCCACCTGCATGACTTTGGACAAGTTACATAATTAGACTCTGAGACTCAATCTCCTCTTCTGTAAAATGGGCATGTGATTAGTGCCCAACTCAAAAGGTTATCATGGGAATAAAATAAGATCTTGACTAGTACAAGCATTTAAGAGCAGACACACAATAAGTGATTGATCAATATCAGCTACTATTGTTAGAGTTAGTATTTTTAAGATTGAGTAATATTTTCAAAAAACAAATTCTAATAAACTATTTTACCTAGAACTTCCAGAGGTTCAAGCCGGATTCAGAAGATGCCATGAGGGATATCATTGCTGATGCACGATGGATCTGGGCTGAAAGCAGAGAATATCAGAAAGATGTTTGTCTGTGCTTTATTGACTATGCAAAGTCTTTCGATTGTGTGGATCATGA
>NW_006408866.1:1130195-1136162 GCF_000296735.1 Chrysochloris asiatica | reverse complement strand
AGAGGAAGATCCCCAACAAGATGGATTGGCCAAGTGGCAGCATCGATGGACTCAAGCATGGCAACAGCAGTGAGGTTGGCCCAGGATCAGGCAGTGTTTTGTTCTGCTGTGCATAAGGTCACTATGGGTCAGTATCAACTCAATGGCACCTAACAACAACAACAACAACATCCCTTCAGAGCGTCCTAGTGTGGTGCTATGGGTTAATGCACTGGACTACAAAGTTGCTTTGAACTGCAAGGTAGGTAGTTCAAGCTCAACACGACAGCACTTAACAACAACAACAAAAAAAAATCTCTTCAGAAGGCGTCCTGGTGTGGCACCATGAGTTAATGCACTGGACTGCAAGGTCGTTTGAACTTCAAGGTCAGTGGTTCAAGCTCACCAGCTGCTCTTCGGAAACCCTATACAGTGTCACTATGAGTCGAAACAGACTCAATGGCACTTCACAACAACAGCATCCCTTTGGAAACTAAATAGAGGTTTGAAATAGGAGGACTATATCTGTTGATACTTCGGCTTACAAAGGTTAGAGACAAGTACTGATTGTAGAAGGCCTGAAAAAACCACTCTCAATGGTAGGTGCCCCCATCTCAAATACACAAAGGTGTGCCCCAGCATCATGCCAACAGGTGGCTGACTTACAGGAGCTGTGCATTTCATCGGAGTCGGGATCCTTTGGCTATAAAAGAAGTAAGTGAATGGCTGAGTCACTGTCTGGCACAAAGCAGAGAAGGCATCTCTTTCTGGGAACTGGACATGCCTCACTATGCCGGACCTGCCCCCACTTCAGGGGAGTGCAGGCA
Source organism: Chrysochloris asiatica (assembly GCF_000296735.1). NCBI lineage: Eukaryota > Metazoa > Chordata > Mammalia > Afrosoricida > Chrysochloridae > Chrysochloris > Chrysochloris asiatica. The sequence goes on along the minus strand of NW_006408866.1, from coordinate 1,135,356 downwards.
GGGTATGGGAGCCTGAGAGAAAATCAATGCTGAGTTTAAAGGAATCCTAGTTGGGGTTTCTTCTCAGGCTTCAGTGGAAAGAATGAGGACTTCAGGGTCAAGACAAATAGCAATTCTAGCCCCAGTTCAACTACAAACTAACTAGGTCCCGGGGCAGTCATTTTGCACCTTTGAGCCTCAGCTTCCTCACTATAAAATGGTGTAATTTGATGGCAAACTGGAAGAATTTTGTGAGCTCATACATGTAAAGCTAGGTACCTAGCACCTAGCAGGCATTCAAAAAATGGTGGCTAGACAATTCTGGGGGAATAGTAAAAATGTCTTCCTAATGTTGCTTTTTTTTCTCTCCTAAAGCTGCAAGATCCAGCTGTTCTGCAGGAGAAAGATGAGGCTTTTTGCTCCGGTAAAGATTTACAGCCTCCGAAACCCTGTACAGGGTCACTATGAGTCGGAACCGACTCCACGGCACAGAACTACCACCGAAGATGTTTTAAGGAGCTCTGGTGGCATGGTGGGTTATGCATTGGGCTGCTAACTGTAAGGTCAGCAGTTTGAAACCACCAGTTACCCCGAGGGAGAAAGATGAGGGTTTCTGCTCTCTCAAAGATTTGCCGTCTCAGAAACCCTATACAGGATGGCGGTGAGTCAGAACCAACTCCACGGCACACAGTAGGCATTCATTTATGGGGATTAAACAAAGGTAACCAAAATACAGCATTGTACCTACCCCATCCAACACATAGCCGGTTCTCCATTAGATGGATTCCAGTCTTTCTAGTAATTTCTAAAAGCTTTCCTCTGCCCAGATTTTTTAGAGGAAAGGTTAATTCCTTCAGGGCTTTTTGGCCAAATTCGGAGAACACTTGACATGGTGGTGCTGTGGGTTAGGCATTGAACTACTAACCACAAGGTCAGTGGTTCAAATCCACCAGCTGCTTCACAGGAGAATGATGAGGCTGTCTGAGTCAGAACCAACTCCATGACCATGGGTTTAGTTTGGGAGTATTTTTGTTGTTGCTGTTGTTCTTTTTAATTGAATGAGGAAGAGACTGGTAAGTGGCTCCCAGGTCCATTCCTCCTTCTTTCTAGGCACTTGGTTGGACCACATTTCCCAGCCTCCCTCCAGTTATGTGGCTGAATTCCAGGAAAAGGAACATGGTCAGAGTGATGTGATGAGGTACTCTAATGCCTAGCCCATAAAACCTGCCCTCGTCTGCTCTTTCTCATCCTTTCCCCCATCCTTTGGCTGGATGCAGTAAAACCAAAAGATGGTAAGAACTTGAGTCCCAGAACCATACCATGAACCACCACGCTACTGACCAAATGTTAAGTCAGTAGTCCTCTTTTTATCTGACCCTCCACTTTACCAAACATGACTACTAGCTGAAAGGTTGGCAGTTCAAACCCACCCAGAGGTCCTCAGAAGATGGGCATCTACTTGAAAAGTTGGCAGTTCAAACCCACCCAGAGGCCCTCAGAAGACAGGCATCTACATCAGAAAAGCACAGCCTTGAAAACCCCATGGAGCAGTTCTACTCTGTACACCTGAGTTGTAAAGAGTCAGAATTGATTCATCAGTAACTAACGAAACAAGCATTCGCTACTGAGTGCAGGGGTTTGTTACAGCAGCCAGCATTACAGTTAGCATCTGGAGACTGCTCATTCTCCTAGACAAAATGAACTTGGCTACCCCAGGAAAATGTGAATTGAGAGTTGGCTATCTCAACTGAAAATCAGAACTCCCCACAGAAGGATATGTTATGGGGAATTAACCCATGAAGAACTACTTCTAATAAGCGCTGATATTTCTGGGAGTCCTGGTGTGGCATTGTAGGATAAACACTGGACCATAATGCCGGTTTGAACTGCAAGTTCATTGGATCAAACTCACCAGTTGTTCCCCAGAAACCCTATACAGGGTCACTATGAGTCAGAAATGACTTGAAGGCACTTAACAACCACAAGGTGCTGAACTGGCAACCACAAAGTCGGCAGTTCAAACCCACCATCACTAGACAGCATTTTAAAGCAACACCCTCCAGTCAGTTGTTCCAATCTACCAGTTACTCCACAGGAGAAAAATGAGGTTGTCTCTTCCTCTGTTTCCTCCTGTAAGAAGCGGTCCTACATTAACTACCTAAAATGGGGTGGAGGGGAGCTATAAAGGTACAAAGTGGTTGGCTTACAAGTTTTCAAGAGGGAGTGTGTGGGGGAAGGTAGAATTTCCACTGAATAATTTCTATCTTGTCTAGACGGGTCTGGTGAAAACAGAAGTTTTGTAACAAAAACGGAGAGACTAGTTAATCTTACAGTCCAGGAACTGGAACTCCCTTGGATCATCAAGGGAGAAGATCATGAGTGGAATGCGGGATCCTATCCAGAGAAGCAGCGACACCAGAGATGGAGGCAGAGATGAGGACACATGGAGAGAGGGAGCAGCTGAGGACTCTAGATTCATGGAAAGAGAAAGGCTGTGTGTTGGCAGCCAAGAGGTAGGCTTGCATGATGTGCCCTTTGGTTGTTTAAATGATTATATATTCCTGAGTGTTTTTGTGTACATTAAAACAAAACAAAACACAACCATAGGGAATAGAAGCAAATACTGTTGAATGATGATACATGATGCATTGAGGAGACTGTAATCATTGCAGTGTAACGAAATACAATAGGATGAATGCAAAACCGGTGTTCTCCTATGTAAACTATCACTCAATTCACAACAAAAACTTTTTAAAAAGAAGAAGTAGTCCTAGTGTCTGGAGCCCTAGGGAGCAGTCCTAGTCTGCTCTATAGGATTGCTATGAGACAGAAGGGATGCCATGGCTGTGGGTAAAGAGTTTTTAGAAGTGGGGTGGCCAGTAACCATGATAAGCATGTGCTTGGTAAATAATCTTATTGATATAATCTTGATAATACACTTATGTGGTTAAAAAAACAACAACACAAAAACCTGTTATCATTGACTTGATGCCAAATCATGGTAACATCATGTGTTACGGAGTAGAATTGATCCATAGGGTTTTCTTAGTTTCCATCTTTACAACAGCAGATGACCAGGCATCTCTTCTGTGACTCTCTCATGGGTGGATTTCAACTGCCAACCTGTTGATTGATGTTGGTGTTGTTGTTAGGTGTGGTTCAGTCAGTTCCGACACATAGTGACCCTACGTACAACAGAAGCAGACCCTGCCAGGCTCTGCAGCATCCTCACAATGGTTGTTAGGTTTGAGCCCACTGCTACTGCCACTGTGCCAGTCAAACTCATTGGGGACCTTCCTCTTTTTATCTGACCCTCCACTTCACCAAACATGCTGTCCTTCTCCAAGGACTGGTCCCTCCTGACAACATGCCCAAAGAACAAGAGACAAAGTCTCGCCATCCTCACGTCTAAGGTGCACTCTGGCTGTACTTCTTCCAAGACAGATTTGTTCCTTCTTCTCAGAGTTCATGGTACTTTTAGTATTATTCTCCAACACCATAATTCAAATGCATTAATTCTCCTAATGTGGTGCTGTAGAATAAACACTGGAAAGCAAGGTCGGTTTGAACTGCAAAGTTGGTGGTTCAAATCCACCAGCTGTTCCTTGGAAACCCTACACAGGGTAGCTGTGAGTCGAAATCAATTCAAGAACATTAAACAAACAATTCTTCTAAGGTCTGCCTTATTCATTGTCCAACTTTCACATATATATGAGGCAATTAAAATTTTCATGGTTTGGATCAGGCACACATCTTGGTCCACAAACTGATATCTTTGCTCTTTAACACTTTAAAGAGTTTTTGTTTTGCAGCAAATTTGCCTAAGGTAATATGTTCATTTGATTTTTTGACTTCTACTTTCATGAATGTTGATTGTGAATTCAAGCAAAATGAAGTCTTTGACAACTTCAATCTTTTCTCCATTTATCATGATGTTATTTATTGGTCCAGGTGTGAGGAATTTTGTTTTCTTTACATTGAAGTGCAACCCATACTGAACACTGTAGCAGTCTTTGATCTTCATCAGTAAGTATTTCAAGTCCTCTTCTCTTTCAGAAAGCAAGGTTGTATCATCTGCATATCACAGGTTGTTAATGAGTCTCCTCCAATCCTGATACTATATTCTTCTTCATATAACCCAGCTTCTCAGATTATTTGCTCAGCATACAGATTTAATAAGTATGGTGAAAGAATATAACCCTGGTGCACACCTTCCCTGAATTCAAACCATTCAGTGCCCCCTTGTTCTGTTCTAACAACTGTGTTTTAGTCTATGCACAGACTCCTCATGAGCACAATGTTCTGGAATACCCATTCTTCGCAATATTATCCATAGTTTATGATCCACACAGTAGAAAGCTTTTGCATAGTCAATAAAGCGAAAGTAAACATTTTCTGGTATTCTCTGCTTTCAGCTAAGATCCACCTTATGTCAGCAATTACATCCCTAGCTCTACAACCTCTTCTGAGATTGACTTGAATTTCTGACAGCTCCCCATTGATGTACTGTTGTAGTCATTTAAATATTTTCTTCAGCAAAATTTTACTTGCCTTTGATTTCGATGATTTCTCCATTCCATTGGGTCACCTCTCTTTGGAATGAGCACAAATAATGATCTCTTTCAAGCAGCTGGCCAGGCAGCTGTCTTCCAAATTCTTGTTCTAGATGAATGAGTGCCTCCAGTGCTGCATCAGTTTGTTGAAACATTCCAATCTGTACTCTGTCAAGCCCTAGAGCCTTGTTTTACACCAATGCCTTCAGCGCAGTGTGACCTTCGTTCAATATCCTCAATTTGCTACCTCTTGACATGGCTGAACATCGTTTCTTTTTGGTACAGTGACTCTGTGTATTCCTTCCATTTCTTTTGATACATTCTGCACCATTCAATATTTTGCCCACAGAATTCTACCACTTTGCAAATAAAAGCTTGAGTTTGTTTTTCTTCAGTTCTTTCCGTTTGAAAATGCTGAGTGTGTTCTTCCCTTTGGTTTTCTAGCTCCAGGTCTTTGCACATTTCATTATAGTACATATTTTGTCTTCTCAAGCTGTCTTTTGAAAATGTCTATTTTCTTTTATCTCCTCATTTCTGCCATTCACTTAAGCTTCTCTACACGCAAGAGCAAGTTTAAAGTCTCTTCTGACATCCATTTTGATATTTTCCTTCTTTCTTGTCATTTTAGT
>NW_006408866.1:1127329-1128225 GCF_000296735.1 Chrysochloris asiatica | reverse complement strand
TGAAAATTTCTACCAATTTCTTCAGTCTGAAATTGATGAAGTTGTCAATCAAGATGCATTGATAAGTACTGGTCATGGGAATGTGATGGAATACACAGTCACTGTACCAAAAAGAAAAGGTCACTGTTCAAGTATTTCAAGAAATAGCACATGATCAAGAGCCAATGGTACTGAAGGAAGAAGTCTAAACAGCATTGGCCGGAAAAAAGGCTCGAGGAATTGACACAATGCAAATTGAAATGTTTCAACAAACTGATACAGCACTGGAAGCACTCACTCATCTACGCCAAGAAACTTGGAAGACAGCTACCTGGCCAACCAATTGGGAGAAATCCATATTTGTGCCCATTCACCCAAGAGAGGTGATCCAATAGAATGTGGAAATCCTGGAACAACATCATTATACAAGTAAAATTTTGCTAGAGATAATTCAAAAATGGTCACAACTGTAGATAGATAGAGAACTGCCCGAAATTCAGATGGGGACATGAAACTAAGGATGTCATTGCTAACGTCAAGTAGATCTTGGCTGAAAATACTAGAAGAGAATACTAGAAGAATGTTTGCTTGTGCTTTATTAACTATGTAAAGGCTTTTCAACTGTTTGGAGTCCTAGTGTTGCACTGTAGGTCATTTTGATGTGGCCACGAGGTCTGTTTGAACCACGAGGCCGGCAGTTCAAACTCACCAGCCACTCCTGGGAAACCCTAGACAGGATCGCTATGAGTCGGAACTGACTCAAGGGCACTTAACAACAAAAAATCATTACAAACAATGGATAACATTGTGAAGAATTGGCATTCCAGAATACTTAATTGTGCTCTTGAGGAACCTCTGCATAGACCAAGAGGTGTCATTTAAACAGAACAAGGGGATACTGAATGACTTTAAATCAG
>NW_006408866.1:1107029-1126794 GCF_000296735.1 Chrysochloris asiatica | reverse complement strand
ATAAGCACACTCAGACATTAGAAGAATCAATGCATTTGAATTATGGTGTTGGAGAAGAATATTAACAGTATCATGGGCTGCCAGAAAACAAACAAATCTATGTTGGAAGAAGCATAGTCAGAATTCTCCTTAGAATCCAGGATGGCATGAATTTGTTTGTTATACTTCAGACATGTTATTAGAAGGGACCAGTCCCTGGAGAAGGACATCATGCTTGGTAAAGTAGAGGTTCAGCGAAAAAGAAGAAGACCCCCAACAAGATGGATTGACACAGTGGAGTCAGCCATTGGCTCAAACGTAACAATTAGTGTGAGGATGGCACAGGGCTGGGCGGTGTTTCATTTCGTTGTACGTAAGGTCGTTTATCCTGGAGCTGCAGGATAAACCACAAGGTCAGTTTGAACCACAAGGTAGGCCATTCAAACCCACCAGCCACTCCTTGGAAACCCTACACAGGGGTCGCTATGAGTTGGAACTGATTCGATGGCAAATTACAACAAAAGCAATATTTCTAAATCCACTTTACCATTGAGGATCAGTGAAGTTAAGTAACTGTATCTTATTTCACAACATAGAATTATTGAAGTGGCATGAGATATTGACGGTTCCGTTTCATCAGGAGAGGGTAGAGATATTCTAGGAGCCAACTGGAATAGATGGGTACCTGGGTGCCTGGGTATAGGGAAAGGAGATGGCTGCCATTTCCAGATGATCGGAGAAGACTAATGTGTGGTCTTTGAAACATTTCTTTGGGTCAATCCTGTTCTGTGTCACAGACTTATGAAGTAGCTACTTCATCTATTACCAGTATCCACTGGAGGCTTATTCACTTTTGTGGGTTTGGAGTCTTTCCCCTACTTTTTCAGGCCAACCATTAAATGGCTATTGTTTGACATGTCCTGCACTTCATTTGTTTCTCTCTGTGTGTGAACTTGAGCAAATTACTTAACCTCTCATCCACAGAACAATGTCCTTAGTCTGTTGAGAGGATTAAATGGCATAAAACATGTAAAGTGTTTGGCAGATAATAAGTGCTCTATCAATTAGACGTACGTAAGTGTGAGTGTATTACACGTGCTTATATCTGTCCTCAGCTGAGTGCAGTTGAGTCAGTTCCGACTCATAGCGATTCTGTATAGATTTCAGAGGCTATACTTCCTTACAGGAGCAGAAAGCCTCATCTTTCTCTAATGGAGAGGCAGGTGGATTCAAACTGCTGATCTTGCGATTAGCAGTCCAAAGCATACCTGTTGTGTTATCAGACCTTCTTGCCTGTCCTCTAAAGACAACATTAGCTCCTTTGGTGTCATGAGAATTGACTAAAATAACATATTTCCAGTTAACCCAGCATCTTGCACTTAGGAAATATTCCATAAATCTTAGCTGGTGTTCTGGTGTGGGATTGCAGGTTAATGTGCTGGACTGCAAGATCAGTTTGAACCATAGGGTTGGTGGTTCAAGCTCACCAGTCGCTCCTCAGCACTTAAAAACAACAACCCACCATTAGCATTGAACTGGGATTAACAAGACCCTGGTTTGAAACTGACTACAGGAGTCCTGGTGTGGCACTGGGGGTCAATGTGCCAGACTACAAAGCCATTTGAACTGTAAGGTCAGCAGTTCAAGCTCACCAGCTGCTCCTCGGAAACCTTATGCAGGGTCGCTATGGGTCGGAATTGACTCAATGGCACTTAACAATGACAACTAATGTAAAGTTTGGCAGTTTGAACACACTCAGCAGTCCTGTGGAAAAAAGGCTTGACCATCTACCAAGACTATTCTACAGAGCAGTTCTATTCAGCAACACATGGGGTCTCGCTGAGTCAGACTAGACTTGATGGCAATGTGTTTGTTCATTGTTTGTTTTTGGTTGGTTTGAGCCCTGGATTTCCTACCTAGACCACTTGGAGCTAGGCAGCTCCACCTTCAATTCCTCTGAGTTTATGTCAATAACACGGGGAAACAATGCTCGCTGTAGGAGGTCATTTTTAAAGCACTGGTAAGGAAACCATGTTTAAAAGTATCCTGCAGGTGATCATAAACTTCAAAAATTGTGGAACTGGAAGTATTTGAAAGCATGCCGTTTACCCTTGTTAACAGGAAGCAGATTTGGCTCCCCTTGTTCTCTAGCACCCAACACAGTGCCTAGCACATAGTAGGTGCTCACTAAATGCTGAATAACTGAGCCAATGCTTCACATTTTTCTTGGGGTAATTATACCCACACTCCAATAACCCAGAGCCTCAGGCTTGAGCATCAGTAACAATGGTGAGACCTTCCAAACCCTTTCCGATGAGATGAGCGTTTATAACCTCCATGCTAGTAATAATTGAAGGCTTTACTTTCAAAATGACTTTACATCTATTATTGCATTTTCTGTCAGCACCCTATAAACTTAAAAATTATTATTTTCATTTTGCAAAGGGGGAAAAAGAATGAGGTAGAGGAAGGTAATGCAATTTCCCCAACTCTGAAAGCCAATGGCCTCTATGGAATTTCTAGGAGAAACTTGATTTCAGTGATTCTTCTTCCTCCTCAGAAATCTAGATGTCTTGATTTCAGGGCTTAGAAGATGCCTTCATCATCAATATCCCTCGGAGTTCATTCTAGGTCGCATATTTGCTGTGCTTGCTCAATAGCATTACCTTCTACACAATTGTTCAGTCTAGAAAGTTGGACATGATCTTGTGTTTCTCCCTGTCCCGTCCCTCATGGCTCCCCCATCTGAGACTCAGTACACTTGTCTAGTCAGGCAACATATACATAAACTAGTCAACACATTTTAGACTGGTTTCCCTTTGCAATATTTCTAGAAACTTCTTTTCTGTCACCATTACTCCCAGAATAGACCAGACCACCATTACTTCTCAATCGGTTGACTTCAGTACCCCTGATTGATCATACCACACTTGACTTAGCAATTTCAAAGTTCAGGGATATCTGGCTTCAGTATAACTTGCAGGTGTTTATCAGGAAATGAAGTGATCGATCTAGCCATCTCTCAGTTCCTTTCTGAATTCCTTATTCTTCTGTGCTGTTCCAAAGCTCCTACGGCTCTCTCACACACATGAGGTGGCAAGACTCTGTTTCTTGGAATCTTGAGCTCACAAAACTTCATAACTAGTATTGATTGGTGAATGGGTCACATGTTCATCTGTGAACCAGTCACTGTAGCAAGGGGATTGGGGTGACCCGATTGGTTAAACCTAGGTCATATACTGAGTCCTGGTGGCACAGTGGTTAAGATGCTAACTCAAAAGTCAGTGGTTCAAACTCTTGCAGCCACTCCTCTGAAGGAAAATGTGGCAGTCTGCTTCCAAAAAGATTGGTGTTGCTGTTGGTAAGTGCTGTTGAGTTAGTTCCAACTCATAGCAACCCTGTATAGGGTTTCCAAGAGCAGCTGGTGGGTTTGAAACACAGACCTTGTGGTTAGCTGTCCAGTGCTTGTGTATTCTATAGCTCCACACAAGGACAACTTTGGAAACCCCTGTGGGGCAGTTCTACTCTGACCTGTAGGATCACTAAGGTTGGAATTGACTTGACAGCAACAGATTTGGATTTTTGGTTTCAGGTCACATGCTCACTCTTGGGCCTACACGATCTGCTCCGTCTCACCCAAACCTAATGGCCTGAGGTGAGTGGAAGATGTTTACCACAACAGAAAATTTGCTGTTACCAGAAGAAGTGAAGAAATGAATATTGACAGGCAAAATCCACAAATGTCAACTTCAGTCCTGTATAACTAGACGTGTCAATTGGTCTCAGGAAAACAAACATCACAATTGGTAGGGTTTGACAATGTCAGTGATATAAGTCATCCCACCGTGACTGACTTCAAGCTACCAACACTTTGACAACCTCTTACAAAATTCCTGAGTGTTTAACAGTCTGTCATCATGAGCCAATGGGTGCTGGTTCCAACACACCACCACATACCCCAGAGGAAGAAGATGAGGAGAGCCCTTGAAGAAAGGTGATATTTGAAAGAGGAAAAGGATGTTTTTGTTCCTTTGTATTTTGGACATTTTTAAATACAAGTCAAAGTCGCTTATAATCCCAACTCAGAAGATGTCATTTTTTTGACTCTCAAAGCCAGCGGAGATTAGAAGACAACTCTGGTGATCTCCTCCAGGTAACCAGCCCTGTTCTTCAGATGCAGTAGAAAAGCTCCATCACCCATTTACCTGCAATAGCACAGCGAAAGCACATACGGCCCAAATTAAAGTGCCTCTTTCTACCTTAGGATTTGGATTTAACAATATTATAAAAACACCGATTCAAAGGAAATGCTGCCTTCTGTGAACATCTGTTGTCAGTGATTAGAAACCACTTAGAATCAAGCCCTTTTCCAACATATCCAATGTTAACTGAAAACAGACACTATGGCCAAGTTCTTCTAAATAACTTGCAATAAACTGGGAAGATGAGAAGTCGCCATAGCAACTAGAAACACATCTTGCAAACATGGAGGTCCCATTTCCTGCCTATCCCAAGTGCTCCACAAGAGTATCTTTGGAAAAATAAAATGATTACTGTGGAGTCAGATGGGCCGAATGCACAGCCTGTCGATGTCATTTTTTCAGCAGAATGACCCTGTGCATGTGCCTTTGCTTTTCTGAACCTCAGTTTTGTAATCTACACATTGGGAATAGTAATCGTACCCACGTTCCAGGAAACTATGGTTGTACTTGTTGTTATTGTTGTTAGGGGCCCTTGTTCTGACTCCTAGTGACTCTCTGTAGGATTTCCAAGGCTGTTAATCTTTAGGGGAGCATACTGCCACATCGTTCTCCCAAGGAGCAGCTGGTAGACTCGAACCACCGACCTTGTGGTTAGCAGTCAAGTGTTTATCCTATAGAGCCACAGATACCCCCTGCATTGAGCTTAGGACTTCCAACTGATAAGCTCACAATAAACGGTAACTAAAACTTTTCGCTGTTTTAAAATCTCCACCTCACTGCTGTCAGGATGCTTCTGGCGCAGAGTGACCCTTTAGGATAGAGTAGAACTGCCCCAAAGGATTGTAAATCTTTAGGGAAGCTGACTGCCACATCTTTCTCCTGCAGAGTGGTAGGAAGGTTCTAACCACTTACTTTTCAGTTAGCAGTCACGTGCTTAACCACTGCACCACCAGGCTCCTTTAGCTCACAATGTTGTTGTTGTTGTTGTTAAGTGCCGTCAAGTTGGTTTTGACTCATAGCAACCCTGTATAGGGTTTCCAATGAGTAGTCAGACTCAAACCACCAACCTTGCGGATAGCAGTCCAGTGTATATCCTACGGTGTCACACCAGGACTCCTTAAATCCCTATATTGTTGTTGTTAAGTGCTGTCGAGTCGGTTCTGAATCATAGCAACCCTGTATGGGATTCCAAGGAGTGGTTGCTGAGTTTGAATGGCCAACCTTGTAGTTCAAACTGACCTTGTGGTCCAGCGCTTACCCTACAGACCACACCAGGACTCCATGAATCTCTAAGATCCCAGGGAGGAACAGGTCCAAGCCCACCAACTGTATAGCTGTGCCTCAGAGATCAATTCCATTTGATTCAGGAAAACATTTTTTAATGATATTATTTGTTGATCCTGAGTGTCATGGGGTAAATTCAAAAGATTACAAGGTTTTCTAAGACTTTGCATTCACTCATATTCAGTCTGTTGTTGTTAAATGCCTTCAAGTCAGTATAGGGCTTCTGAGGAATGACTGATGGGTTTCAACCAGCAACCTTGGGGTTAGCAGTCTAGTTCTTATCCTACAGCATCACACCAAGACTTGTTGTTGTTGTGAAGTGCTGTCGAGTCAATTCCAACCCATAGTGACCCTGCATAGGGTTTCCAAGGAGCAGCTGGTGAGCTTGAACCGCCGACCTTGCAGTTCAAACGGCTTTGCAGTCTGACGCATTAGGCCACAGCGCCATCCCAGGACTCCACACCAGAACCAGCAAACATAAATTGAAGACCATGTGCTACACACTTGTCATGTTCTCTCCCTGAACCCTCCAAACTCTCCTATGAGGGTGTAGTTGTTGAGGGGGCAGCTACCCTTCTAGTCAATGCCAACTCATGGTGCCCCCACCTGTGCAGACTAGCACTGCCCTACAGGGTTTTCAAGGCTGGGAAGCAGATCTGCAGGCATGCTTCTGCGGCACCTCTGGTGTGTTTGAACCATCAACCCATCAGTTAATAGTTGAGCGCTTAACTGTTTGTGCTACCAGGTACTCTGAGGTAAGCTCCACTGATTCCATTTGGCAGAGAAGGAAACTTGCCATAATTAATGAGGGATAATGTGGTTACAAATCGGGCTGCTAACCTCAAGGTTGGCAGTTCGAAACTACCAGCTGTTCCACGGGAGAAAGATGAGGCTTTCTGCTCCCATAAAGATTTACAGCCTCGGAAACCCTGTACAGGGTCGCTACGAGTCAGAACCAACTCCATGTCACACAACAACAACAACAACATAATGATGACGATGATGTTTCAGGTTATGATGATGATGAGGCTATCAGGAATGAGTGAGTTCTAAAATGGTATCTGAAGGCGGAGAGGAATCTCAAAGATACAGTTCAGTCATTTCCAACCCACAGTGACCCTTTGTACAACAGAACGAACCACCGTCCGTTCCTGTATCATCCTCACAATTGCTGATACGCTTGAGCCCATTTCTGCTGCTGTGGTGCCAATCCATCTCACTGGAGATATCCCTCTTTTTTGCTGACCCTCCACTTTGCCAACATAATGTCCTTCTTCAGGGACTGACCCCTCCTGATAACATGTCTGAGGTATGAGAGATGAAGTCTGGTTATCTCAGCTTCTAAGGAACATTCTGGCTGTACTTCTTCCAACACAGATTTGTTAGTTCATCTGGAAGTCCATGGAACCTTTAACATTCTCCTCTAACACCATAACTCAAATGCATCAATTCTTCTACAGTCTTCCATATTCATTGTCCAACTTTCTCATGCATATGAGGTTAATGAAAATACCATGGCTTGGGTCAGGCACATTTTTATCCCAGAATATTCCCCAGATTGGGAACTGGGGCTGGGGGTTGGGGAGAGCACGTGAAATGACAGCAATAAAAGCTTTACTACGCCATATATGCTAGACCCTGAGCAAGAAGGGCAGGGCCCCACACAGGTATCGATAGGAGAGGCAGCATGTGACAAACAGTCAAGCAGGCTGAACCCCGCCAACCATTTTCCAGCATGGCTGAGGTTTCGGCCCAGGTGACTTCACTCCGGGACATCAGATGGCACGCGCCTCTCTCAAATCACCACAAGATTGAATTTTCAGCCACATCCTCCAGACACATCCATTTGGGCAGAGATGCTATTTGTAGGGGCCAATCAGAAACGGCATCTGAAATGTAATTCCCCTCATTGGAATAGCCCCCTCCCAGGGCCCTGAGAGTCTTGCACACCCAGACAGACACCACTTGTCTGAAACATTAGGCTTGCCTGAAGCAGTTGAGCGGAAACCCACATTTGGAGAACAATTTGCTGCTCATAAGGAGCCATCACTCAGAGGTGCACTGACTGGCCTCCAGGAATCAGGCCATCACTCGTGGCTCTGCTGTTGCTTTGCCTAGATTGAGTGACCTTGAGGCGTGAGGCCTCCAAGGTTTGGAACCTCACCACAATGTCTGCTTCCCATCCAGTGACAGCTAGAAGTCAGAGAAGCCTGAATACAAAGCAAAAAGCCAAGAGTAGATAGACACACTAGCTCCCGTCTACCAACAGAACTTGTACATATTACATTCATTGGAGGTCTTGCGGAGTCCTGGTGTGGCAGTGTAGGGTAAGCACTGGACTACTCATTGCGAAGTCAGTGGTTTAATCCCCCAGCCGCCCCTTAATTATGCGTCAGAACTGACTCCGTAACACTTAACAACAACAATGTAAAGACTTGCCACTCACAGCATGGTCCATAGGCTAGCAACGTCAACATCACCTGGAAGAATTTTAGAAATGAAGAACCTCAGACTTCACCACAGACCTGCAGCATCCAAGTCTACATTTCATCAGGATCCTCAGGTGACTCCTGCGCATGTCAAAGTATGAGAAGTGCTGTTCAATGGGAACCTTGGCTTCTGCATCCACAGAGTTAGAAAGCCAACAGGCCACATTCAAATAAAAAGCAAAGTAGCCTGATGTGCATAAAAGCATCAGGACAACTATTGGTCTACCAAGGGCCTTCCACATAGCCTTTTATGTGTCCTTATCCCCTTTTACAGATGTCAGCACTAAGACATAGAGCTAAAAAGACAACTAGCACAAGGTCACCCAACCCGTTAATGATTGAGTAGGAATATGAGCTCATGCTTGGATTGGGCCAACTTGGGTTCATTTTCAGAGACTTGGGATGTGGTTCGCCTTTGTAAACAATAGAGTATCTAGCCACCAGGCTTCCTTCCGTATCAAGAAAAAATGTAGAGTGACTTCCCCGTAACGGACCAGTAGTATCAGACATATGCTCTTCTGCACAGCTCTGAAGCTGAAGAAACTGGAGACATGTCTCCCAAAAGAGAGAGAGAAGTGACTGCCTGGGAGAAAGGAAAATCGAATGCAGGAACCAAGCCTTCTCCTACTTCTAGTAGACCTGAGTGTCAGTTCTAGCATTAAGGACTTAAAGTAGCAAAGAAGGAAGACAATTAGCCATGCTGGATACTTAAACCACAGGCTCTCATTTCTTCTTCAAACAGGCTCTTTCATTATTCCCATTATATCAGATGAGTAAACTGAGGTTTCTAGCGGCAATAGCAATTGAAATCTGGGACTCAGATCCAGTTTTATATGATTACAGAAACCGTGACTTTTTTTTTTGGACCACATGTCAGACAGGTGATAAAATCCTGGACAAAGAGCTTGACACAGGAATGAGAAATAGATAAATGGAGGCGAACCCACAAAAGGATAATCTCCCAACCTGCTTCTCCATTCTCTAGATGGAGAAGCAAAGGCAATGCTAAAAGTCATACTGACATTTTAAGTTGACAACTTACAATCACGGACAATTTGTGCCTTGCTCATATTGGGATACTGAAATGTTTGGGGGATCGAGTCCCAAGTTTTTGGTTAAGGTGTTGTTGACTTGTTCATCACAGGGCATCCTCTTCCTATGGGTCCTTCTTCTCAAGGCTTGTGGCCATTTCTAGAAAGGTAACAGTCAAGACTACAGATCACACCCCCAAAATAAAACAGCTCTTGCCCATGCAGGAAGCATGAGTATGGGAGCCTGCAACATCCTCACCCACTGAAGATGCCTGGGACTCCCACTCTCCTTATTGTTGTTAAGTACCACAGAGTCCATTCCGACTCATAGTGACCCTGGATAGGGTTTCCAAGGAGAGGCTAGTGAGTTTGAACCAATGACTGTGTAGCTAGCAGTCCAGAGCTTATCCTACAGCGCCACACCAGGACTCCCACAAGCTGCTGTCAATATTCACCTGATATCCACACACACACAACACACACACCCCTTCTCTTCCCAGCTCACCATCTATATTTCAGGCCTCTCTCACCCAACTGGCCATCCATAGGGAAGGGAGGGTGACTCCACCTACTTCAACCCTTAACCTCAATTCTTAAGCCCAGATATTTAATCATCTTTCTTTGACCTATATGATTAATGACCAAGTTGTGATTCTATCTAATCTCCTATTCTAGGGCTAATTTGAAGAATCTCCGTATTTTAGAAGATTTCAAAGTATTGTGTTTAAAGAAGGATTTTTCTCTAAGTACATGAGGGTGTTTGCTCAATCCAATTGCCCACTGAAAAGCAAATCCAGGGTGAATGATAATGGACCCTCTTTGGTAAGGGACCCAATAAAGGCTGATGAATCTACAGAAACAAAGCATTGTGGGATATGGGGATAACTGTTAGTGGCTTTTCTCACATCAACTGTTGCTTCATTCCGACCTCTCCTCCACACAACAGCCAGAGAGATCTCCTAAAAGCCCAAAGCTGAGCATGCTCTTCTACTTTTCAAAACCTTTCTCTGACTTCCCAATGCACTTAGGATAAAACCCAAACTCCTTAATATTTAATATGGTCTCTGAGGTCTTACACAACTAGGACCTGCCTACTTCATGAAAATTCGCCTGTGACTCAGTTCTCCTTACTCAATATACATCAGTATACATTAGATCTGTACAAGGGTCCCCACACTGGGACCTCACAATTTAGGTGGTTTCCACATACCACAAAAATAAATTCACTAAGGAACAACAGGGTAATTCTGTTACTTAAAATATAGCATTCATTGCTAGAACAGTGTGGCTCATGAGTCTAAACATCTAGTTTCAGGATTAACAGGCCCCAGGGACATGTTTCTCCACATCTTGTGCTCTACATCTTTAAAGCAAAAGACAACTGCCTCCAAATGCCATGAAGACTTGTTGATGATGTCACTACTTATATCAGAAACAAACACTGCTTTGAAAGGCAAAGACGACTTCAGAAGTGAAAACACTGAGGTAAAAGAAAAGACAAATTCATTAACTTGTCACTTCCTTCTTCCCAGATAAAATGAGTACACTATATACTCTTAAGGATCTCTGGTAGCGTAGTGGTTACGAATCAGGCTGTGAACCGGAAGGTCAGCAGTTCGAAACTACCAGCTGCTCCGCGGGAGAAAGATGAGGCTTTCTACTCCCGTAAAGATTTACAGCCTCGGAAACCCTATTCAGGGTCGCTATGAGTCGGAACCGACTCGATGGCACTTAACAACAACATATACTCTTACAAATGAAGCCGTGTTCAAAGCACCCATGGTGGTGGTGGTGGTGATGGTGATGTGCTGTGGAGTTGGTTCCGACTCACATCAACCCTGCATATAGGGTTTCTGAGACTGTAAATCTTTACAGGAGCAGAAAGCATCATCTTTCTCCCACAAAACAGCTGGTAGTTTCGAACTGCTGACCTTGAAGTTAGCAGCCTGACTCGTAACCACTATGCTACCAGAGCTCCTTTCTAGTACCCATATCTTTATTCAAATAACACGCATACTATATATTTTTCTTGCCATCTGAGCCCTCACCATTACCCTTGAGGTATTTTCACGAATGCACTGTCTTGTTATTGTTTTCGTTTTAGAACATAGTAAATTTTTTTATCCTTTCTTTACAGGTTGCCTAGACCATTTTTGATTAAGAAAACTGTATAAAGTTAGTAATGGCCACAGGCGGACGCACACGTCAATTCTCCACAGAGTCCTGCTTTGCAGGGGGGCGTGGTTCTGAATGCACTGCTGGGGTCTCTGCTCACACTTGCTGGAATCATTCGCAGCAGGTTTTTAGTCTACATGTCGTTTTCCCCCTTATTCCTTGGTAAACATTTCAGCGTTCTTACAGAACGTTTTACGGTCCTTAGAGGGAGTATTCTTCAGCTAGGTCAGCCTGGAGTCGGCCTGGGGGTCGTTGCCCAGTGCTATGAAGGACTGGATGACTTGGTCAGTTTTGGTTGCTGCCTTCCAGTTTTCAGCACTAATCACCGCCAGGCAAAGCTGACCCTTTTCATCCATGTTTGGGTGATAGAGCTTTGTTTTTAAATGTGATCTTCGGTGCTTTGAACGGGTACTCTGCTGGAAAGTTGATTTCAATTCTGAAGTCCCCCTTATCATATGGAGGGTTGCCCTTCATCAGCCTCCGGCTGGCCGCCATCTTGAATCGGGTGCTGCTGCTGTCCCAGAATGCATCGCGGCCGACCAGGTCTGTTTTTGTTTTGTTTTTACTGCAAACATGTAACCTTTGTTTTCTTGCTTCCCTTCACCTCATATCTCAATTTATGGATCCAGAGGTACTCATGAATTAGCAGGCTATTTACACTGAGAAACACTGTTCCGTTTCAAACAATTCATATTACTCTCAAATTTGTATATACCTAAGTCTAGATTCCACTCACTCACAAGTATGAAGCATTCTTTACATTGTTTTCACTCTTCAGATTGACTACAAGCTGGATATTGAACACAAACCATTTAATGACATTGAGTTCCATTTTTTAAACCGAAAGAGGTTTCTGTTGTATTTAAATAATTCTTGTTTGAAGTTTGATGTTTGTTCATTACAACTTGTATTTTGCCTTTGAGTTGTAATAGATCATTGAAAATACTTTAGAATAAGGAATATGAATCTCCATTTGTACCCTTGAGTCCTGTAAATTTTGGTGTCAGAGATGCTTTACAATGACAATCCTAATAAAATTCTTTAAATTTCTTAACTGTGCTGCCTCTTACTTACCCCAGGGCCTTTGAACATGCTGTTCACTCAGTTGGAACATATTTCCCCTCTATACTCTTTTCTTGGACAACTTCTCATATATCATACATCACCTTAAGATTCTCATCCTTTAGGTGTTGCTGTGTGCTGTTGAGTCAGCTCCGACTCATAGGGCTTCTAACAGCAGCTGGTGGGTGTGAACTGCCAACTTTGCAGTTACCAGTCCAGTGCTTATCCTACAGTGCCACATCAGGTCTCCATCCTTTAGTAAGTCTTCCTTAAGTCCCTTGCCCAAGGTAAATTCCATTTCATGCACACCATTGCACCTATTCTTCTCCTTAGCATTTGTTTATTTCATATCCATCGTCCCCAGTAGACCATAAGTACCCTGAAGGCAGGGACCATGTTGTCCTAGTCACATATTTCTCTACAATACCTGGAACAGAACCAGTCACATAGCTCCACCTCATTGTTATTGAGTTCGTTCCAACTCACAGCCATCCTATAGGATTGTTTTCCAAAGCTGTAATCTTTACAGAAGCTGACTGCCGCATCTTTCTCCCAAAGAGTGGCTGGTAGGTTCAAACCACTGACGTTTTGGTTAGCAGGTGAGTGCTTAATCACTGAACTACCAGGGCTCCTTCATCACGTTGCAGGTGCCCAATAGATAACCAGGTAACTGTGCTGGGGGCCAGCTCAGATTACACGGAACTGTGACTACTTGTTTATGTCTTTCTAGCTGGACTATGAGTCAAAGGCCAGGTTCTGGTACTCAGGGCCACAGCTGGCTTGCAGTTTGGTTAGTTTGGCCTGAAGAATATTACCCATACTACCTTCAACTTTGTACATTAACCGTCAACATTTAAGAACTGAAAATTACACTTAAAAGTCCAGGTTTTTAGTTTCTCTTGACAAAAGTTGAAACAAAACAGAAGATAGTTCTTCCCATTCGGTAACCGTCTCCTAGAATGGGACTTGTTGGCTCTCCCAGTGATCTATCTGATCGCACAGACCCAATCTGCCCCCTTGCACTCACTTCCATGTGACCCTTATGACAGATACTAATATTCAGCTGTCAAAGCAGTTTTCTATTCTTCCTGTGCTGGCAGCCAGGTGACATTTCCCAGTATCCTTTGCAGTTAACCATGGTCATGTGTCTAAATTCTAGCCAATAAACTCTGAGAAGTGGTAAGGGGCACTTCCAATCTTGGCGCATGTAAAAAGTCCTCTCTCTCTTCCCTCATCTGTCTGCTGAAGATTGATACCCAGGGAGACCCTGGAAGGCACATATTAAAGATGGAGAAGCCTTGACTAGCCTAGGTCCCTGAATGATTGCACGGAGCACAGAATGCCCTGCCTACTCACTCACTGCCAACCAGGAACACCCACTTTGGACTCTTTCATTAGTAATTCATTTTTATTACACTAAGCCACTGAAATGTTGGGTTTGTTTATTAAGAAACTGATGTGACTCTAACAGGGCCCCCACAGACATCTGAACTTCAGATCCCATAAAAACACTTGGAAGACAGAAATCATATCTTGTTTGCTCCTATGTCTATGGTACCTAATACAGTACTGGATCCAAAATGAAAATACAAAAATCATTAGTTGAAGAAATGAATGAGACAACAGAAATAAATGAGTGTGCATGGTTGCATATGCTTAACGCAACTGGTATGACTGAATTTTACATGTAAAATAGGTTACATTCGCAAATGTTGTGTATTCATGCATATATATATATATATAGCTGTTAAGTACTGTTAAGTCGATTTTGACTCACAATGACCCTGTATAGGGTTTCCAAGGAGCAGCTGTTGGGTTTGAACTACCAACCTTATGGTTCATAGTACAGTGCTTATCCGATGGCGCCACACCAGGACTCCATACACACACACACACACACACACACACACACACACACACATATGTATGCTGTTGTTATTATTAAGTACCGTGAAGTTCTGACTCATAGCGACTCTGTATAGGGTTTCCGAGGCTGTAAATCTTTACAGGAGCAGAAAGCCTCATCTTTCTCCCGCAGAATGGCTGGTAGTTTCAAATTGCAGACCTTGAGGTTGTTGTTGTTGTTGTTATGTGCCATCGAGTCGGGTCAGACCCATAGCGACCCTGTACAGGGTTTCCGAGGGTGTAAATCTTTACGGGAGTAGAAAGCCTCATCTTTCTCCCGCGGAGCGGCTGGTAGTTTCGAACCGCTGACCTTAAGGTTCGCAGCCCGATTCGTAACCACTACGCTACCAGAGCTCTTTAGGTTAGCAGCCCAATTTGTAACCACTATGCTACCAGAGATCCTTACATATATATGGATAGATAGATAGATAGATAGATAGATAGATAGATAGAGATTGTTGTTGTTATTAAGTGCCATAGAGTTGGTTCTGACCCCTAACAGCCCTGTATAGGGTTTCTAAGGAGCGGCTAGTGAGCTTGAACTGCTGACCTTGCAATCCAGCGCATGAATTCACAGCACCACACCAGGACTCCATATATATACATACAACAATTTTAAAAGAGGGGGAAATTTCAACATCAAAAAAAAAGCAGACATGAAGGAAGGAATTGTTAGGTGTCGTTGAGTCGGTTCTGACTCTTGGCGACACTATGTACAAGAGAACAAAGCTCTGTCTGGTCCTAGGTCATCCTCACAGTCTTTATGTTTGGGTCCTTTGTTGCAGCCACTGGGTCAGTCCATCTCACTGAGGGTCTTCCTTTTTCCTGTTGACCCTCTACCTTACCAAGCATGATGTCCTTCTCCAACAGGTCCTAAGTAAGTGAGATATCTCGTCACCCTGACTTCTAAGGGGCATTTTGGCTGTACTTCTTCCAAGACAGATGTGTTCATTCTTCAGGCAGACCATGGTGTAGCCAATATTCTTCACCAACACCATAATCCACAGGCATCAATTCTTTAATCTTCCTTAGTCGTCATCAGCTTTCACATGCATATGAAGTGATTGAAAATACCAGGACTTGAGTCAGGCACACTTTAGTCTTCAAAGTGACATTTTGCTTTGTAACAATTTAAAGAGGTCTTACGGGAACACTGAGAATCCAGAAAACCTGTCACAAGCAGTTAAAGCAGGCTAATTCTAGAACCCCAGCTTGATTCCATTTCGACATCATCCTTGTCCGGCCCCATCCTTTATCCCCCTAACATAGCAGAGCGGTCTCCTATGAAGACTATCCATTACTACTTTTCGCTTTCTCTTATGTCCTTCACTCTCACACAGCGGGAAGTGACCTGTGGAATTGGTATACGGAGACAGGCAAGAAGATGTAGCAGCTGCATGGAAAATAAGTTACATGTGATCACCTGCTATTCCAAGAAGCTCTGGTAGTATAGAGGTTATGAGTTGGACTGCTAACCTCAAGATCAGCAGTTGGAAACCACCAGGCATTCCATGGGAGAAAGATGAGGCTTTCTGCTCCTGTAAAGATTTACAGCCTTGGAAACCCTGTGCAGGGTCTCTATGAGTCAGAACCAACTCCACGGCACATAACCACCACCACAACCCACCACCTGCTATTCCAATCTTCATCTCATCTGGGGCCTGTTCTCAAAACCCTCTAGCCCCTTCACTATTATCTGAGAATGCTCTGAAAACAGAGCTCCATTGAACAGGAGGATGAACAGGAAAGAATCTTTGTTTGCTTGATTTTTAAGCTTTTATAGTGAATGGAGTGATAATTTACATGGAAAAACATCAGCTTTACACCATGGTTTCCCTGCAATGATTACAATCACCTCCGTGCATCACCATTTAGCAGTATTTGCTCCCATTCCCTATTTTTGTTTTTGCTTTTGTTTTTTGCAGGGAGAGGGGGATGTGCACAGAAACACTCAGGAATATATAATAATTTAAACAACCAAAGGGCACATTCTGCAAGCCTGCCTCCTGGCCACCAGCACCCAAGTCCCTCTTTCCATGAGCTTAGAGTCTTCAGCTGCTCCCTCACTCCATGTCCTCATCGCTGCCTCCATCTCTGGTGTCGCTGCTTCTCTGGATAGGGTCCCGCATTCTGCTGTTACTCTTCTTTCTTGGTGGTCCTAGGGTCTTCTATTTCTGCACTGTAAGATTAACTACTTCCCCGTTTTTGCTACAAAACTAGGAAAGAATCTATTTTATAATACCTTTGCATCCCCCAATATTTATTATACGATGAATTTAGGCACAACAATGGATTCTAAGAGATTTCTGTGCCATTCCTTCTTGTCCAAAATTTTAGAATGTCAACAGCTAATATATTAGAGCACATCTTTAAAAGTCCATTCACTTGTATTGTTTCATTGAGTTCTCAAACATTCTTGTGATATATGCAGATAGGATAGGCATTTGTAGTCCCATTATGCAGATTTTAAAAATTCACCAATTTTTGCTTTATACATGCCAGGCATTATACTAAAGACTTGATGTGCTTTATTTTATTCCAAGCTCAACCCATCTTTTTGAGGCAGGTTTAACTGTTACCATGACATCACTCTTAGAACTCAGATGCTCAAAAAGATTTAAGTGACTTCCTCAAGCTCATGGACAAGTAAGTGATAAGACCACAAATTGAACCCCTCTCTTTCTGACTCCCACATGCTGACCACTTTGCTGTTATACCTAATAACTCTGCCTCACTTGAAGGGCTATATTTCTTACGTATATATCTGTCTCTATGGTGCTGTAGAATACGCACTCAACCACAAGGTTGGTTTGAGCCACCAGGTTGGTGGTTCAAACTCACTAGCTGCTCCTCAGAAACTCCATACAGAGTGGCTATGAGTCGGAACCCACTCAACAGCACTTTGCAACAACAAGTAAAGACTACAGTATATTCATTGCTCTATCCTCAGCTAAGGAACTCTGGTAGCGCAGTGGTTACAAACCAGACTCCTAATCTCATGGTCAGCAGTTCTAAACTACCAGCTATTCCACAGGAGAAAGATGAGGTTTTCTTCTCCCATAAAGATTTACAGCCTTGGAAACCCTGTACAGGGTCACTATCAGTTGGAACCGACTTCACGGCACATAACAACAACAACAATCCTCAGCTAGTATTGTGCCTGTCACTCAGAACAGTGCATATGCAATGAGTGAGCAAGAAGAAGAAAAGGAAGAGGGAGAAGTTAATTGGGCTGCCCAAGTTACATTTGTTGTTGTTAAATGCCATCAGGTCACTTCTGACTCATAGTGACCCTGTATAGGGTTTCCAAGGAGCAACTGTTGGGTTTGAACTGACAGTCTTGTGGTTCAAACCAACATGTGGTCCAGTACACAAGGATTCCAAGTCACATTGTTAACTAAATAATTTTGCTGACTTGAGACTCAAACCTACCATCTTTTTAATAATAATAATAATAGGAATGGAGATAATTATCCCAGCAGTCATTAACTGAGAACTTATACCAGGCAGTTTTGTACAAGCACTATTTCCTTTGATGCTTCAAATAGTTTGTAAAGAGGCATTCATAATACCCGAATTTTAAAATAGGCTCAGTAAGAGAAAACAAGTTGCCTTAGGTCACCAAGCTACTAAATGCCAGGAGTCCATTTGTCCTATCTGGACTACTTAACCCTTGCAGGCTTCCTTTCCTGAGAATTATACCCAAGTCTCTGCTTCTGTCCTGAGCTAATTGTCTCTCTCTCTCTCATCCTATATGCCAATCTATGATGCGCACCCATCTGACTATATAAGAATCCCCATTGCTCAAAGATTCCTTCCATGGAGTGTCACCTCTAGGTAAGTTCCTGGCCCCTTCAAAACCTCAATTTCTTCATCTATAAAATGGAGGCAGTTAGTACTTAACTTATAGGTTGTTGGTGAGTAGAATAGTAGACCAAGATCTAGTACTTGGGGAGTGCTCGAACACCATTAGATGACATAGATATTGTAAAGCCAATTTCTACCCTGGAGAAACTCAGGTATGTTCTGGATATGTGCATGTAAACATGTGATGAGGGACCAAGTGGTGAGTTGTTGTTGTTAAGTGCCGTCGAGTTGGTTCTGACCCATAGCGAACCTCTAGAGGGTTTCCAAGGAGCGACTGGTGAGCTTGAACCACCAACCTTGCAGGTCAAACTGACTTTGCAGTCTAGTGCATTAACCCACAGCGCCACACCAGGACTCTGAGAGGTAGCCAAAATCAGCATCAGGCCGCAAGGCATGTCTCAAGAAACAGGAACAGCCCAGTTCCTTTTCTCATCAAAGGCCTCTCTTCTAAGAGGAAGATTCAATTTGATTTACTTGACCTTGAGGCATTTAAAAGAACTTCATCAGTAATCATCCCATCTCTCCCCTTGACAAAGGTCTTTGCCAAAGTATTGTCCAGCACTCTGGTTCTATGCTGGTGTTCTGCTTCTCTCTCTTCCTGAGTTGAATAGATCTTCATTCTGTTATATATGAGGGGTTTCAAAAAAGTTGACGGAAAAATGGAATTAAAAGATAATGGAATTTTTCCATAGAATTTTTGAAGCTTCATTGCACTAAGAATGTCCTTGGAACTTAGTACAAGAAGTCCCTGGGTTTGAGAGAAGGGGACCGGCGCTTCCCGGACCAGGCAGCTCAGGTAGGGCTCCGGGGAAAAGGGGCAGAATCACACATAGGAAATCTCTGTCTAGCAGACAGACAGCCTTTGAACAAACATAAAATCTTATATTTCAACATTCTGAACTCGTTTTTTTAAAAGATCAAATTGCTGAGGAATTACAGGCATTTTTGAGTTTTTGCCTGCCTGCATGTGGCCCCCGCTTCCACACCTGTGCCGGCGAGTGTCTCTGCCCGCTGCAGACCTTGGAATGCAGAGCTAGAGCAACCCCACTTAGAAGGCTACATTTCCAGAGAAAAGGAGGAAGCATGAACTAACAAAGCCGAACAAATAGAGAGGGATATCGGTGCGGATATCAGGAAATTTGGGGTACCCACAGTACAGAGAGACTGAGAGGCATGTTTTACGTCATCAAATACAGACACTACCTTCCTGCAGCCATTACCCCAAGACCTCTACTGCCCCTGCCTAGACCAGCCCTCTGCCAAGCCACCAAGGCTCAGGAACGCCCAAGGCACAGGCCCGCCCACTGAGGCCAAGGCCCTCCCAAGGCCCAGACACTTCCACTGAGGCCAAGGCCTGCCCTGAGGCCCAACCCACCCACAGACTGGTCACAAAGGCCCAGGACCAACCAAGGCCCGGTCACCACCGAGGCCCAGGGTCCCCAAGGCCCAATCCACTGCGTAGCCGGTCGTGGAGGCCCAGGGCCCCTGAGGCCCAACCCGCCGTGAAGCCTGGTCACCAAGGCCCAGGGCCCCTGAGACCCAACCCACCCTCAGCCTGGTCCCCGAAGCACAGGCCCCCTGAGGCCCAATCCGCCCAACCTGCCTGCTGAGGCCCAAGCCGCCGGATGCCCAGCTGCTGACACCCAGGCCTCCTGAGGCCCAAACCGCCCGCCCAAGGCCCAAACCACCTGCCCGAGGTCCAAATGGTCCGCCGCCAAGGCCCAGGCCCAACTGAGGCCCAAAAAAGTTACTCTGAGTTAAGCAATAAGGA
>NW_006408866.1:1094798-1102851 GCF_000296735.1 Chrysochloris asiatica | reverse complement strand
GAATTGCAAACAATTTACACTTGCCTTTTGTGGTGGTGGTGGTGGTGTGCTGTGGAGTCAGTTCCGACTCACAGCAACCCTACATAGGGTTTCTGAGGCTGCAAATCTTTACTGGAGCAGAAAGCCTCGTCTTTCTCCCAAAGGAACAGCTGTTAGTTTTGAACTGCTGACCTTGAGGTTAGCAGCCTGACTCATAACCACTACACTACCAGAGCTTCTTGCTGCATGGGCAGCTTTTAAATCATTGAAAAAGCTCCAATCCTTTTCTTGCACTAAAATAAGATGAAACAAGAACTGTATGCACCTGTTTCGACTTGTCTATCAATTCTTTTTGTTACTGTTTTTGCTGTTATTTATTTATGCATTTTAACTTTTTACTATGAATTGAGTGAAGGTTTACAGAGCAAGTAATCAGTTTTACATTCAACAAATTATACACTTCTTTCATCTCAATTGCAAACCCCTCAATGTAACCTCACCTCTCCCACCTGTGTTTTTTGTTTCCATTCCTCCTTCTTTCCCCACCCTTCTGCTCGCTGTCCTTCAGTAAATGCTACCCCTTTGATCTCAAATGGTTGATCATTCTACAGTGTGGGTACCTCACTAGAGTTGTTTGTTGTCCGCTCTGTAGACTCACGTGAAAATTGAGCCATGGGGGAGTTCAGTTCCAGACCTGAAGGGTGAGCAAGAATCATACTGTCGGGGTTTCCTCCAGTCTCTGTCTGACCAGTGTGTCTGACCTTTTTTTTTGATTTTGAGTTTTGGCCCAAATTTTTTTCTAGTCTCTCCAGAATCTTCTACTGTGATCTCTTTCAAAGCAAAACTAGTCAATTGCCATTGAGCAATTCTGGTCTCAGGGTCAGAAAGACTGATGTCCACCTGGTCCATTAGTCCACTGAATTCTTTCCAAGCAAGTTAAAATTTTCAGCATCCTTCTTTCCTCTGGACAGGGAGAGACCACCTTAGATGACCAAGGCTTTTAAGACCCCGGTTACTACTCACCAAAGCAGGAAGTAGAACATTGTCTTTGTGGATAATGTCATGCCAGTTGACCATGGTGTCCCCTGAGACTATGGTCCTGAACCTCCAGACCCAGCAAATCATTCAAGATGTTTGGTAATGTCTATGAAGTTTTGTCTTAGGCTGGGCTCCCTAGAGAAGCAAAACCAGTGAAGCTTATCTATGGATATACTATAGGATCAGCAATGGACTACAAACCACAGTGGTTCAAACCCACCAGCTACTCCTTGGAAACTCTATACAGGAACACTATGGGTTGGAACCAACTCGACAGCACTTAACAACAGCAATAAATAGAAGTTTATGTCAAGGAAATGTCTCACAAATGTAGAGGTGGGAGAGTCCCAAGTCCGGGTCAGCTAAGCTAAGATCCGTGGGCAGGGCCAACCTGCAGACAGGCAGACAGGAGTCTCAAGTCCAGGCCAGGTGAACCAAGATCAGTAGTTGGGTCTGGCATGCAGACAAGCAGACCAACAATAAAGCAGGCCACTGGCTCAGGTTCAAAGAACTGAATGTTGGAGGATGACCCAGATGTGAGATTTGAATACAGTGGAAAAAAAGAGAGAGAGCTTTTCCTGTGTGTGTGCCCATCTGGTAATGTAGTGGTTACAAATAAGGCTGCTAACCTCAGGGTAAGCAGTTCAAAACTACCAGCTGTTCTGTGGGAGAAAGATGAAGCTTTCTGCTCCCGTAACAATTTACAGTCTAGGAAACCCTGTACAGGGTCACTATGAGTTGGAATTGACTCCACAGCACATTACCACCACCACCACCACATAATATTAGGAGAAGGCCACACCCCCAAGGAAATATCCTTTTAACTGATTGGCTGCTCATAAACAATCATCATAGAGTTAACTACACTGCATTAGATCTCACTATGGGGATAACCACAACTCAACTGCCAAACCCCTGGGAATCCTGGCCAAGTCAAGTTGACACAAAACCTTAACTGTCACAAGTTTTAATGATTTTACCCCCGGCCTCCCGTATGCTCCACCTTACTCTTGGATATGTTGGCAGCAAAGATAAATTCCCAAGTACAAATATCCCCTATTAAACTTTTATATATTTGTGGGTGTAAATCAGCAGTTCAAATCTACCAGATGCTCTACAGGAGAAAGAGGAGGATTTCTGCTCCCATGAAGATTTAAAGCCTCAGAAACCCTATATGGGTTGCTATGAGTCAGAAATGACTCCACAGCACACAACTACCAACACCAATTTCATTCCTAAGGTCTTCCAGGTTCTTTCCGTTGATGTGGTGTGTCACAGATTCATCATTACTCTTCCACACTCGTAGTTTTCCACTGTGTGTATGGCTAATTGGCAAAAAACAAGGCTCCAATAATTGAGAAAATACAGATGGAAAAGTTTCAACAAACTGATGCAGTGCTGGAAGCACTTACTGATTTATGCCCACAAACCTGGAAGACAGCTACCTGGCCAACTAATTGGAAAAATCTGTTATCTGTGCCCATTCCGATGAAAGGTGACACAACAGAATGCAAATGTCATCAAACAATATAATTAATATCACATGCATGTAAAATTTTTCTGAAGGTAATTTTTTAAATGGCTGAAATAGTGTCTCAACAGGGAGCTTCCAGCAATTAAAATCAGATTCAGAAGAGGACGTGGAACTAGAAATGTCATTGCTGATATCAGATGGATCTTGGTTAAAAGCAAAAAAAAATCAGAAAAACGTTACTTGAGCTTTATTGACTACATAAGGAATTCGACTGTGAGGATCATAACAAACTATGGATAACATTGTGAAGAATGGGTATTCCAGAACACTTAATTGTGTTCATATGGAACCTGTTCTTAGACCAAGGGGAAGTCATTCAAATCGAAAAGGGAGATACTGTGTGGTTTAAAGTCAGGAAGGGTGTGAGGCTGAGTTATGTCATTTCACCATACTTAATCAATCTATATGCTGAGCAAATCATCCAAGAAGCTGGACTGTATGAAGAAGACCGTGGAATCATGGTTGGAGGAAGACTCATTAACAACCTGAAAATGCAGGTGACATGACCTTACTTGTCAAAAGCAAAGAGTAGTTAAAATAGTTACTGATGAAAATCAAAGACCACAGCCTTCAGATGGGTTGCACTTCAGCATAAAGAAAATGAAAATCCTCACCACTGGACCATTAAATAGCATCATGATAACTGGAGAAAAGATTGAAGTTGCCAAAGACTTCATTTGCTTGGATTCAAATTCAACACTCATGTAAACAGCAGTCAAGAAATCAACCAACAGGCTACATAAGGCAAATGTGCTGCAAAAGACTTCTTTAAAGTATTCAAGAGCAAAGATGTCACTTTGAGGACTAAGTTGTGCCTGACTCAAGTCATAGTATTTTCAATTGCCTCCTATGCATGTGAAAGTCGGACAGTGAATAAGGAAGACAGTAGAATAAACCATGCATTTGAATTATGGTGTTAGAGAAGAATATCAAAAGTACCAGGGACTACCAGAAAAACGACTATATCTGTGTTGGAAGAAGTATAGTCAGAATGCTCTTCAGAAGCAAGGATGCTGAGACTTTGTCTCTCATTCTTTGGACATGTCAGGAGGGATCCGTCTCTGGAGAAGGACATCATGCTTGACAAACTGGAGGATCAATGAAAATGAGGAAGACACTCAATGAGATGGTTTAACATAGGCAGCAATAATGAGCTCAACTATAACAACAATTATGAAAATGGTGCAGGACTAGGCAGTATTTCATTCTGTTGTGCATAAAAGGTCACTATACATCAGAAGTGGAGTCCTGGTGTGGCACTGTGTGTTAATGCGCTGGACTGTGAGGTCTCTTTGAACTGCAAGGTCAATGGTTCAAGCTCACTAGCTGCTCCTTGGAAACCCTACACAGGGTTGCTATGAGTTGGTACTGACTTGATGTCACTTAACACAACATACAACAGAACTGAATCAATAGCTCCTAACAACAACAATGGCTAATGATAAGCAGCATTTCTTCATATGCTTGATGATCACCTGAATGTCTT
Organism: Chrysochloris asiatica; assembly: GCF_000296735.1. Taxonomy (NCBI): domain Eukaryota; kingdom Metazoa; phylum Chordata; class Mammalia; order Afrosoricida; family Chrysochloridae; genus Chrysochloris; species Chrysochloris asiatica. The sequence goes on along the minus strand of NW_006408866.1, from coordinate 1,098,814 downwards.
CTTTGGTGAAGTGGATTATTTCTCTTTTTCTTGTTGAGGTGTTGACATTTCTATACACTTTGGAGATTAATCCCTTTATCTGATAATGTCATTGCCAGAAAATTTTTCCTAGCCTATGGATTCTCTTTATTTTATTTTTTCAGTGAAATCTTTTGGTGCACATAAGTGTTTAATTTTGATTATCTACAAATTCTTAAAGACACAGTTAGAAATGGATTTCATCCATACCTTGAGGAATGAATATCTTCAATTTTTCATAAATTTACAGTAAAGAAAAGCACATTAGGCCTGACACCATAAAACACTTCATTCTCCAGAAGGCAAGGCATAGTGAGGTTAAGTCTTGCCCAAGATCACATCATCAACTCATTGACCTAGTTGGGACTAGATCCAAATTCTAATGAGCCCACTTCTTGGTTATTTTCAGTTTGTCATACTGTCTACTCTTTGAATTTTTTCTAATACTTAATATTAAGCTGCCAGCCTAAATTTCCTTCTATGTGTATCTCTTTGTCTGTTTCTCAACCATGATGTGGAAGAAAGTCTAGGGACAAATAATCTTGAAAAAGTTACTTTGTCTCACTGAATCTGCTTTCTCATCTGTAAAATATACAATGATAAAATTCATGAGAAGATTAAATGAGAGAATTTAAGTGAAAGTGCTTTTATGAAATCCTATCTGTTGTCTTTGATTCTCAGACAGATTTTAAATGGCATATCTAGGATTCAGATTTGACTGGATTTGACTGTAATGTGTGTGTACTGCCTATTATATTTCTAGCACTCAAGTGAGGCTTCATAGATAAAACGGTGTCCTGGTGTGGCACTGCAGATTAATGCACTGGACTGCAAGGTCAGTTTGAACCGCAAAGTTAGTGGTTCACACTCACCAGCCTGCTCCTTGGAAACCCTATATAGGGTGGGTCACTATGAGTTGGAACCGACTCAATGGCACTTAACAATAACAACAGCAATTGTTGTTGTTGTTAGGTTCCATTGAGTTGTTACTGACCCATAGTGACCCTATGCACAACAGAACGAAACACTGCCCAATCCTGGGCCAACCTCACTACCATTGCCACACTTGAGTCCATCGATGCTGCCACTTGACCAATCCATCTCATTAGTGGTCTCCCTCTTTTTCTCTGACCCTCCACCTTACCAAACATGATATCCTTCTCCAGTCACTGGTCTCTCCTGACAATATGTCCAAAGTATGAGAGATGAACTTTGGCCATCTTGGCCTCCAAGGAGCACTCTGGATGTACTTCTTCCAAAACTGATCTATTGGTTCTTTTGGCAGCCCATGGCACTTTCAATATTCTCCTCCAACCACCATAACTCAAAAGCATCAATTCTTCTAAGGTCTTCCTTATTCACTGTCCAGCTTTTACATGCATATGAGGTTGTTGAAAATACCATGGCTTGGGTCAGGTGCACCTTAGTCCTCAAGCTAACATCTTTGCTCTTCAACACCTTAAAAGATCTTGTGCAGCAGGTTTGCCTAATGCAATACATCATTTTATTTCTTGACTGCTGCTTCCATGAGTGTTGATAGTTGATTCAAGAAGAATGGAGTCCTAGAGAACTTCAATCTTTTCTCCATTGATAAGAATGTTGTTTATGGGACCAGTGGTGAGGATTTCTGTTTTCTTTACATTGAGATGTAATCTATACCGAAAGCTGTGTTCTTTGATTTTCATCAGTAAATGTTTCAAGTCCTCTTCACTTTCAGCAAGTAAGGTTGTATCATCTGCATATCGCAGGTTGTTAATGAATCTTCCTCCAATCCTGATGCCACGTTTTTCTTCATAGAACATCCAGCTTCTTGGAACATCAGCAATAGTGAAATCAGCTTCTGGAAGATGGAGTAGACATACTGTTCCTCCTACTAAGTCTAACTAAAATCCGTAGGCAGTCACATAAAACAAACAATAAGTACAATGTCTACGTTCAGCTGAAAACAAAGAGGTGCCATGATGGAGCAGTGTGGGAGAAACCTCTCTATAAAATTTAAGACCCAGAGTTCCCAGATAAAACAAAATTGTGAAGGCTTCAGTTAAGAATCACTAACTATACCCAAAACCAGAAAGATTTCAACCAACTGTAAAATATAATTAATAGATGCCAACACCAAGTTGACAGAGATTTTAGAATTATCTGACAACTGTTTTAAAGTATCAATCATAAAAATGCTTCCATGAACAATTAGGAATGTGCTTAAATCAAAGGAAAAACCTAGAGAGCCTCAGTAAATAAAAAGAAAGTCTCAGCAAAGAAGATGACATCATCTCTGTAAAAAAAAAGAACCAGATGAAAATGTTAGAACTGAAAAATACATGAATTGCAATAAAAGGCAGAATGCGTGGGATAGAGGAAGGAATCAGTGACTGGAAGATAGTGCAAACAACAACAATAGACAAAAAATATTGCTTTAACTGTCCTTATGAGTCAGTGGGATGTTTAATAAATACCTATCTAACATTCTCGTCACTGGAGTTCCAAAAGGAGAGAAAGACGATGGGGCTGAAAAAGTACTCAAAGAAATAATGGCTGAAAATTTGCCTAACTTGGCAAGAAACATAATTCTACAGACTCAAGAAGCTAAGCAAACCCCAAATAGAATAAACCCAAAGAAATCCCTGCCAAAACACATCATAATTAAATTTCTAAAAAGTAAAGACAAACAAAAAATCTTGAAAGCAATCAGAGAAAAATGCACTTTATCTACATAGGAAAAACAATGTGAATGGCAGCAATTTTCTCATTAGAAACTGTGGAGGCCAGAAGAAAATGGCATCATGTTTTTCAGATGCTGAAAGGAAAGAACTGTCAACCCAGAATCCTTTGCTCAGTAAAAAGGCATCCTCGGGTCAAGGGGGAAAAAAAAAAAAGAGAGAGAGAGAAGTTTTTTCTAAATGACCTACCCTAAAGGAAGCTCTCTAATCATAAAATAAACAATGAAAAAGGGAACCTTGGAACACCAGAAAGAAAAATACAGTAAAAAGGTAAATACAGCAGCCTTTCCTTTTCTTTTTGAGTTCTCTAAATCATCTTAGACAATTGAAGCCAAATAAGCAAATCATCATTATAAAAGGAGAAAATATTTGGAATTGAATACATTTTGATGGTCCTTTCTTTCTTCAAACATTTTCCCTTTGATATGTGTATTACAAATAATCTGAGAAAATGGATTGTATGAAGAACATGGTATCAGGATTGGAAAAAGACTCATTAACAACGTGCCTGGTGTGGTGTTGTAGGATAAGCACTGGAATGCTAACAACAAGGTAGGCAGTTCAAACACACCAGCTGCTTCTCAGAAATCCTCTACCAGGTCAGGGTCTCTGAGTCAGAACCAACTTAAAGGCACTTAACAACAACAATATGCAGATGACACAACCTTGCTTATTGGAAGCGAAGAGGACTTAAAATATTTACTGATAAAATTCAAAGACTATCGCCTCACTGCAAAGCAAATGAAAATCTTCATAACTGGACCAATGATGAAAAATGGAGAAAAGATTGGAGTTGTCAAAGACCTCATGTTTTTTTTCAATCCACAATCAACACTTATGCAGACAAGCAGTCAAGAAATTAAATCAGGCAAATCTGCCCTAGACCTCTTTTTAAGTGGTTCCGATTCATAGCGACCCTGTATCTGATTTCCAAGAAGTGTAACCAACTTCCAAGGAGTTGGGACCAACTGGATGACACTGAGCAACAACAACATTCTTAGGGAGCGGAAACTCTTAGCAAAAGGAATCATGTATGTTAAGCAAATAAAACCTGTGACCATGATTTGAAAACAGTACTCTTCTCCCACTGACTGGATCTTCCCAACACAGAATTCTTAAGTAATCTAGTAAGATTGCAGCAGTATTTCTCAACCTGACATTTGAAATAAACAAATCATTTGTCATGCAGAAATCTATCATTCGTTCTCCAGCATCATTTCTATCACCAAGTCCAAATTTTCCAACTACTGGTCCCTCCTCTTTGCTCCCTACTTTTGC
>NW_006408866.1:1092648-1093848 GCF_000296735.1 Chrysochloris asiatica | reverse complement strand
TACAGGTTGAATAAGCATGGTGAAAGAATACAACCCTGTCTCACACCTTTCCCAATTTTAAAACATTCAGTGTTCCTATGTTCTGTTCGAACAACTGCTTCTTGGTCTAGGTACAGATTTCTTAGAAGTACAATTAAGTGTTCTGGAATACTCATACTTCTCAATGACATTTGGGGCCATATAATTCTTTGCTGTCGGGGGCTATTTTGTGCATGGCATGATGGTTACCATCTTCTCTGGTCTCGCTACACACTCCCCACTCCCTTCCCAGTTATAAGAATCAGAACTATCTCCAGATATTGTCCAATGTCCACTGAGAGATGAAGTGGTTCCTTGTTGAGGACTGCTGCAACAGAGAAAGGAGAGATGGGGAAAGAACGTAGTGCTGCAGGGTCAGCATTCTACCTCAAGGTCAGTGGTTCAAACTCACCAGCTGCTCCTCAGGGTCTCTATAAGCTGTAACCGACTCCACAGCACTTAACAACAACAATTACCAAAATGCACTCAGGTGGGGAGGGGGGTGTTGTGGGGAGGAGGAGTAAGAAGGAAATAATGAAGGAAGAGGTAGAAATTGTAATGCCTGCAGCACCTCCTATATCATTCTCCTATTAGGGTCCTTGACATTGACTAATTTATCATGCTATCTATTTGTCATCCTCAAAGAAGAGCCAAAGCCCCAGGGCATATGGAACAGAATGAGGCGTATTAATACCTCATTGTGGGGTGGAAGGAAAGGACCAACTAATATTGTGAGTCCTTGAGAAAAAAGGTTGTTGTTGTTAAGTGTGGTCGAGTCAGTTCCAACCCATAGAGACCCTGTATAGGGTTTCTGAGAAACAGCTGGTGAGCTTGAACCACCAACCTAGTGGTTCAGCCCGACTTTGCAGTCCAGGACATGGTGGTGACTTAGCATAGTGACTGTAATCTGAAGGTGTTAGTTTGTGCTTGTTGTTGTTGTCAATAAGTGCCGTCTACTTGGTTCCAATGCACAGCAGTCCTGGTGGGTTTGAAATGCTGACCTTGTGGTTCACAGTCCAGTGCTGATCCTACAGAACTATATATATGTATAGATATACATATTATAAGGAGCTCTGGTAGCGTAATGGTTACGAATCAGGCTGCAAACCTTAAGGTCAGCGGTTCGAAACTACCAGCCGCTCCGCGGGAGAAAGATGAGGCTTTCTACTCCCGTAAAGATTT
>NW_006408866.1:1088975-1089762 GCF_000296735.1 Chrysochloris asiatica | reverse complement strand
TACAGGGTCGCTATGGGTCGGACCCGACTCGATGGCACTTAACAACAACAATAGGTAGATAGATAGATAGATAGATAGATAGATAGATAGATAGATAGATAGATAGATAGATAGATAGATAGAGATAGCACTTAACAACAACAAATAGAGAGAGAGAGAGAGACTCACTTGAAACAATCAGCTTACAGGAATGTGAAGACTGACAAGGTCTAAAATCCATATGTTGGTGACTCCTGGAGACTTGCCTTCAGACTTCCATTCCAAACATCTTAGGTCAGGTGATGGGAAGAGTAAGGTAAGAGTTCTGCCAAAGTATCTATTTTCAGTCTACAGGCAGAACGTGCCCTAGGGAATCTACCTTTTTGCTCTGAAGACCTTCCACTGATTGATTGACTATACTACATTCAATATGAAGTAATTCTATTTCATCACATTTCATTACATGACAGAAGATAATCTGTTTTATTTAAGGCCAACTGGTTTGATTACATGTAACTACTCCATCAGCAACTAGACCAGTGTTTGGCCAAACTGCTAGGAACCAAAACCTAGCCAGCTGACACATAAAACTGATCATCACAATACTATACAGTAAGAACCCAGGACATAGGAAACCCTCAAAAATTGTTCATCTTTCCCCATTCTGCAAAGACACATTTATCTCATTCTCTAATGTCACCTTATTATTGACTACGCAAAGGCTTTCAATTGTGTGAACCATGACAAGCTATGGACAACATTATGAAGTATGAGTATTCTGGAACACTTAATTGTGCTCATGAGGAAT
>NW_006408866.1:1082271-1088063 GCF_000296735.1 Chrysochloris asiatica | reverse complement strand
GAGAAGGATTGGTCAAGTGGCAGCATCGACTGACTCAAGCGTGGCAACAGTAGTGAGGTTGGCCCAGGATTGGGCAGTGTTTCGTTCTGCTGTGCATAAGGTCGCTGTGGGTCGGTAACAACTCGATGGCACCTAACAACAAAAATAATGTCATACTGGGAGTCCTGGTGTGGCATTTCAGAATAATGCACTGGACTGCAAGGTCTGTTTGAACCACAAGGTCAGCGGTTCAAACTCACCAGCTGCTCCTCGGAAACCCTATACAGGATCGTTATAGATCGGAACCAATTTGATGGCACTCAACAACAACATTATTAAGTAATAGTACATGTGGTAGGCAGATTATACTCAAATAGCTAAAATATGGGAAATACTACGTTATTTTCTATTATCCTAATTCCAACCCCAAGAAGTAGATGGTGCTTCTTCTATCTTTAGTTTGCATGCTGGAGACAGACACAGAAAAGAGAAATTAAGTGACTTGGCTCTGGTCACACCGATGAAGAGGAACTAAACCCAGATCCACTGGACTCTAGAGTTTAACATCCTACCACATTGAAATGGCACTGTGTTTGGTGCCAGAATCAGAAATTGTCAACTTGAGAAAGCAACCAAACTAAACCAAACCAAACCTGTTGTCATGAAGTCGGTTCTGACTCATTGGAAATCCCGTGTGTTAGAGGAGAGCTTCTCCATAGGGTTTTTCATTTATGGTTTTGAGTGTAACCTTTTGGAAGCAAATCACCAGGCCTCTCTTCTTCTGTTGGTGAGTTTGAACCACTAACTTGTAGGTGAGTAGTTGTTGTTGTTAATTGCCATTGGGTTGTTTCCGATTCTTAGCAACCCTGTATAGGGTTTTTGAAGAGCTCTGCTAGCGTAGTGGTTATGAATCAGACTGCAAACTGCAAGGTCAGCAGTTCGAAACTACCAGCTGCTCCACGGGAGAAAGATGAGGCGTTCTGCTCCCGTAAAGATTAACAGCCTCAGAAACCCTGTACAGGGCTGCTATGGGTTGGAACAACAACAACATAGGATTTTTGAGGATTTAAATCTCTGTGGGAGCAGAGAGCCTCACCTTTCTCCCACTCAAACCACTGACCTTGTGGTTCTTAGTCCAGTGATGATCCTACGGACTCACAGCACTCTGTAGGTCAGTAGTAGGTTAGTGATTAAGGGTGCAAACCATTTGTGGCACCCAGGGAATCCTTTTGAGAAAGTAAACTTCCCTTGTATTCATGATTGAAGAAGGTTGCAGAAACTCGCTGGCTTTAGCGATCTGCTGTCGGTGTATGGTTAACCCTCAGCTATGAAAGCTTGCCGGCTCTCTCTCAGTCTCCTGGTGCTTCTTCTCCAGCAGCCTGAGCTACAAGAGAACGGTAATGTGCCAGTGAAACCAGACTTTAGGTTGTAAACATGTTTCTGGGATCAGTGACACAGACGCCTGGGACAACAGTGCTGTTCCAGAAAACGTGGCCTCCACACCCTGGCTTCCAGAACATTCTGAAACTTTTCCAAGCACAACCGCTCATTCCAACTGGCCAACCCACAAGATTGCCCTACCTGCTGGCCTTTGTGGCTCTTCTGCTTTTGTCATCTTTGCTGCTTGGCAAAATTGGCTTTATCTGTGCATTGATGAGTCATGCTTTCTGTACATTTCAATGTTTTATCCCTGCGGGGAGAATTCTGGTAAGTACCTCCACTCTCGCTGCTCTTAATGCCCCATGCCTCCCTCTTAGGACTATTTCTGAGGCTCTTAAAGAAAATTGAACTCTTCAGAGATAGGAGTGCAGTGGTGGTGGGAAAAATAGCTCAGGGGTTGGGGGAATGTTCTCAGGAAGAGCTGGTTTAAAAGATGATTAAAATATTCTCTTCTCTTCCAGTTTTGGTAAATCGAGTACCTGGAATGTTCTAGGTATCATAGTGTATGAACATCTTTGGCATATGTAATTGTACAAATGAGGAATCCTGTGTGGCACTGTGGGATAATGCACTGGGCCACAAGGTCAGTTTGAACCGCAAAGTCAGCTGTTCAAATTCAACAGCCGCTCCTCGGAAACCCTATACAGGGTCACTATGAGTCGGAACTGACTCACTGGCACTTAACAACAACAACTGTACAAATGAAGGGAAAATTACATCTGGTAACTTTCTATTCATGCAGCGCAGAGATACATCTCAGCTGACGCTTACTATTAAAGTCTACTGTGGAGCTACTTCTCAATTATGCAATGAATGGTGTCCGATTTTGAGTTCTAAATGCTGTGTTTACATTGCAGCTCTGAGATTATAGAGTGTGTAACCAGTGACACCTCAGGAAACTTCTCTGGGCCTTAATTCTCTCACCTGTGAAACGGAGGTGTTTCCCAAAATCATTTCTGGGAGTCCCCCAGTTCCCAAACTCAGGAAATTTGTGGGCATGTGGACCATAGATTGCTCATCTGTACAGTGAGCTGGTAACATCAGTCTTAGATGCTCCAGGTAGGTAATAAGCCCTAACCTAAATCCACCACTGTGGGATCAGAGCAATCCAGCTCAGAGATCTTATAGAACAGAGTCAAACTGCCCCACGTGGTTCCCAAGGCTGTCAAGCTTTACAGAATCAGACGGGCATGTCATTTGGTTTAATCTTTAGGTTAGCAGCAAAGTGCTTAAACACTAAGTCACCAGTTTCCTGTGTGTAATAATGGGAGATTAAAACGGTTGTTCTCTGAAAACAGCATTGTATCAACTGTGAAATGTTACTAGGTGCCATGGAGTTGGTTCAGACTCATAGTGAGTGACCCTAGGCAATACAAAAGGCTACACTGCCCGGTGCGTCCCCAACTTCACAATTGTTATAACATTTGTGTCCATTGTTGCTGTCACAGTGTAATGTTTTCATCTTCCAGCACTACAACTGACAGTGTTCCTACGGCTATTCCTAAAGTTCACAGTGCTGTAGGTTAATGTGCTAGACTGCAAAGTTGGTTTGAACCACAAGGTCGGCAGTTCAAGCTCACCAGTTCAAGCCTCAGAAACCAACTCGACAGCACTTAACAACAACAATTCGGAAGTAGTGTGCCTCTCATTTTTCGTAGTCTTTCTTAGTCTGGAAGTTCCTCTGAAACCTATCCACCATGGATGACCCTACTGGTATTTCAAATACTGTTGGTATAGCTTCCAGCATCACGGTCACACACAAATCACCACAGTACAACCAACTGACAGACAAGCAGTGGGAAATGTTACTATAAGGAAGACAAAATCACCAGCTGATCCATTACTGTCATTGGATTGCAGCCATAGAAACATTCTCAGATTTTATTAAGCGGTATAAGGAGACTCTGAGAAACAGGAAGCTGAAGGCACCACAGAGCAGGTGAGTCCTGTAGGTGGTCCCCACTGAGGTGACTGCAATCCAAACTGCTCTGTCCTGTGTCACTCATTCAAGATTCAGAGCCCCAGCAGACAAATCTAATTGGCTAAGGTTATGACACCTGCCTGCCTACCCTGGCTGACCCTCATCCAACAAATGATTTCGCCCTCACTGCCTTTGTGACGCGGTCCCAGAGACCTGAATTCACTCTCTTTTCAAAATCACATCCAGTGGGGCAAATCATTCTATAAAAGTAAGTCAGGATACTATTCTGGGTAGCCCATAAACGCAAAATATTTACTACCCAGAGATAACTTAAATGTGTGACTCTCTTAGAAGGAGCCCTGATGGGGCAGTGGTTAACCACTGGACTGCTGACCAAAAGGTCAGTGGTTCAAACCAACCATGACTCCACAGGACAAAGCTGTGGCCCTCTGTTTGGGTAAAAATGTCAGCCATAGAAAGTCCGTGGGGCTGTTCTACTCTATCCTATTAAGTGAGTCAGAACAGACTTGCAGGAAATGAGTTTTATGGGATGTTGTTGTTGTTGTTAAGTGCCGTAGAGTCGGTTCCGACCCATAGCGACCCTGTACAGGGTTTCCGAGGGTGTAAATCTTTACGGGAGTAGAAAGCCTCATCTTTCTCCCGCGGAGCGGCTGGTAGTTTCGAACCGCTGACCTTAAGGTTCGCAGCCCGATTCGTAACCACTACGCTATGACTCTCCTATAATTTATTTTAGTTTTTGCTTTGTTTTGTCTTACTTTTGCCCTCACCTGTTTCCCTACTGAGAAGAAACAAGTAATGTGATGATGTGTATTGTTACTCTTTTCTTTCCCTGTCTCCCATATTCTCTCCTCTCCTCTTCTTCTCTTCCTTCCTCTTTTCTTCTCTCCTATCTCTCAGCCCTCTCCAACCCCTCCTCTGCTCTTTCTCCACTCTGCTGAGGTCAGATAAGTTTCTCATGGTGATTTTTTTTAAAATAACCTTTCCAACCTCCCCATTATTGTCTTGAAGGATATCCTATATTGCTCAGGTTTCTCTTAATTAAAAAGAAAAGATTGGTTTCTTGATTCTTAATATGTTGGGCAATTCCATCCTCCCTTGATCTAATACACACAGCCCTCAGCCCTACCTTCCTTCCTCTCAGAGAAAGTCCACCTTTCCTCCGCTCATCCACAATCATTCTTTGCATCACAATGAAATTTTCCCAGGCCCAACTTGGGTTCTGTCGCTTCCCTGCTGGATCATAGGAGCCAGTTGTTGTTAGGAGTCACTGAGTCTGTTGGCCTTACTCATAACAGAATGAAACACTGTCCAGGCCTGTGCCCACCACACTATTGTTGCTATGTTTGAACCTTTGTTGCTGCCACTGTGTCAGTTTGTCTCTTTGTGGTCTTTCTCTTTTTCCCTACACTCCACTTTATCAAGCATGATGTCCTTTTCCAGGAACTGGTCCTGCCTGATATTATGATCAAAGTACAACAGACGGAGTCTTGCTATACTAGCTTCTAAGGAGCATTCTGGCTGTACTTATTCCATCACAGATTCGTTTGTTCTTCTGGAAGTCTGTGGTATTTTTATATTCTTATCCAACTTCATAATTCAAATGTATAGATTCTTCTCTGGTCTTCCTTATTATTAGTCCAACTTTCGAGGTTATTAAAAAATACCATGGCTTGAACCAGGCACACCTTAGTTCTCAAGCTGACATCTTTGCCCTTGAAAGAGGTCTTTTTCACAGATTTGCCTAATGTAACACATTGTTTGATTTCTTGACTGCTGCTTCCATGAACATTCATTGTTGTTGTTGTTAGGTGCCATCGAGTCAGTACCGACTCATAGCGACCTTATGCACAGCAGAATGAAGCACTGCCCGATCCTGGGCCAACCTCACTACTGTGGCCACGCTGGAGTCCATCGATGCTGCAACTTGGCCAGTCCATCTCACTAGGGGTCTTCCTCTTTTTCTCTGACCCTCCACCTTACCAAACATGATATCCTTCTCCAGCAACTGGTCCTTCCTGACTATATGTCTGAAGTATGAGAGACGAAGTTTGGCCATCTTGGCCTCCAAGGAGCACTCTGGATGCACTTTTTCCAACATAGATCTGTTGGTTCTTTTGGCAGCCCATGGCACTTTCAATATCCTCCTCCAACACCATAACTCAAAAGCATCAATTCTTCTACGATCTTCCTTATTCACTGTCCAGCTTTCACATGCATATGAGGTTATTAAAAATACCATGGCTTCTACAATGTTCAATAAACTTCTGTGAACCCGGGTGAAGACCTGGTTGGACAGCAGTGTGGCAAGACCTGGGGACTCTTGGGCCCAGAGTCAGTGTCATAGCCACAGAGAACTAGAGTGGAGAGTGAAGCATCCAGCTGATAAGAAGAGAGGGCATATGCGTAACAATACCCACACTTGCAGATAATA
>NW_006408866.1:1081056-1081691 GCF_000296735.1 Chrysochloris asiatica | reverse complement strand
GAGACTTTAGATCCAGAGAAGGAGAGTGACTGTGTGCTGAAGACCTAGGAGGTACGGGGGGTCAAGGTTGCAGGGTATACCCTTTGGTTGGTTGATGATGCATGGAGGGGATTGTAACCATGGCAATGAGATGATATACGATAGAATGAATGTGAAATTAATGTTCTCCCATGTAAACTATCACATAATTCACAATAAAAAATTTAAGAGAAAAAATAACAAATAAATAAATATCATGGCTTGGGTTAGGCACACCTTAGTCTTCAAGCTGACATCTTTGTTCTTCAACACTTTAAATTGGAATGCAAAGGTTGGGAACAAAGAGGATGGATCAGTAGTTGGAAAATATGGCCTTGGTGATAGAAATGATTCTAGAAAATGCATGATAGAATTTTGCAAAATCAATGATTTATTCATTTCAAATACCTTCTTTAGACAGCATAAGAGATGACTCTACACATGGACCTTACCAGAGGCACTACACAAAAATCAAATGGACTACATTTGCAGAAAGAGACAATGTAAAAGCTCCATATCATCAGTCAATACAGGGCCAGGGACAGATTGTGGAATGGACCAACAATTACTCCTATGCAAATTCAAACTGAAGTTGAAGAAAATAAAAACAAGTCCAC
>NW_006408866.1:1077859-1080376 GCF_000296735.1 Chrysochloris asiatica | reverse complement strand
AGCATTCATTGTGGATTCGAGTAAATAGAAGTTTTTGACTTCAATCTTTTCTCCATTTATCATGATGTTATTTATTGATCCAATTGTGAGGATTTTCATTTTTTTTATATTGAGGTGCAATCCATACTGAAAGTTATAGTCTTTGATCTTTGTCAGTAAGTATTCCAGGTCTTCTTCACTTCTAGGAAGTAAGGTTAGGACATCTGCATATCCTCCAATCCTGATGCCACCTTCTTCTTCATATAATCCAGTTACTCAGATTATTTGCTCAGCGTACAGATTAAAATAAGTATGGTGAAAGAATACAACCCTGACACACACCTTTCCAGATTTTAAACCATTCAATGTCTCCTTGGTCTTTTCAAACAACTGCTTCTTGACATACGTACAATTAAGTGATCTGGAATACCCATTCTTTGCAACCTTATCCATAGGTTGTCATGATCCATACAAAGTCAAAAGTCTTTGTATAGTCTATAAAGCACAAGTGAACATCTTTATGGTATTCTCTGCTTTCAGTCAAGATCCATTTGACTTCAGCAATGATATCCCTCATTCCACATCCTCTTCTGAATCTGAAAGGAGCCAGGGAGGTGTGCAATTGTGGAAACCTCATCCTGCTCCTCCCTGACCCCCTAGACACATCAATGACAAGCAAAGAAGCCTTCTGCAACTCCTCTGAGAACTGGTGGGTACCTCAAATAATTGTAGGGGATGATTGTTACAAGGACTGCTAAAATAGAGCGTCAACAGTATACCTAGACATTCACAACCACAAGCCGTGCACATGAAATAAAACAAACAAAACCAACTCTGGATGCTATCGTTCTGACTGGAAAGCAAACAGAGCCTGCAGACAAAGAGAAACTGGTAAAATCTCTACCTGAGGAGGCCAAGGGCAGTGGAGAACTAGGAATATAAGGAGCAAATGTCAAGTGCCATTCTGGCCGCCTAATAGCAGGGAAGAAATTGTCCTCTGCAACAACTCTGAAGGCTGAATTTTGAAAGCATTTCCATGCCACCAGATGTTGGTTTCAAGAGTTTCTGTTAGTGTAGTTAACCAATCTCTATTACACAATATGAATTTTCCTATTTTTATAAGAATTTTCAAGTATACCATTAAACTTTATATTACAGTGAAATCCTATATAACCACCACCTATATAACCAGCCATTCTGTGGGAGAAGAGCCTTCCTGCTCCCATAAAGATTTACAGCCTTGGAAACACTATACAGGGTTGCTATGAGTTGGAACCGACTCCACGGCACACCACCACCACCAGAGTTAACCATTAACATCTCCTTGCTTGAACACGTATCTCTCCATTCTTTTCTCTCTCCATCATTCCATTTAATTTTTGGGTGGATTTCAAAGGAAGTGGCCAACATCAGTGCAATTCCCCTGTAAGCACATCAGCATGTTTGTCATTAACTAGTGTTCAGTATGTTTATGATTCATACAGTGACATTTTGACATAAAAAGTAAAACACATGACCTAGTTTTAATGGAGACATGCAAACTGGACATCCCATGGGCTGGATTCAGTTTGCAGATGTGTGTTGTGTTTGATTTCCCAGCGCCCAGTCTTATGAGTTGTTGATCTGTTCTTAAGTGTCCTTGAGTCATTTCCAACTCTGATCCTTTGGATAAATTCCCTATGATAGTCCAAGTGGTTCAGGAAGAACTGACCATACCTCTTGGCTCTAGCAGCGGGCACAGGAAACACTCCTGGTCAATCTGCGTGCTTTTGATGGCTATAGAAATCCAACTTGAATTAGTGAGTTTGGTTGAGATGAGCAAGTGGCCCAGTTTAATTCACTGAAAGCCTTTGCAGTACTTTGAGCTCTTTAAGATCACGTTACAAAGCCGGCAAAATGTACTCAGAAATATTGAAGTCAGTATTTTTATAGTGTTATAAGAACTTGTCTCAAGACTTCTGGCAAGATGGCAGACTAGGCAGATGCACTACACGGACCCTCCACAACAAAGATTGTTGTTATTATGTGCCATGAAGTCGGTAACGACACATAGCGACATTGTACAGGGTTTCTGAGGCTGTAAATCTTTACGGGAGCAGAAAGCCTCATCTTTCTCCTACAGAATAGCTGTTAGTTTCGAACTGTTGACCATGAGATTAGCAAAGATTCAAGAGACCAAATGAAACAGACGAAGATAAAAAGCCTGGACCCTTGGACTTCAAAGGAAAGGTTAGAGAAGTGGATTAAGTGCTTCCTGGGAGGAGAAGCTGATCAGGGACTTTCATAGGGGAAGAATGACCTGTGGACATCAGACAAACATGGCATGACCAACTTTAACCAACTTTCACGAGCAGTTCTGGCAGCAGAAGAAGGTGACCTGGCAGAACAGATTCACACAGACAATGAGAAAGATATGATTCCTTCTTTTACCCCGAGCTATGGTGTGGTGCTGCGGGTTAATGCACTGGGCTTTGGTGAATACTCTGGATTTGAATCGCAAGGTTGGTGGTTCAAGCTTATCAGTCACTCCTTAGAAAC
>NW_006408866.1:1039606-1076503 GCF_000296735.1 Chrysochloris asiatica | reverse complement strand
CTCCATGAACTACTTCCAGATTGAGTGCCCTGAATATAGATAACACCTAGGCCCATAGGAATTCCATCTAGGACCAGGACCTCTGCTGTCACATCCCTCCCATACCCACCGCATGAGCTCCTTGACTTGCAGAAGCCCCCCAGAGATTTCTCCTCTCAAAGTCCAATAGCTGCACTGTGGTGTTTTCTATGTGTGTGTCTTTTCCCTTCCTTTTGTTGTTTCATTGTTTTGTTTGTTTATTCTTTCTCCTCCTTTTTCCTTTCCCTTAAATTTTATCCTTTCTATCTCTGCTTTTGTTTTCCTTCTTTTCTTCTGTTTCTCATTTCCCCTCTTCTTTCCCCCCATTTGATCTTTCTTTATTACTTCCTTTTCTTTTTCTTTTCATAGTCACATTCCCTGGTTTTTCTAACTGTTTATTATTATTGTTTCGTTCTGCTGTGCATAAGGTCGCTATGGGTCGGTACCTACTCGATAGCAACTAACAACAACAAAATTATTATTGTTATTATTTATTCCTTTTTATTTTCTCTATTATTTTTCTCCTCTAAAGCAAAATTAGCTGTCCCTCTTCTCTCTTTTTAGTTATTATATTCTTTTTTCAGGTTGCTTCCTGTTTTCCTCTTTTATTATTTTATTCTTTCATTTTTGGTTGGTTGCTTGTTTATTCTCTTTTGCTTCCTGGTGTGTGTGGTAGTGGAGGGTTCCCTTCTCCTTTCCACCCCACAGGAGACAGCAAAGGAGTAAATTTGAAGCAATGGAAACCCGAATTAGTGAGTTTGAAGATAAACCTCTCAATATTAGTAATCTAGAAGAACAATCAGATAAAATCTGAAGAAACAAAGAGTTATGTGGTATAACATAAAGAGGAATAACTTATGGATGATAGGAATTCCAGAACAGGAAGAGACAATTAAAAACATGGAGAAAGTTGTCAAAGAGTTGTTGGAAGAAAATTTCTCTAACATCATGAAAGATAAGAAGATAAACATACAAAAAGTTGAACACACCCCAAACTAGATAGATCCCAAAAGAAAATCACCAAGACAGCTCATAATCAAACTTTCCAAAAACAAAGACAAGGAAAGAAATCTGAAAGAAGCTCAAAAAAAGAGAAAAGTTACCTACAAAGGAAAACCAATAAGACCAAGCTCTGATTTCTCAACAGAAACCATGCAAGCAAGAAGACAATGGGATAGCACATACAAAACTCTGAAAGAAAAAAAAAAAAAAAATTGCCAACCAACAGCTGGTAGGTTTGAACTACCTATCTTGAGAAAACCAGTCCAGTGTTTACCCAAAGTATCACACCAGAGAGAAATCATATGCTCCCCCCACCAAAAAAAAAAAAAGAATCATGTACCCAGCAGAGCTGTCGCTCAATGCAAGGATGAAATTAGAACATTTTCAGGTAAACAGAAATGGAAGGAATTTGCAATAATACCAAGTTTACATAAAACACTAAAGGATGTTCTTTAGACAGAACCAGCAACAGCCTGAGATTAACATACATGACAACACCATCCAGAATTCAGTCCAGAGGTAGAAGCATTTAAAGAAAACCAAACCTGCAAGACTGAATCTAGGATAACAGAGATACCAATCAATTTATAATGAAGTCAACTACAATGGAAAAAGAGGGAAAAGTATAAATACAGAACTTCCAAATGGCAAGGGAGTAAAGCAGATTTCAAGATAAAAACAGATTGTTTAAAATAGGAGGGAAATTACAGTGAATACACCTTCACATCAAAATAAAAAAGAGGAAAATCGGAAAGATTTAGTAAACATTAATACAACAGAAATGAAGAAAATGAAAAGAAATGGATGGTGAGCCTTCTTTGTCTATTATTCTTGGGATATGTTGTAAGGAGCGATCAGTCCCTGGAGAAGACATCAGGCTTTGTAAAGTGGAGGGTCAATGAAGAAGAGGAAGACCCTAATGAGGTGGACTGACAGAGTAGCAGCAACACTGGGCTCAAACATAACAACAGTTGTGAGGATGTTGCAGGACTGGGCAGTGTTTCGTTTCTGCTGTGCACAGGGTTGCTATGAGTCCAAACTGACTCAACAGCACTTAGGAGCAACAACAGAGTATTATGATCTTCCACACAAAATTGTTGTTGTTGTTAAGTTGGTTCTGACTCATTGTAGCCCTATATAGGGTTTCCAAGGAGCAGCCGATGAGCTTGAACTGCCAACCTTGTGATTCAAACTGGCATTGCAGTCCAGCACATTAACCTACAGTGCCACACTGGGAATTCACACAAAATACATACCCATAAATAGTGCAGACTATACCCTGTCTGCCATTGCCATGTGGGAAAGGGATGAATTGATGAGTTTGTTTGAACCTGTTTTTTTTGTTAAGGAATTGTTATAAACAAATAAGTAGCATACAAATATCAGTAACTGATGCAATGGGATAGTCTGTTTCTGTGGGTGTAGCATAGTATCTAGATCACGCTTACCATTTTTTAAATTATTATTAAATAAAACAAGGTATCTGAGGTGAATATAAAAGTTCATTTTATTGTTGTTAGGTGCCATCAATTTGATACCAACTCATAGCAACCCTATGTACAACAGAACAAAACTCTGCCCAGTCCTGCACCAATCTCACAACCATTGCTACGCCTGAACCCATTGCTGTTGCCATTGTACCAATCCATCTTTTTCTCCGACCCTCCATTTTAGCAAACAGGGACTGATCACTCCTGATAGTATTTCTAAAGTATGAGAGACTGAGTCTGGCTAAATCTGGCTGCCAAGGAGCACTCTGACTATACTTCTTCCAAACAAATCTATTTGTTCTTTTGGCAGTCCATGGTACTTTCAATTTTCTCCTCCAACACCATAACTCAAAAGCATCAATTATTCTGCGGTCTTCCTATTCACTTGTCCAACTTTCGCATGTATATGAGGTTACTGAAAGTGCCATGTCTTGGGTTGGGCAAAACTTAGTCCTCAAACAGACATCGTTGCTCTTCAGCACTTTAAAGAGTTCTTGTGCAACTGATTTGCTAATGCAATGTGTCATTTGATTTCTTCCCTGCTGTTTCCATGAGTGTTGATGGTTGATCACAGAAAAACGAAGTCTTTGACAACTTCAATCTTTTCTTCAATTATATGGATGTTGTTTATTTGTCCAGTGGTAAGGATTTTTGTTTTCTTTACATTGAGATGCAACCCATATCAAAGGCTGTGGTCTTTGATCTTCATCAGTGAGTAAAGCAAAGTCCTCTTTGCTTTCAGTAGGCAAGGTTGTATCATCTGTATATCACAGATTGTTAATGAGTCTTCCTTAAATCTTGATCCACGTTTTTCTTCATCCAATACAGCTTCTCAGATTATTTGCTCAGCATATAGATTGAATAAACATGATGAAATAATACAACCCTGGCACACCCTTTCCTAATTTAAAACCATTTGGTGTTTCCTTGTTCTGTTCTAACAACTGCCTCTTGCTCTATGTACAGGTTCCTCACAAGCACATATTAAGTATTCCAGAATACTCATACTTCACAATGTTGCCCATAGCTTGTCATGATCCACACAATAGAAAACCTTTGTGTAGTCAATAAAGCCCAGGTAAACATCTACCTGGCATTCTCTGCTTTCAGTCAAGATCCAGCTATATGTAGCAAGGTAGTTGTATGGAAAAATTGTAGGCTGAAAACCTACATGTAAGATTTGAGAAAATTAAGGGAAAGACTCAGTGAAACTTTGAGGCATCACAGTCCAGGTGAACTGATGGGCCTTCCCACAAAAAGACAATCACTGAAAGAAGCACCGTATAAATCGATCACTGTAAAATGAGTGGTCTTTGAAGGGACATTAGAAATTAGTACATGGGGATTGGGAGCTATGGGGAATCTGGGAATGGCAATGTGGTTGAGAGCATGTGAGTTTTGAACAGAGCTCCTGATTATTTGGTTTCATCATTGGAAAACCAGAGGTGCTACAGGAGTGCATTCAGGGACTAATTAGCCTTTTGTAAAGAAACCTCAAATCATAGGTGCAAGCCCTTCTTTGATTTTTTCATTTCAAAGGATCCTTGGAAATTTTATGTAATTACTTGGAAGTATCAATTCGAATCTTAGTTGGGTCCCTACCGCAAAGTCAGTGAGCCCATAGACTTTTTAGTATGGAAGAAAGGCAGCTTAAAGGAGAAGAAACAGAAAAACCGCATTCCTGCAGATGCAGGTTAAATGCCTTCAGGTAACAAAGAGCCTCTTCCTTATCTTGAATGTTTTCTGATTCATATCTGTTTGCTTACCTCTGTCTGAAAATTCAATAAGATTTCTCTGCTGTCAGTAAATTGCAAATGGCAACTCCATCTGGATAGGTTTCACTCAGTAAATTAATTGGGGTGCCAGGGCTAAGCAAAAATGGTATGTGTTTTAATAGGACCTAAAGATACAGATACAGTTTGAAAGTGTGCTGAGGTTTGTTCTTGATTGATAAACCCCACTGTTCTTGAGATTTTGTACTTTGGTCCAGGGGCTTCTGTAAGCAAGTGGGGTTGGTGGTAGACAAGATGGCACCAGTATCAATTAAAATTTGCAAAGTTCCCCATTAACTTGGACAATTTTTTTCCCCCTTAAGAATTTTAAATCACCATTGAAAAAGCCCCTGCATCACTCTAGTTTTAGGTTAGTCTCTACCCAGTGGCAAGTTATCCAACTTAATTTTTAATTTGACACAATTCTTTTTTAAATGTTCAGGTTTCTTACAACAGTAATAAACATTAGTCTCAGACTCCTTTTTGTTTCCTGGAATCCTTCTCTGGGCTTGAAATTTCTTGTGGGCTGGGCTTGTAACTGCTGTTACCAAAAATGGAAGTTCCATTCATTTGTTTTGTTTTGCTTTGGTCTCTTCTTCTAATGCTTTAGTGTTTTGTTCCAATGATTGGACTAGGTTTTGATAGTAAATTCTGGGCTAGGGATATTCTTCCAATCTAATGTATGACATTTAACTAGTTCAGCTAAATTTAGGAATGTAGAGTTGAAAGTTATTCCAGCTACTGGTTCCTCTATGTTTAAGCCTGAATGTTCAGCAAAAAAAAAATAACTTGATTCAACAATCTCTATCAGCAGTTCAAAACTACTAGCTGTTCCATGGGAGAAAGATGAGGCTTCCTGTTCCTGTAAAGATTTACAGCCTCAGAAACCCTGCACAGGGTCACTATGAGTCGGTTTTGACTCCACGGCACATAACCACCACCACCATGGTTGTAAATAGTCTCATCCTTTTCTTGTTTACATCTTTGCATTTTATCCCAGTCAGTTTTCTGGGGAAGAACTTTTGGGAGGACATCTATAAGTAAAAATGGACTTAGTTTGCTGTAGAAGTTCCAGACTAGGAACATATGCTCTTATAGGTATTCATCTTTGGGTATCCCCTGGTCCTACTAGCATATTTACTAAATTATATAAATCCACTGGGCCAGGCTCATATGTTTCAACTAAATTCCTAAATTGCTGGGTGAGTTTATGGGGATCTTCTTGAGGGTTAGGAAAATATTTTACAACTGCACAAAGTTTCACTTTAAACCAAGGGGTAAACATAACATGAAAACATTTATCTAGTTCTTTTGGAAACTTTATCTTAAAAGGCATCTCCAGGAAGGCAACAGTGATGGGTTTCTCCAATTGTTCCTTGGCAGGTTCTGAATAATAGAAAGAAACAACAGAAAGAAAGCTCCGAGAGTGTTAGTGGGGGCGAGTAAGATGGCAGAGACAGACACAAAGAGTCTGCTGGAAGAGGAGCACAGGGAATGGGAGTAGGAGAAATAAGATCTGGCACCTAACATTACATTTCTTTTTGCTGTTTAGGTAAATTGGACATGCTGTTTTACATGGTGCAGCACTGTGGGTTAATGCACACAAAGTTGGTTTGAACCACAAGGTCAGTGATTCAACTCACCAGCTGCTCCTTGGAAATCCTATACATGGTCGCTATTGGTTGGAACTGACTTGACATCACTTAACAACAATAACAACAAATTTTACATGGAAACCATTTTACTTTCTTGGTGTCTTTTGTAGGCTTCCAGACACCTGTCTCATTGGGCCCTGAATCTGGGAGACTTTCTTTTCTAATTTACTTCCTAGAAAAACTAGTCAATCCAATTCAAGAGAGCAATAAAGTGGACGCTGGTTTTCTAAACTGTCTTTAGTAAAATCATGCCAGGACTCCAAAAACAAATAGGTACGGGGCCAAAGCATTTGCTCACATAAGTCAGTCAGAGTGCCCAAAGAGGCCTCTTCTGAGTCCTCAGAGATGGTCTTCCGATCTTATTAAAAGGGTGAACACACATGTTATCGTAACCTAAATACTCACTTCAGAAGAAAAAGTGAGTTCAAATTTAATGGGTTGGAACCTTGATTTTACCAAAGTTACTACAGCCCTGACTGGGGTTTACTATGAAGCATGGACCAGATTTGGGGTCGTGTTGTACATTCATGATTTTTCTAACTTATTAGGCTTGGGAGAATTGCAGGAACAGTCTCACCAAACTTAACTTAGCAATGAACTTGCAAAAAGTTTAGAGTGAAAACTGAAAATGAAAGTACAAAAAGAAGTCAACAGTAAATCCTGAAGAGCAACAACATAAGGGAGTCGAGCTTGATTCGAGACACTTTTATCCCCTGGGACAGTTCCCAAGAGTCTATGGAGATGGAAGGACTCACAGGCGTGTGCTGGTATAAAGCTTTGGGTCCTCGACTTCTTGTGTGCTATTGAAGATACTATGCCTTCAACTCTCATGCATAGGAAACAAGAAAATGTGAAAAAGTAAGAACACATACACTGTTAAAACAAGAGTAAAATGATTTAGTGAGGACTTGCACAATTTACAAGTTGGACAGCAATTCTGTAACAAAAACAAAGCTGCCCCCAAATATGGAGAAAAGTTTGTTGTTATAGTTGTTGTTGTTGTTGTTATGTGTCGTGGAGTCGGTTCTGACTCATAGTGACTCTGTACAGGGTTTCCGAGGCTGTAAATCTTTACAGGAGCAGAAAGTCTCATCTTTCTCCCACAGAACAGCTGTTATAGTAAAACTGGGGAAAGAAGTGGATAGTCTCATGGTTACAGCCACAAAGTGAGTGCATAACCAATCATTCGGCTTTCAACATATTTCTTACTGGAATATATCTACAAACGCATTCCTGACCCCCATGCTAATTTACTAAGAGTGACAAGATCCAGGCCAGTTAAGAGAGACCATTGGTAGGTGTCCAGGGTCTCCTGGTTCCACCAGCCAGAGGCCCAAGGTCATATGCGTATGAGTGGGAAGAAATTCAGGTTACATTCACAGGAGTCTATAACAAAATTAAATTTTGATTCAGACCTTATGTCATCATTTTTTACATCAAGTGCCTAAAATTTTTGAGATTTGCTAGCACCCTGCCTAAGAATGGAGTTAATACAAAACAAAGCAGAGACAATTTATGGAGGGAGACCAGTACATTTTAGCACCTGGATCCAGTCATGCCTGAAGTCAAGTAAATGTTGATAACTTTTCACTTGGTAGAGCCAGTGAATTACTTTTAAAAAATTAAGCAAGTTTGAACTTTTTTTGTCAATTTCAATGAAGAGTCTGGTAAATGAACATAGTTACTAGAGGGCTGAACTGGGATTCAAAGCCTAGATTCAAGACCTTAACTGTTCACAAGGATGTTACACTGCAAGTAAGTTATAGACTGAAAGTTCAGAGGTGGAGGGGGGCAATTTAACTCCAGAAAGGACAAGAGACAGATAACTCCTGAATCCCAGAGCAGTATGAAAGATTATATTGCAGAAGAGAGATTGTCTAAATCTGCAAGAAGGAGGTGGATGAGCAGGTCAGGAAAGCTTCAAGGATGAGATAACTTTTAAGAGGAATCTTGAGCTGGTGGCCAGGAGGCAGGCTTATAGAATGTTCTCTTTGGTTGTTTACATGAGTATATATTCCTGAGTGTTTTTATGTACATCTTTCCCACCCCCATACACACACAAAAAAAAACAAAAGAGGGAATAGAAGCAAATACTGTTAAATGATGATGCACAGAGGAGATTGCAATCATTGCAGTGAAATGATGGTGTACAACCGATATTCTCCATGTAAACTATTACTCAAGTCACAATAAAAACTTAAAGAAAAACAAAAAAAAAGGAATCTTGGAGGTGAGGAGAAACCAAAGAGCAGGTCACACTCTTATGGGAAGTGGGGGACAGAATCGGTCAGCAGAGTGGTTCCCAGGGAGTTTCAAGACCTCCCATTAATAACAATCTCAACCATAATTTCAATCTTCCTATTCCCTCTCTCTCCATATTGTGGGAATGAGTGTCCTTTCTTCAAATTGATTGTAATCTTGTTTATTGTATTCAGATAATATTTCTTTTTAATTTTTATCCATTACTACTTCTTGGAGGAGGGACTCTCCAATTTCCGTAAACTCCTCTAGCAATTTGAAATAGCTAATCAAATAAGAACAAGATTGTGTGTCCTAGCAATTTGAATTAGCGAACCCGGTAAGGACACGACTGTGGGTCAAAGCCCTAGCCAGTGGGTGAGACACAGCGTCAGGGATCAAAGACAGGACAGCCCACCACTCCGTGTACATGCTAGCCAGACTTGGTGCTGCCATACATCCTTCTACAGAAGTAAAAGATGCCTTGCCGAGATTCTTTTGTTCTACTGTGTCTCTGTTGTGACATCGAATCACGTTTCTAACAATATTAATGTCTGCTTATTCATTTATCTCCTGTCTCTTTGCATATCTCCCCACATAACTCGTTCCTTGTCTCTATCTTTCTCATCTATTTATTTCTCTTCTCCCGGTCTCTCTCTCTCTCTCTCTCTCTCTCTCGTTTTCTTTTCCTCAGTCTCTCTTTCTTTCTCTCTCTTCCTGTCCTTTCATGCGCTCACTCCCCTGACTTCTGGAGCGTAGTCCACTCCATCACCAATGCCACCCTAGTCCAGGTTACTGTCATCTCACATGTCCAATTGGACAGCCTTGCAACGTTTCTTCTCACCTCTATCCTGCCTCCCTCCCATCAATTCTCCACTCCAAGTCCTTGACAAAGTAAATATTTTAAGTTACAAATCTGATCATGACATTCCCTTGATTGAAACTCAGGGTAAAGACCAAATTTCTCACTACAGCCTACAAGGTCCTGCCCACTCTCTAACCTCATCTGGCTCCATATGCTCCCTACTCCCTCTCTTCCTACTCAGCATCCCTGGGACAAAGGCATATCTGGTTTCCCTAATGCCATTTTACAGATGTGGAAATAGAAGTTCAGATATAATTGTTACTGTTAACAGTCAAGCCCAGTCAAGTCAGTCCTGACTCATTGTGACTCCGTATAGAGTCTCCGAGGAAAGGCCAGTGGGTTTGAACTGCCAACCTTGCAGTTAATAGTCTAGTGATTACCCTACAGCACCACACCAGGACTCAACGCAACCCAGTTCCTCTTTCCAGACAAGTTTCTAGTTTATAAAGACTCTCTCACGAGAGCCCCAGAATCCAAACCACATACCTTGTTTTTAGAATGGGTGGTCATACATGATTAATACAGACCAAATTTGAGGCCACCTCACCCTCCGCCAATCCTAACAGCATCCTGTGATACTCTGATCTACAATGAAAACAGAGATAAACTCATCTCCTGTGCCCTGCATGCTCTGGGTCAGTGGATGCTGGGACCTTTCATTCTTTCAATGCTTATTGGAAATCTACAACATGCAGGGTCTGTTCTATGAGTTGGGAACATAACCATGAACAAAACAGACAAAACCCCATCCCCTTCAAATGTACAGTCTAAGGAGGGAAATAGACAGAAAACCAGCAAAACAACTAACTAAAATGTATATGATATACCAGATGGCGCTGAGCATTATGGAGAAATATATACAGGGGAGGAGCAAAAAAAGTGTATGTTGCTGGTGAGAGGGAGTGAAGATTTCAATTGGAATAGGATTGTCAGAGCCAAGCTCAAGGGCATGCATGCATGTGAGCAGGCTGTGCAGCCCTCTGGAGGAAGAGCCTCCATCTGAGCGGACAGCCAGTGCAAAAGCCCTGAGGCCTGATGCATGATTTACAAGGTCAGGAGATCTCAGAATCCACTAGAAGACGGTGTGGAGGAAGTTGTCAAGTTACATACCTTCCGATCTGGAAAGGAAGCAAAA
This sequence comes from Chrysochloris asiatica, assembly GCF_000296735.1. Classification (NCBI taxonomy): domain Eukaryota; kingdom Metazoa; phylum Chordata; class Mammalia; order Afrosoricida; family Chrysochloridae; genus Chrysochloris; species Chrysochloris asiatica. The sequence continues at coordinate 1,066,328 of NW_006408866.1, read as the reverse complement.
ATGCTTACACACTTGAAGAATGTGATCCCGGACACTGAAATGTATATAAGAAATTGTTGGGATGGCATTCATATGTTGTTGTTGTTGTTGTTAACTGCCATCGGATCGGTTCCGACCCATAGAGACCCTTCAAGGAGCGGCTAGTGAGATTGATTGGTCAACCTCACAGTTCAAACCGACTTTGCAGTCCAGCATATTAACCCACAGCACCACACTGGGATTATGAGGGGCCTTCAAAAAGTTCGTGAAAAAAATTCACATTATCTTTTCATTCCATTTTCCATGAACTTCTCTTTTTTTGCCATTTTTATTAGGAGTCTTAGTTCTGTTTTCATCATAATTGTGCATTGTTTCTTTTTTTTTAATGTTTTATTGTGAATTATGTGATAGTTTACATGGGAGAACATTCGTTTTACATTCATTCTATCGTATATCGTCTCACTGCCATGTTTCCATGAACTTCTTGAAGCATCCTTGTATATTTTCGTCACAATAATAATAATAATAAACAATAGATTGAAAACAACCCTTTTAAAATGTGCAACATGTTCCAAGACAATAAAAAACATTGTATAGACTCCCCCTCTCTGTCCCCTATTTCTCATCTCACACAGGCTCTCTGCAAACAAATCCAGTCCAGAGGTTTTATGAACAAGTGTTTTTGAGCCTCTGTAATACAGACAGTGTGATTTACTGGTCACACACATTGGGGTCTTTGTTTGGGGTTTTGCCTCTAAGTATCCAAGTCCTCATGTGGTGCTGTAGGATAAGCCCTGGAATGCTAAACGCAAGACTGGTGGTTCAAGCCCCTCAGCTGCTCCTAGGAAACCCTATACAAGGTTATTATGAGATGGAACCAACTCGACCGCACTTAACAACAGCATCCATTTCTAACGTCATTGCAAATGTCAGACTTGATATTTGGCCTCACCAGGCTCCATGAGCCTAGGTAATAATGTACCTTCTCTAGAGTGACAGCTGTCTCCATAGTCACTAGACCCCTTTCTTCCTGGACACTTACAAACACATACAAACACCCAGGCCCTTAGTGAGGGCTCTTATATGACTTCCTGACACTGTGTAACTTTGAAGTTGTAACCCTGCCCCAGACAAGTGAACCCCAACCCCAACTCTGAACCCACCCTTGGGAAGCTGCTAAGTAGTGGGAAGTTCTGATGCCCATACCCAGCCAGGACAGGGTCTCCTCTGCGGAAAGCCCAGCCTATCCCATTTTACCAGGGATGGATGTTTTATGGGTGAGGGAGCAGAGGGGGTTCTTAGGTTTCACATGTTCCTGCATGGTGACTACCAGCTCCTGGGCCTGTCCCACTCTGTATTTCTGCAGAATCGTAGACTCTGTGTGGTGTGTGTCGCTATCTTGAGCCGCATATCCACAGACGCTTTCCCTTAAAGTCCTCTATTACCTCAAGAAAGACTCCACATTACTACCCTTCCTACCAATTCACCCCAACTCTCCAACGGTGTCTGGACTCCTCCCGTCCCCCATCCTTGACTTCACCTTTCCTTCCCATCTTCAAATACTTTGTTGTCCCCCAGAGGATTCCCAACATGCGTGCGCGTGTTTGCATGCATTTCGTGCGCCGGCTGGCGACGACACCTGCGTGTGCCCACGTGTGATATGAGAGGGCATCCGCGTGCCATGTGAGTGCGCCCTTACGACTAGGTACTGTATCTCTTTGTGTGCACGTGGGTGAGTCTGAGCGGCTGCAACATCTTCCTCCCAGAGAGAAGAGCGCGCGGGTTCCCAGGCGCTTCTCTTCGCTGGCCTGCATCCTTTTCAAATGCCCTCCGGTTCAGAAAGGGTCCACCTCGGGGCTTCCCAGAGTCGACCCACGTGTACACTCATTTGCACAAACGCGTCCTTGGGGAGCCGGTAAGCTCCGCGCCTCAGGTTCAGGGAAATTAATCACCCTTTAGCATCCTCGCCTCTCCACCCTCCCCCCACATCCCTGTGTGTAGAATCCCGGGTTTGGAGAGAGCCTAGAAGCTCAGGAGAGGGGGAAGAAAGGTGGTGGGGAGGAGAGTGGAGAAAGGCAAACTGAGGACATGCTGGAGGAGTAAGGAGCCGGTGCTGGCGAAGCAGGTCCCACCCATACCACGCCCCTCCCGCGAGGAATGGAGATGTGTTAGTCTGTCCTCCAATCCGTCACCCTGCGGGGCTCCGGGGTCTCACTCCATCCTCTCTGCTGCAACTGGAGCCCACAGTCGCAGCTGGGACCCCCTCCCCCTGCCGCCCTCCCTCCACTCCCCGGGTCCAGGCCATCGCTGATTGGCTGCGGGGTGCGGCGTCCCAACCCGGCTTTGAGGCGGGAGCCGAGTCGGGCCGGGGTGGGAGGCGCCGATCTGGCTCCAGGAGCCCCTCCCGAGTCGGTGCGCCCTGCGCGCTGCAGGAGAGCTGAGCGGGACTCTGGGCGGGCAGGTGCCGCGGGCGCAGAGGGGCCCCGGGCAAGGCTGGGAGCAAATCCTGCGTGGAGAGAGGAGCTGCCGTTCCAGCTGCCGCCACTGCCACCGAGCCGGCGTCCAAAGAGGCTGGCAGGCCGGGGCCAGGAAATAAGGAGCGCTCATGGAGCACACGCACGCCCACCTCGTCACCAACAGCTCCTTATCCTGGTCTCCGGGTTCGTCCTGCGGCTTGGGCTTCGTGCCAGTGGTCTACTACAGTCTCTTGCTGTGCCTCGGTTTACCAGGTGAGGGGTGTGTGGGGGTAAAGGGAAGGAAGCAAATAACCCACATTGCAGGATGCCCCTTGCTGTGCGTCCCCACGGAAAAAGTTTAAGCCTTAAGGGCAACTGCGGGTATTTCCAGACTAGGGGAAAGGAAGTTGCTGCGGGCTGGCGGGGACTGGGCGCGCGTGTGCGCTGGTGTGTACGCGCGTGCGTGTGTGTTTGTATATGTGTGTGCGCGCGCTGTGAGGTGAGTGTGCGCGGCAGACTATGGACTCGGTGTGCGCTTGGATTCCAGGGTGTACTCGTGTATTCCTGCGCGTCCCTGGGGATCCAGTGTATGTGACTTGCCTGCATGTTCAGGGAAGATTTGTGGAGTCTGCATTTCCCCGGTCGCTCCCACCTCTGCCCCTCGTGAATCCGAGATGAAGTGGAACCTCTGTTGTTCCAAGGGCGTTAGGATGGAACAAACGACGGGTCCTGTCGCCTCCCCCCCCACCCCCACCACCGCCGATCAAGGAAGGGGTCTGGAGGTTGCCCACAAGGAGTCAAGAAGGGTGACTGGCTAGGGTGAGGGTGCTGACATAGGCAGGGGACTAAGGCCACCACCTCAAGGGGTCACAGCCTCTTTGACATTCCTCACCTCTTGCTTTGCCGCCTGTCCACGCACGTTGGGCAGCTAGCCGCTGTTGCAGATTTCTGATGATCCCACATCTTCATGTTCTCTAAAGTGCCTGAGACTTGGGCTGAATTCCTGAAGAGAGCCGGACTGCTTGGAGTGTGTGTGCCTGCCTGCGTGTGTGTCAGAAACTGGCATACAGACAATGGGAAGGTCTTCCTGAGGCGCCAGTTTTAGATGGCCCCTTTTCAGCTCATCTTTATTCCAAGAGCGCCACTGAGCTCTCCGTGTGGCAGAACGACTCCTAAAGATCCTCAGGAAGCCCTCGGATCAGCGCTATCCTTTGGCATTGGCGAGCAAAGGGAGGAGAGGGATGGGCAGCCTAGAATCACATCTGCTCCATCATCTGCTAGTCTGAGAACGTTAGCTTCCTCGCATTCCGGGAACTCAAAAACTGAGATTCCCTTTCTAAAAGAGTCAACCAGGTAGCTAGGACCCCTGCTGAGGTCGTATAAATAACACACACACAATTTGGTAGGTACAAGAAAACAGAAGTTTACTAATGTGTGAACCTCTCCCAGAGCGAGTGATGAGGATTTTATTTCTAACTAATCGCTCAGGCGGCCCAGGGAAGGAAGATCTGCTCTGATTCGCCCTGCTGGGGCAGCAGAACGTGTCATTACCTCAAGCTAGATTGATTTTGGTTGTTTGCATCACCCTCCCCCGTCTCCCATTCCAGACCCTTAACCTAGCTCTCTTTGGGGGAGGGAGTGAGTTCTGAGAAGGTTGATTTACCAGGGAAGTGACTGACTCCCTTTCCTCTTCAAACTCTGCCTGTCCCCTTTCTTCATCCTCAACACTGAGGATGTAGCCTCTCCTCCAGTATTTTGTTCTGGAAACTCTTAGGGACAGAGACAAGAAGATCTGGAAGGCTGACCTTATAAGAGTCCCCAGCAGGAATAAGAGGATGGAAGAGGAGGAGGGGGAACTCAGATCTCAAAGAGCTCAAGGTGGATGTTAAGATACTTCAGCTCTTTAAAGCCTGATTCCTATATTAACTAGAGCCTTATTGACCCACATTATTAGCACTTACTGTATACTAGGAGCTGTGCTAGGTACAGACTCTAGAAAGTTAAGCCTGGGCTGGTGACTTGAAAGGAACCAAAGATTGGAATGACAAGTTGGCATTGATCTGGGCACTGAAGCAGACCATGAAGTCATCACAAATGACAGAGTAAGGGCTGAGATTGAAATTTCAAGGGTTTGTGATGTGTTTATTCACTCAGCTTATAGTAATGGCTAACTACCATGTTCTAAGTTCCCTGGTGATGAAAACAGTTTACGCTCGACTGAGGCTCCTTGGTGGTACAATGATTAGGAGCTCAGAGGCTAACCAGAAGGTTGGTGGTTCAGATCAAGGAGCTGATCCATCCTGTGCTCTGTGAGAAAAGAGTGGGTACTAGAAGATGATCTTTGAGAATTACAGTTCTACACTGTCTTATAAGGTCACTAAGAGTAGTAATCGAGTTGATGGCACGTAACAGCATCAATACACTCACCCAAAAGTTGGCAGTTCAAATCCATCCAAGGCCTGTCAATTTACTTCTGAAAGATCTCTGCCACTGAAAAGCCAACCGAGTACAGTTCTACTCTGATGTACATGGAGTGGCATAACTCAAAATGAACTTGACAGCAATGAACTTGAATGATTCACACACACACAAGGTGTGGTGCTGTGGGATAAAGCACTGGGCTTCAAGGGCAGTTTGAACAACAAGGTCGGCGGTTCAAACTCATCAGCTGCTCTTTGGAAACCCTATACAGGGTCCCTGAGTCAGAACCAACTCCACGGCACTTAGCAATAACAACAACTGTATTCCAAGTGCCAAAATGACTCAAAGATTCCTTAGACCCAATTCATGAGCTCAAGCAGCCCATAGCAGAAACACTAAGGATCCTAAAGAAGAAACACCAGGAAGGCCAGGCTGGTACGGAAGTCACAGACTGACTACAGTTTTGTGAATGGTTTGCAAGGTTGGTTCAAAGTTACAATCCTATCTATCATCATGCTCTTAAATCCATAGGGAAGGCAAATCTGTCATGGTGGTTTAGAATGCAGACTCTAGAATGAGACAGAGCTGGGGTTATTATAGTATGAGAACCTTTTGGGTTTCTGTGTCTCAGTTTTCACATCTGTAAAATGGGTACTAAAAGAGCAGCTACCCTCTGCAATTGTGGTGAGAAGTAAAAACCCAGATAGAGGCCACCGAGCGACGGTACAAATTAAGTGCTCAGCTCAGTGCCGGGCTCTCTACCTACTGATTGAGGCTGTGTGGTACTACAGTTGTGGTTCTCACAAAGCTGGTTGGGTTTTTTGGGGGTGGAGGGGCTGCTCCCACCCACCCGTCAGCCAGAGAGTGGACTGGGAGGTGCTGCCTGGCCAGAAAAGCAGTCTGCTCAAGCAATCTGCTTAGTGCATCCATCCAGTAGCCTTGCTCACACCAGATTCCCTGGCTGGCCTCCTGGCACCAACAATTAGCAAGTCCTCATTACTCTGCCTTGGACTACTTGGGTGTGAAGTCACAAACCACAGAACTTCATAATATTCTTGTAAGCTGAGATTTTCATTAAATCACTGTTCCCAGCAGTACACTCACCCAAGGTTTCTGGGTTCTCAGAGGCAGTTGGAGAAGTTGGTGGGAACTGAGCGAGGGGTGGGGAGCAGCTGTAGATTGGGAATGGGGAACAGTAAGTAGGAAAAGGCAGTGGATCTCTGACCACCTTCAGGCCCTATTGGCAGGAAGGGCTTGGGGACTTCTGGGGTCTAATCCTCTGCCTCTAGGGATTGTTTCAGAGCCTGATTTAACTTGGGATCCCCAGGATTATTTCTCCTATGAAGTATGGGTAGAGCTCTATAGCTTAAGTGTTCTTAACTTTTGGGTCACACAACTTTCCCCAACTGTAAAATGGGAATACTGTAGGACCTATTTCACAGAGAGCCGTGGCTGTTATGAGCTGCTGTCCAGTCTGCCACAGACTGATTTGGCGCTGAAGGATAAGCACTGGACCAAAAGGTCAGTTTCTACCACAAGGAAAGCCTATACAGGGTCGCTATGAGTCAGAACCGACTCGACAGCACTTAACAACAACAGTCTGCGGCGGACTCACAGGGACCCCATGTACAATGGAACAAAATACTGCCCAGGCCCATGCAATTCCCCTAATCATTTGTGGATTAGACTCTTGTGATCGGTAGGGTTTAGTTGTCTAAGTTTACCAGGTCTTTCTTCCTCGTCCATCTTAGTCTGGAATCTCCACTCATGTGTGAGACACACTGTTGGGAATCAAACCAGGGTCTCCCACAAGGAAGGATTCTACCACTGAATCACTGCTGCCATGGAATCGATTTCCAATCTCTAAGGACCCTATAGTACAGAGTAGGGTTATCAGGGCTGTAAATCTCTAAGAAAGCAGACCGCCACATCTTCTCCCCATGAAGCAGCTGGCAGGTTCGAATCTACCTTTTGTTTTGCAGTAGAGCACTTTAACCACTGCACCACCAGGGCTCCTGACGGAACCACAGATGGCCCCTAATCACAGAGGGTGGTGCATATTAAATGGCTTAGCATAGTCTGAGCAGGAGGTAAGCACTTACCACTTAGTGCCTTATCTACATCAAACCTTTTCATCTAAATCATTGTACTTATTAAGTGCCATCAAGTCAGTAAGGATTCATAGGGACACTGCAGAGGGTTTCCAGGGAGCAGTTGGTAGGTATGAACCATTGGCTTTGTGGTGAGCAGTCCAGAGCTTATCCTACAGCCACACCAGAACTCCATATAATGGTATTTTGTTCTTGTTGTTAAGTGCTGTTGAGTCGGTTCTGATCCATAGAGACCCTGTATAGGGTTTCCAAGGAGCACCTGGTGAGTTTGAACCAGTGACCTTGTGGTTCAAACTGACCTTGCAGTCCAGTGCTTTTTCCCACCACACCACATACCAAACCTCTGTGTCCTACGCATAACCCTGACCCCATTTTACAGATGAGCAAACTGAGATTCAGAGAAGTGGAACATCTTGTTTACGGCCACACAGCCAATGCAGCCTGCGGAGTCTGCGCTCTCCATTGCAGCGTGCTGCCTTCATTCCTGCCGGGAAGTTAATTGAACTAACCTCAGTTCCTCACGCTGTGTGCTAATGGGGAAAATTGGTATCCCCAGAAAAACCCAGCCAAACCTGATGCTGTTGAGTCAATTCTGACTCATAATTGTTCTGTAGGACTGAGTGGAACTACCCCATAGGGTTTCCAAGACTAATCTTCATGGAAGCAGATATGAGGGAAGTCAAAAACCACTGCTACTGGGGTCCCCTTTATACTCATACACGCACAGGTTTATTCTAGACCAAACATGTTTAATCCTGTCTCTGTCATCGGTGGAGGGCCACAGACAGTTCTCTCAGCAACATGCTTGTCACAGTCTCTTTAGGGTGCCTTCAAAAAAAAGTCCAATCAAAACAGTAGCTTCCTAGGGGATCTGCTGGGTCAGTTAAATTCAAGACAGAGGGGTCAGCTCGGAAGTTTATGATGACTGTTTTTTTTGAGATTCCAAAGGGGTCATCTTGATAGATTTTCTGGAAGGACACTGGATGATTACTGGGGCTTATTAGGAAGAAGTTTTCAGAAAATGAAAAATTGCATTGGTGAGGAAAAGGCCAGAAAATTAAGCTGAGAATATTTTTATCCATAACAACAATACACTTGTCCATTCTTGGAGCATAGCAAGGGTTGTCCTATAGGAATTTCATTGAGAAACCCAGACTTCTCTTTTGTTCCCCAAACTCAAAGAACACTGAAAAGGAATGCAGTTTGAATCCCTAAAGGATGCCCAAACTGCTGTTTGGATTGTTTGGGGGAAGAGTTGCTGACCTTGCGATTAGTAGTCCAGTACTTATCCTATGGAGTCCTGGTGCGACGCTGTGGGTTAATGCGCCAGACTGCAAGGTCGGCGGTTCAAGCTCACCAGCTGCTCCTCGGAAACCCTATACAGGGTCACTATGGGTCGGAATCGACACGACGGCACTTAACAACAACAACTTATCCTACAGTGCCAGGTCTACATAATTCTGAAGGTGGTGTTTTCTTCTCTCTAACCCTTCCCCAATGGAGTCCTGGTGTGGCGCTGTGGGTTAATGCGCGAGACTGCAAAACCATTTGAACTGCAAGGTCGGCGGTTCAAGCTCACCAGCTGCTCCTCAGAAACCCTGTACAGGGCGCCATGGGTCAGAACCAACTCAGTGGCACTTAACAACAACAACCCTTCCCCAAGGAGTACTGGGTGGTGCTATTGAATAATCACTGGACTGCTGACCACAAAGTTGGTGTGTCCAACCCTCCAGTTGCTCTTTGGAAACCTTATGCAGGGTCGCTATGGGTCGGAATTGACTTAACGGCACTTAACAACAACAACAACAAAGTGTAGTGGGTTACGAGTCGGGCTGCTAACCTCAAGTCCGGCAATTTGAATCTACCAGCTGCTCCTTAGGAGAAAGATGAGGCTTTCTGCTCCTGTAAAGATTTACAGCCTTGGGAATCCTATGCAGGGTTGTTATGAGTTGGAACCAACTCCACGGCACATAACCACCACCACCATCGCCACAACTTCTTCATTAGATATTAAAAAATAAATAAAATAAACTTGCTGTCAAGTCAATTGCAACTCATAGGGACTCTATAGGACGAAGGAGAACTGCCCCACAGGATTTCTAAGACTGTGGACCAGCTGGTGGGTTTGAACTGCTGACCTTTCAGTTTGAATCAAAGCACTGAATCTCTGCATTACCAGGGCTCCTTCTCAGTAGACGTTAGGCCCCTTTTCTCTCAGTAGGGGGCGCAGCACTGCACCCAGAGTACTGGATTCCACGCTGGACCTGGCAAAAACCCACAGTGTGACCTTGGATCAGTCACTCTGGATGGTCTGCCAAAGGTTCTGCTTGTGCAGCTCAAATTGGAGACGTGGTTAGAGCTGCAGACTAGAGCTACAGCCGTGCTGGAGGCTGCTGGTGGGGTGGGGGTGAGGGGCGGACCCTATATATCAGGTTCTGCTGTGTGAAGCTGAGCCTGGAATACCGTTCCTTGGAACTGAGCAGACGTGGATTCAAATCCTCGATCTTATCCTTCTTAGCTATGTGTTCTTAGGTATGATACTTCGTTTCTCTGAACTCTAGGCTTTGCTTCTGCAGGAAGGGAGACAGCAGAGCTGAGCAGTTAAGCACGTGGTCTCTGATTTCAGACAGCCTGCCTCTGAATCCTCGCTCTGCTACTTCCTTAGTCTGTGACCTTGGGCAAATTTCTTATGCCTTCTGTGCCTCAGCCCCCCTCAACCATGAGAATGGAGTAATCATAATACCTATCTCAAAAGGCTGCTTTTTGAAATGAAACTGTAAAACTGTTTAGCACCATTCTTGGCATATGTTTGCTCTCACGTAGAGTAAGATTTCAGTAACTATTAGTAACCTTCTGTGTTTTGCATTGTTGCCGTGGCAATTCAAAATAAAGCATGCCAGAGTTTCTCACAGGACCTGGCGCATTGGCGGGTTCAGTAACAGTAACCCGCACTGCATTTATTGTCTAACCTGCCGGCGTGTTCAAGTCCTCACCTGGTAAACCCACTTTAACAGCACACTGCTTTCTACCTAGGGTTTTCCCTATGCACAAAGCCTCTCAGAGACAGAACTGCATGCTCTAGCAAATGGGGAGCAAATTCAGCCAATGGATTAAGCCATTGATTCCATCATAAGATTAGGGAATGTGCCCCCCTAAGCGAGCTGCTGTGGTTTGTGGAAGCTCCAGACCATGAGAACGTCAGCAGATGAAGCTGGTGAACCCCAAACCTACTGCCATCAAGTAAGCTCCAACGCACAGCCACCCTGTGGAGAGGGGTTTGGAGGGTGTCAATTTAAGAGATCAGACAGAGCAGCTGGTGGGTTTGAACTGCCGACCTTGTGGTGGTTGTTGTTAAGTGGTGTTAAGTGCTGTGCTGTGAGGTTGATTCCATCTCATTGTTGTTGTTGAGTACCATGGAGTTGGTTCCGACCCATAGTGACCCTGTACAGGGTTTCCGAGGCTGTAAATCTTTATGGGAACAGAAAGCCTCATCTTTCCCCTGTGGAACAGCTGGAAGTTTCGTACTGCCGACCTTGAGGTTAGCATCCTGATTTGTAACCACTACACTACCAGATAGCAACCCTTTTTATAGGGTTTCCAAGGAGCAGCTGGTGGGTTTGAACTGCCAACCTTGTGGCTCAAAGTCCAGTGCCGATCCTACAGTGCAACACCAGGAGTCCAAAAAACTTGACACCTAGCCTGTGTGTTGTTACGTGCTGTCAAGTCGTTCCAACTCATCATGACCCTATATAGGGTTTCTGGTGAGCTTGAACCACCAACCTTGAGATTCAAACTGACCTTGCAGTCCAGTGCATTAGCCCACAGTGCCACACCAGGATTCCACCTAAAGCTGGTGAAGCGGTGATGGGCAAACACCAGCAGCACAGTTGTCATGAATATCAGAGGTGAGGTCCAGAACAGAAGGGGGCAGGAAGGGGAACGTAGGTCCTGCTCCTCAACCTTTGTATGTCTATGAAACATGTAGGTGGTGCCACCACGAACCATGAATTGTGTCGTGTCTACAAGAGGCAGTCAGGTCCTGTAAATGGACAGAGTGGTTCAGGTTTAGGAAATGTTTCGCTTACCCAAATGAACCACACTCTCTGTTGTCTAAAATGAAAACATGTGGCCTTCTTGGTCTCGCTCATTTTCCCTTCATGACAGACCCATGGTGTGGTTGTGACACTTGATCTCTCTGAACCCCATTTTATGGGGACAAACAACACGGCACTTTCTATGTAGGAATAACCAACAGGTGTACAGCACTTAGTTGCTGTTGAGTCGGTTCTGACCCATAGAGACCCTGTATAGGGTTACTGAGGAGAGGCTGGTGAGCTTGAACCGCCAACCTTGTGGGTGTGCCACACCAGGACTGCGCAGCACTTCGTATGTCCTGGGAATTCCCAGAAGCACATGACACCCTTTCACTCATTTTATTCCCTTTGGGGTATGTATAACTAGTGTGCCCATTTTTCCATTGAGGACATTGAGACACATATCCAAGGTCACCCAACCACAAAATGACAGAGAATTATTCATACTCCCACAGACTCCTGGTGTGGCACTGTAGGATCAGCACTGGACTGCGAACCGCAAGGTCAGCAGTTCAAACACACCAGCTGCTCCTTGGAAACCCTATATGGGGTCGCTTTGAGTCGGAACCAACGTGACCACACTTAACGGCAAAAACACTCGGTCCTGGTGGCACGGTGAGTTAAACATTAGGCTGCTAACTTGAAAAGTTGGCAGTTCAAACCCACCAGCCAATCCTTGGGAGGAAAATGAGGCTGGCTGATCCTGTAAAGATTTACTGTCTGGGAAACACTATGTGTCGGAATCAACTTGATTGTAGTGGATGTTTTGGTTTCACTCCGCTTTATTGTAAGAAGACAGCAACATGCTACAGGGACAGGTGAACCTGGGGCTGGGTGGGTAAAGGGGGCATGACAAACAACAAAGTGGGGGGAAACAAACAACAAAATGAGGCCTGGGAAGCTCAGAAGTACAGCCATTACTACAAGAAACACCGATACACTCCAAGGACTTGGACAGAGAGTGAAAACAAGAGGCCAAACAGGGGTGAGAAACAACAAAGCAGGAGAGCCGAAGAAATCTATGGTTAAATTGAAAAGCATGTCAACTCAGGAAACCAGGAATCTGGCATAAACTGGAAACAGCAGGTCCAAGAAATACCACAAATTGCAAGTTGACAATGTCTTGGAATACAAGCCCACCGTTTAGTGAAACGGAAAGAGTCCTCAGAACCTGCCTGTATGGTGTATTGTGGTCTCACAGACCTAGATTCAAATTCCAGCTTCGTGACTTCCTATTAGTGCGAGTGTGGGTGAGTTACTTTACCCTTCCTGAGCCTCAATGTCCTTATCTGTAGAGTGGGTATGGCAGTGCCTTCATCACAGAATTTACCATGTGGACTATATAAGACAAGTCATAAGAATGACTGCAAACAATATTCATGAGTCTAGTACCCCCCCATTTGACAGAATGAGTAAGCATGTGGAGTTGGTAGAGTCTTAACTAGAACATAGTTTTCTGAACTCACAGTGGCCCTGTATAAGGTTTCTGAAGCGGTAAAACTTTACAGGAGCAGAAAACCTCATGTGTCTCTCCAAGAGTGGCTGGTGGGTTTGAACTGCCAACCTTATGATTAGCAGTCCTACAGCGCCACTAGCAGCACTCCAAGCATGTACTAATTCTCCCTTTCCAATAGACAGAGCACACCTTGGGCTCAGCAGCTTGGCAGGCAGCAGTTGTTGACCAGAGTCTAATGTCATTCTTGTGTTTTCATTGTATTTACTTTTTAAGGCTAGCTTTTGTTTACAGCAGGGTGACTGGTTTGTTTTCTACAGTTGTTATCCATCTGTGCTGTCGAAAATGGTAACCATTACTTCTGCCCATTTTTTAAATTGCATCATTTGTCTTTTTGTTGTTTGAGTGTTGAAGTTTTCTATAAATTCAGACATTAGTCCCATGTCAGATACGTCGTTGCCAAAAAAATTTCCTCATCTGTAAGTTCACCACAGAAGATATACAAGCAACCAACAAACACATTAAAGAAATGCTTTCGATCATTAGCTTCTAGAGAGCTGCAAATCAAAACAATGAAATTGTCATCTCACCCCAGCAATAACAACAAAGTTAAAAAAAAAAAAACAAACAAAGCAAAACAGAAAGCAATAAATGCTGGCTAGGGTGTGGAGAGACTGGAACTGTCTTATATTACTGAGACAGAACTGCAGAGTGGTACAACCACTGTGGAAAATGGTATGGCACTATTACCTTAAAATGTTGGGAATCAAAACACAGAACAGAAGGTACTTCTTGAAAGACAGACCAGCGGGAAAAATCCAAAACAAAAATGGCAGTCTGATTGACTATTACAAGAATAAGCAAGTTGTTTGCCAGGGAGCCATCAAGCCAAACAATCAAGTCCTCCTCCAAGACTGAAACTCAAAGGGAACACATGAGCAGGCATGTAAGCTTGCTGGCAACCATGCTGGTTTCCTGGTGAGTGGAAGAGGGAGAAAGGCAGCTATGAAGATCTGGGCTGAGTTCGACCACATTCCATAGACTCCCGTCAACCTGGAGATGAGAGAGAGAGAATAGGAAGGGCTGCTTGGTCCGATGTGTGGTGAGACCTGGGGATTCCTGAGCCCATGGACAAGGACATAGCCACAGAGGGCTGGAGCTGAGAGCAAAGTGCCCAGCTGATTTGAAGTGAGGGGAGATGCACAAGAATGCCTAAACTTGTAGACAGTACCCATTCGACCTGGCTTCAATGGCTTAACAACCAGAACTGGACTGTTGTTGTTAAGTGCCGTCGAGTCAGTTCCGACCCATAGCGACCCTGTACAGGGTTTCCGAGAACTGGACTAGAGGAAGATAAAAGATAAAGGAAACAAGCGTAAATACAATTTGATGAACTTGACCTGTACTTATGGATGTAGTAGCTCAAAATACCAACTGAGAGGGAAGGAGTCTTCACATCCAAAATCAATCTGATCCTCTTTGTATGTAGGGTTGATAGAGATGGGCAACTTAGACATTGGCTACCTAAAATGAGGGGGTGATAAAGGCATGAAGTGACTGGCTTAAAAGTTTTCAAGAGGGGGTTGTTTAAGAATGTGCAGGGGAAGATAGAGTCCTCACTGAATAGTTTTCATCTTGTCTCAATGGGTCTGGTGAAAAGAGATGGGGATAAGATTCTTATGATTCAACAGTGAGTAAATGTTGTCATGACTAATTATGACTGTCACACTGTAAAGGTAGAAGTTTTGTAACAAACACGGGGGAGTAGTTAATCTTACAGTCCAGGAACAGAGGACCCTAGGACCATCAAGGGAGAGGAGCAGGAGCGGAATGTGGGACCCTAACCAGAGAAGCAGCAGCACTAGAGATGGAGGCAGAGATGAGGATGTGGAGAGAGGGAGCAGTTGAGGACTCCAGACTCATGGAAAGAGAAAGACTGTGTGCTGATGGCCAGGAGGCAGGCTTGCAGAATGTGCCCTTTCATTGTTTAAATGATTATATCTTCTTGAGTGTTTTTGTGTGCCCTTCCACCAAAAAATAACACAAAAATCACTATGTGATTGTACAATCCGACTACTAACTATGTATCCTAGAGAAACAACAGCCAGGACACATATATGCACACCCATGTTCATAGTGGACATAGTGTGGCGCTAGAGGATCAGCATTGAACAAGGCTGGCAGTTCAAACCCACCAGCTGATCTTTGGAAACCCTATACAGGGTTGCTATGAGTCAGAACTTATTTGATGGCACTTAATAACTTAACAGCAACGTGTTCATAGTACCATTATTCACAACAGCAAAAAGATGGGGACAATGTAAGTGCCCATTGTTGGACAAACCTGGAGGACATTATGCTGAGTGATGAAATTAGTCCAAGATTAGTCCATCACCAAAAGACAAATACTGTATGAGACTACTATTACAAAAAGTCAAGAAAAGATTCACACATAAAAAGAAATCTTCTTTGATGAGTAGCAGGGATGGGAGGGGGAGTCACTAACTAGAGAGTAGACTCATCTTAACTTGGGTGAAGGGAAACCTAATATCCAATGAGGGAGAAGGCAGTACAACATGACCAAGACAAAGGATATCACTAGGAGGCACACTAAAGTAAAAGACCACAAAGGTAAATGCTATTGCATACACAATCCTGCAGTAATAGTAATAGCAAACAATATCTACAGGTAGATACATAGGTAGACATGCAAGTTGAATAGATGTGGGAAGATAAATTGGAATACAATACGTTTAGCAGAGGACATTTCTACCTACGCATTTGTATGTGCTGCAGCTATATCCAAGGATGCAGTCGAGCATACGGAGTCCTGGTGTGGCACTGCCAGATAAGCACTGGATCGCAAGGTTGGTTTAAATAGCAGTGTCGGTGGTTCAAACTCAACAGCCACTCCTCTGAAATGTTATCGAGGGGCGCTATGAGTTGGAACTGATTCGACAGCACTTAAAAATAACAACACTGGGCAAAGTTCTGAAAACTTCTAAGCCATAAGCAGACGCCTTGAGGGAATGGGTCACTGCACTTGGGGACTCAGGACCACAGTCTCAGGAAAAAAATCTAGGTGGATTGACACAATGTAGTCCTCAAAAACAACATTCTGTACCCTACTACGGTGAGTAGCGACTAAAATCTTAGGGCTTGTGAACGTACCACTACTGGTCTCTCCCCATCTGGATCAAAGAAGAATGAAGAAATTCAAAGGCTTAGGAACGAATTAGTCCAATGGACAAATGGACCACTTGAACCACGGCTTCCACTACACTGAGAGCAGAACTAATGGTGACCAGCTACCACTGCTGACCACTTCCACCTGGATCACAGCAGAAAGTCCTGGACAAAGCGGAAGAAAATAAAATGTAGAACAAAATTGAATACCATAAAAAAGACCAGACTTACAGACCTGACAGATACTGGTGAAAGCCAGAGACCATGGCCTTTAGATACCCTTTAAGTCTAGAACTAACCCCACCCCTTGGGGATCAATTTTAGTCAAACAGTTGTTGCTGTTAAGTGTCTTTGGGTTGGTTCTCACTCACAGAGACCCAGTATAGCTGTGGTTGGGAAACTTTTTTTGCCACAATGTATAGCATCATTCATGGACCACACAATTATCAACTTCAAAATTAGCCTACTATATTTGGTCAGACATTTAATTAACTCACCCCTAATGTGATGGCTGGAGCCCTGGTGTAGTGCTGTGGGTTAATGCGCTGGACTGTAAGGTTGTTTGAACCACAAGGTCAGCAGTTCAAGCTCACCAGCTGCTCCTCAGAAACCCTATACAGAGTTGCTATAAGTCTAACTGACTTGATGGCACTTATCAAAAACAGTGTGATGGCTGGAACTGCAGTGGCCAGACCAAATGATTTTGAGGACCTTATCTGAACCGTGGACCAGGATGTTCCCCACCCCTGCTGTACATGGTTTCCTGGACTGTTAAATCATTTGAGGTAGCAGAAAGCCTCATCTTTGTCCCACGGCGCGGCTCATGGGCTCGAACTGTCTACCTTGTGGTTTGTAGTTCAGTGTTTATCGTAATTGGAGTCCTCGTATGGCACCGTAGCATAAGGACTGAAAGGTGAGTTTGAGCCACCGATCTTGTGGTTCAACCAAACAATAGGCAAGCCTATAAAGGGAGTGATAACTCCAGAAGGACAAATGGAACTGGGGAACCCAGGAAGGAAGTGGGAAGGGCACTATTACATTGGGGGAATTGCTAGCAATGTCCTGAAACAAATGTGTATCCATTGTTGAATGGAGAACTCATTTGCACTGTAAACTTTCACCCAAACTACTAGAAGCGCAAAACAAAAAACTAAATGGTAACCATTCAGCAGCCATGTGTGCAAATGAAAAAGTGAATTTTAAATGTTGTTTCATTTCACTTAAATTACAGGTAAACACTGATGCTTGATTTAGTAACTGGAAAACGTGTGAGTTTAGTTTGAACAATTTTGGTGAGTGAATGTACTCTCTCAAATATAATTCTCTGGGCTGGTTTGTATTGCCAATCTGTTGGCAAACAGTACAGCTCTGACTCTTTTGAGCCACCCAGGAATTTCTTGAACTTTAAATCGTGGTGGTGGCTGTGTGCCCTGGAGTCTGTTCTGACTCACAGCAACCAGGGTTTCTGAGACTGTAAATCTTTACAGGAGCCAAAAGCCTCATCTTTCTCCTGTGGAGCGACTGATAGGTTTGAACTGTTGACCTTGTGATTAGCAGCCCAGCTCATAACCCGCTATAGTACCAGTGACCTTTAAACAGAGACCAAATATGTTCAGTGTCATAGTGAGGTGTACTGTAAGTGGAAAATACGTACCACCCTTTGAAAATTTAGGATGAAAAACAAAGTTAAATATCTCATTAATAATTTTATGTTAATTGCATTTTGGATACGGTTGATTGAATAAAATATGTGATACAAATTAATTTCAACTGTTTCTTTTTACTTTTTTAATGCGGCAACTAGTACATTTTGAATTGCAGCTCTGGTAGCGTAGTGGTTACGAATCAGGCTGCTAACCTCAGGGTCAGCAGTCTGAAACTACCAGCTGTTCCACAGGAGAAAGAAGAGCCTTTCTGCTCCCGTAAAGACTTACAGCCTCGGAAACCCTGTACAGAGTCGCTATGAGTCAAAACCGACTCCACAGCACATTAACAACAGCATATATGGCTCACATTATGTTTCTATTAGACAGCACAACTATATAAAGTAAAAATTGAGGGGGGAAAAGGCAAGTCAATTTACAACAAATTTCAATTAAACAATAGTACAGGTGATGCAAGAATGTGGCAAAAGTCATCAGGTTGGTGGATAAAGCACTGACGTCTGAGAAACACCAATCCAATACAGCACTCTTGGTCATGAAACTGATCCCAGAGAGGGCAAGGAACTTCTCCACGCATACACAGCTAATTGGAGTCCTGGTATGGCACCGTAGCATAAGGACTGAAAGGTGAGTTTGAACCACCGATCTTGTGGTTAAACCACAAGATCGGTGGTTCAAACTCTCCAGCTCCTCCTCAAAACCCCTATACTGGGTTTCTATGAGTCAAAGCTGACTTGATGACACTTAACAACAACTTAACGACACAGCTAATTAGGGACAGAGCTAAGTTTTGACCCCATATCTTCCAGATTCCAAATCGAGTATACCTTTGGCCATCACTACACCCTCCACATACACCACCTTATTGTTGTTGTTGTTGTCAAGTGCTATGGAGTCGGTTCAAACTCATAGCAACTCCATATAGGGTTTCCTAGGAGTAGCAGGTGGGTTTGAACTGCCGACCTTGTGGTTCTCAGCCCAGTGTTATACAACCATCTAGAGGGAAGTAACGATGACAGGGCCAGGGTATGGGGAGGAAGTGACTACATTGGATCCCAATGGAATTCAAAGGAAGGGAATGTATCTGTATGGTTGACCCAGAATCTTGGCTTTTTATATAGCGGAAGCTGAATAACTTGGGTTTCTCTTGAATGACCATCATGACCAACTGAACTACATTGACAGAAAACTGACTTTTAACCCCAAATATGTATTTTCATATCAGTCAGAGCCTTCTTGATGGCAGTGGCAAATGGCAGCGAGCGATGACAAGAGAAATCAGAGCACAGACAATTAGATCTACATTCATTGACACATCCATCCATCCATCCATCCATCCATCCATCCATCCATCCATCCACCCATCCACCCATCCACCCATCCACCCACCCATCCACCCATCCACCCATCCATCCACCCATCCACCCACCCATCCATCCATCCATCCATCCATCCATCCATCCATCCATCCATCCATCTATCCATCCATCCATCTATCCATCCATCCATCCATCCATCCATGTACTAGGCATAACAGACTCATTCTGTATCCTTATAGGACATCCACCAGGGAAGGTCAGCATCATCAGTAACACAAATAAATACAAATTTTCAGCAGTGACAAAGCATTGAAGGAGCAGCAATTCATGGTGCTTAGAATTGGGGAGCTTGTTCTTGGGTTCAGTAGCTGAGCAGGCAGTAGTATCTAAATTTTTCAAAATAAACGTAAAAATTTTTTCAATAACTGAATTGCATACCCATTTTGAGTTATAAATGAACTGAAATGAAACAGTATTAGAAATCAGTTTCTCACTGAACCAACCGCATGCCAAGAGCTTAGTAGTCAATGAGACTAAGGGTCACCATTTTGGACCATGTAGATGTGTAACAACTCCAACTAGATTGGATGAGCAGAGGACGAAAGAATGGGAGAGGGCTCCAGGCGCTGGGAACTGGCTATGCAGTGGTCTCGGGGTAGGAGGGCACCTGGTGAGTGGACTCAGGAACAGAGAGACCCCCAGTGAGAGGGGCATGGTGAGAAGATGTGGCATCTGAGCTTTGTAAAAAAAATGGACTTGACCCTGAGCTGGAACAACACATTCTATAGTGTGAGGATTGATGTGTCTCCCAGTCACTCTCCCGTCCCTCGTTTGCTTGGCATTCGGCGGAGCAGAGGGAATTGCTTTTCTACCTCTGACATTTCTTATCATTTCCAGCTAAGTGCAAAGCGAGCTATCAGCCTCATCATTTCAACACACACACACACACACACACACACACACACACACTGCAGCTGAAGGGAGCGAGCGGCTGGTGGCTCAGGTCCAGCTGCAGCCCTGTTCTTTAGCATTCCTGGCCTCACCTCACAGCTCAGTTCCAGAGTTGATGACAAGAACCATTGGCTGCCTCTTGAAAGAATGCCACGGCTTCCCTGAAAGGTGGTAGACTGGAGCAGTAATTGGAGAGGGGCCTCAAGAAGAGGGAGCTTAAGGAGAAGTGGCGGGGGCATTCCTTAAAGGGAAACCCACACCTGGCTCTCCCAGTGCAGGACTTCCACACTGTGTCCGTCTGTCCTCCCAGAACTCGGCTGCTCTCTGAAGGAGGACACCAGGGAGGTGACATGGGTTAGGAAGTAGGCACAATGGGAGTTGAGTCCCAGCACGGGCCCCTTGCTATCTGATTCTTGAGCAGGTAATTTCCCCTTTGTCTAGCCTTAGGTTCTTCATCTGAGAATGTTGTCATTGTTATTGTTGTTAAGTGCCATCAAGTTGGTTCTGATTCATAGTGTGACTCTGTGTACGGTTGTAAATCTTTACGGGAGCAGAAGTCTCATCTTTCTCCCACGGCTGGTGGGAGCAGCTGGTGGGCTGGAACCATCGACCTTGTGTTTCCAAATCCAGTGTGTATCCTACAGAACCACCATACTCCCTTCATCTGAGAATAGGGGCTGTTGTTTACTGCCATAATGTAAGCTCCAACTCATAGCAACCTTGTATAGGGTTTCCAGCTCTGGTAGCGTAGTGGTTACGAATCGGGCTGCGAACCTCACGGTCAGCAGTTCGAAACTACCAGCTGTTCCATGAGAGAAACGAGGCTTTCTGCTCTCATACAGATTTGCAGCCTTGGAAACCCTGTACAGGGTCGCTATGAATCGGAACCGACTCCACAGCACATCACAACAACAACAGGAGTGACTTGGTGGGTTTGAACTGCTGATCTTTCAGTTAGCAGTCCGGTGCTTATTCAACATCAGGACTCCAAGAATGGGGTGAGCATATATAAACATGTATACAGGAGACACGTATACATGGGGTGAGCATATACAAACACGTATACATGGAGACTGGCACTGTATGAGGCATTGGAAGGAAAGCAGAAAGCCAAAGAGAGAGCTGCACAAAGGCCTGCCTTCTACTGGGAGACAAGCAATAAGCAAATGAACAAACAAGTCATTAAAACAACACTAGGTGTTGCTGTATGCTATTATTGTTAATTGTCCTCAAGTCAGTTTCGACCCATAGACACCCGGTATAGGGTTTCCCAGGAGTGGCTGGTGGGTTTGAGCTGCTGATCTTTTGGTTAGCAGTTCAGTGCTTATCCTACAGCGTCTCACTAGGCTATGGAGGTACCTAAACAAAGAGGTGACTTGAGGCAGAGTAGTCCAGAAAGGTTTCTATGAAGAGCTGGCCTTTGGGCTGGGACCTTAGTCACGAGGAGTGGTCATTGGAACTGCAGGGACAGTGGATAAAAGCTGAGGTGGGAATAAGCCAGCAGTGGCTCGCTCCCTTCAGCTGCAGTGTGTGGCTTGGCTTGGCTTTAACGTTTCGTTTTTGTGCTATCCATTTTACCACCGTGGCGCTGTGGAATAAAGCACTAAACCGCAAGGTCAGTTTGAACCACGAGGTCAGCAGTCCAAACCACCAGCTATTTCTCAGAAACCCTATACATGGTCACCATGAGTCAGAACTGATTGACGGCACTGAACAACAACAACTTTGTGCCTAAGGCTATAAAGAATGGGGGAAAGACTAAGTTGAACATGAAATGGTCCTTTCCCTCAAAGAATTCACAATCTAGTTATGAAGAACGGCAAATCAATAATCATATACAGTGTGACTAGTTCTATAGTGGGCATAGGAGGGCTGGAGACGTTCAGATTTCTGTGGGGTTTCAGTGGATTGAGGGCTTCTCCTTGCCTGGGGACATCAACAAGCTGCTATGAGCCCTTGACAGGAGGCAGAGTCTGAGTCATCTGTTTGACTCCATAACCCTTTACTGAGTCTTGGCATCTGGTAAAGAACTTGTTACGTATTGGACGAATGGATGGATGGATGGATGAATGAATGAGTGAATGGGTAGGTTGAATGGGTGGGTGGGTGGATGGCTGAGTGAGTGGATGGATGGATGGATGGATGGATGGATGGATGGATGGATGTATGTATGGATGGATGGATGGATGGATGGATGGATGGGTAAATGGGTGGATGGATGCGTGAGTGGATAGATGGATAAATCAGTGGAAGAATACATGATTGCTTTCTTAATCCCACAAATGTAATTTCCACACTAACTTGAAGAGACTGAAGAACAGCTCTTGGTCATAACTATCATCATCATCATTGCCATCACTACCATTGACTGAGCCAGCCACTAGGGCAGACACATTACTCCATGTTGCCTCAATTGATCCTCTGAACAGTGCCTGTGAGGTTGATGCTTCATGAGAAAACTGAGGCTCTGAGAGGCACAGGGACCTGCCCAAGGTCATTCAGTTGGGGATGTGACAGCGTGCATGCCACTGCTTGTGCTAACACCATGCATGCCGTTGGGACCACTGTAGACACTGGTGTTCAGTTCAGTTTCCGTAGAGACAAGACAAATGCTGTTAATTCATCCTCCCAGCTTGGTCTTTTCAGACATTTTTTTTTTTCTTCAGACATTTTTAAGGTCTCTGACTTTCTTCATGATTGAGGACTCTTCCAATGTCCTCATTGCCCTTTCCTCAAGCAGATGGTTTAATTACTTGAGATTATTTTTAAGTAAGGCCAGGTAGGTGAATTCCCTCTCCGCTCCACACATAGCCCACAAAATGGAAACGGAGGTGACTTTTTTTTTTTTTTTTAAAGTAGCATATTGTGACAAAGCCATCCCTCTGAAACATCTGTCATCTTCCAAATCCCTCCAAAAATTTATCAGCCAGAAGTGGGCTCAATTTCAGTCAAGTGCCCAGAATTCCAAATCCAGTTCATTTAGTGAATGTTTATTAGCCACCTATTATGTGCCAGGATCTATGTGTCTAATACTTAAAAAGAATATTCAATAATACCCATTTATGTTGTCATAGTGCTTACCAGTATGCAAAATGAAATATAATTTATAAAGGACTCTCTCATCCATTATGAAACAGATGCTCAGAGGAGACAAATAGCTTTCCCAAGTTCTGTTGGGAGGCAGAGTTGAGAACTAAAGTCACGCTCCTAGACCTCAAACCCATGGTTCATTGTTCCACTCTATGTACCAAGCTTCCAGAGACAGGAATGGTACCAAAATGGATTCACCCTTCTGAACCCTACTAAACTTTCCTTTATACATAAATTTGTGAATTGTGTGTTAGTTACTGTTGCCAGAAACACAAGTAAATCTGATTCTTACCCTGGGGAACACACAGTCTCACTCAGGAGATAAAGAAGTAGAACTGTACTGCTAGGAAGACTTAGGTGTGATATGGTAGGAAGATGTCAGGTATCCCAATGAAGAGGAGGATTACCCATCCTAGTCTTGGGTTGGGGTCAGTGCTAGGGATGGGGTGGGAGGATCAAGACCCTTTGCCCCTGCTGTATGGAACGTTCCTTCCTCCCATCTGAAACGTGAGCAGCTCTCTGGTTCTAGTCACAACTTCACTTCTTCAGCATAGCCACACAGAGCAGTTTCTTTGCGCCCAACCCATTGCTCAGGATGAGGGAAGAGAAAGACAATGAACAGTGTCCTTGTTTTTAAGACCCATGTCAATGTCATTTTCAGTCACCTCAAGTGCATGTGAAAATCGGACAACAAATAAAGAAAACCGTAGAACTGATGCATTTGCGTTACGGTGTTAGAAGAGAATATTAAAAAGTACCGTGGACTGTCAGAAGAACAAACAAATCTGTGGTGAAAGAAATACAACCAGAAAGCTCCTTGGAAGCCAGGATAGCCAGACTTCATCTCTCATGCTTTGGACATACTATCGGGAGAGATCAGTCCCTGGAGAAGGATATCGGATAAGGGTCAGAGAAAAAGAGGAAGACCCCCTCCCCCAATGATATGGCCCAGTGGCAGCATCAATGGGCCCAACTGTAGTAATGATTGTGAAGTTGGCCCAGGATCGGGCAGTGTTTCATTCTGTTGTACATAGGGTCATTATGAGTCAGTACTGACTCGATGGCACCAAACAACAACAGTATATTCACTGTGGAGACCTAGTGGGGTGCTTTAGGATAAGCACTGGACTGATAACCAAAAGGTCATTGGTTCAAACCCACCAACCACTCCTCAAAAGCAGTAGGGGTGGGAAACATATGGTTCATGGGCTGCATAAGGCCCCCAAAGAAATCATTTGGTCTGTCCCTGTCTAGGCAACCGCAGTTCCAACCATCACATTTGTTGTTGTTGTTAGATGTCACTGAGTTGGTACCGACTCATAGTGACCCTATGCACAACAGAACGAAAACACTGCCCAATCCTGGACCAACCTCACAATTGTTGCCACACTTGAGCCCACTGATGCTGCCAGTTGGCCAATCCATCACGCTGGGGTCTTCCTCTTTTTCTCTGAACTCTCTATCTTACCAAACATGATATCCTTCTCCAGCAACTGGTCCCTCCTGACAATATGTCCGAAGTATGAGAGACGAAGTTTGGCCATCCTGGCTTCCAAGGAGCACTCTGGCTGCACGTCTTCTAACATAGATCTGTTGGTTCTTTTGGCAGCCCATGGCACTTTCAATATTCTCCTCCAACACCACAACTCTAAAGCATCAATTCTTCTACGGTCTTCCTTATTCACTGTCCAGCTTTCACATGCATATGAGGTTATTGAAAATACCATGGCTTGGGTCAGGCACACCTTAGTCCTCAAGCTGCTTTGCTCTTTAACACTTTAAAAAGGTCTTGTGCAGCAGATTTGCATAATGCAATACATCGTTTGATTTCTTGACTGCTACTTCCATGAGTGTTGATAGTTGATCCAAGAAGAATGAAGTCCTTGACAACTTCAATCTGTTCTCCGTTGATAAGAATCCAGTGGTGAGGATCACATTGTTGTGAAGTGCCATCGACTTGGTTCTGACCCATAGCGACCCTGTATAGGGTTTCCGAGGAGCAGCTAGTGAACTTGCAGTTCAAATGGCTTTGCAGTCTGGCGCATTAACCCACAGCACCACACCAGGACTCTGAGGATCATATTAGGGGTGAGAGTTAATTAAATGTTTGACCAAATATAGCAGGCTAATTTTTAAGTTGATAATTTTGTATGGCCAGTGAATAATGTTAAAATTTTTGGCAGAAAAAGCATTCTCCACCCCTGCTATTCAGGGTCGCTGTGAGTCAGAATCAACTCAACAGTTTTTAACGTACATACTATACATGCCGGGCACGGTTTTAAGCAGTCTTCACAAATTTAACCATTCCATTCCATAAAGTAGGAACTAGTATCACCCCATACCACCGATGAGGAAACTGAGATTCATGTTGACTATGTAATTGCTCAAGGTCATCTAGGCAAAGGCAGCCTTCAGACCCAGGGCTCAGGTGTGGAGCCTGGGCTTCCTTTTGCAAGAGGTGGAGATTTCAGTAATATTTCAGGGCAAGTTCTCAGATTCCAAGAAGACCAAAGTGGGCGTTTTCATTGAATTGGTCATCTCACTCTTCTGAAATGGGGGTGTGGGGTAAAACACCCAGCTTTAGGTTCTCTATGTTGGAAGTAAAGTATATTTCTACCAACCCCTAAAAACTGTTGCCCGTAAGTCAATTCTGACCTACAGCAGCCCCATGTGTTACTGACTAGAAATACTCCATAGGGTTTTCTTCACCACAGCCTTTACTAAAGCTGACTGCCAGGTCCTTCTGCAGTACTGCTGAGTGGATTCAAAATGCTACCCTTTCTGGTGGTAATTGGAGTGCAAACAGTACCACCCAGAGACCTGGGCATCTACAAACCAGGCAGGAAATGTTTTCTGTAGAAGAGGGAGTGAGTATCAAAATGGGCAGCCAATTCCTCTAACGGACAGACTGGATTTCAACCTTAATTTTTATACTGCTAAGACCCAGAAGTTAACAGAACGTTTGTTGTTGTGTTAAGTGCCATCGGGTTAGTTCTGACTCATAGCGACCTTGCAAAGGTTTTCCAAGGAGTGGCTGGTAAATTTGAACCACAGACTTTGTGGTTCAAACCAACCTTACAGTTCAGTGCACTGACCCTCAGCGCCACATCAGGACTCCAGAACATTTAGTGAAAGAGAAATGTATTAGAGCAAGGCTGTTTGGGGACCCAGGAGCCATGGTGTGGCTCAGAGCTGGAGAGGAGGTCCTTCTCTCCACTTCTGCACAACTTTAGTCCTCTAAATCAGCAATTTGTCGATGGACTTTTCTTCCCATTCTGTTGTCTTCCCAGCCATGAATGAGGTATTTTGGATTTGGTTCCCTAGGATGACTCTCTTACTGGTTCTACTAACATGCCAGTTAATTTTCTTGAGTTTCCTAGGCATCTAATTATACTAGCTGCTAAAACTCATAATAATCATTTCACCTTCTCAAAGTTATACCTCTGATTTTAGTTTCCTACCTTTTGATAGACTGCAGCCCAGTCAAACTTCTTGCTGTTGTTAAGTGCCATTGTGTCGGTTCTGACTCATAGTGATACTCTATAGGGTTTCTGAAGAGCAGCTGGTGGGTTAGAACTGCCGACCTTGTGGTTCACAGTCCAGCGCTGATCCTACAGTGCCACACCAAGAGTTCGAGTCAAATTTATAAGGTGGGGAATTAAACTGGAGTTCTGGTATGGCACTTTTAGGATAAGCACTGGATTGCGAACCTCAAGGTTGGTGGTTCAAATCCATGAGCCTTTCCTCATAAACCCGATTCAGGATGGCTATGAGTCAGAAGTTACTTGATGGCAGTTAACAGCAACAACAACAGAGAAGTCAAGACAGAGCTAAGAAGTCCCTATAGTAATTGAGGAGTAATATGATGACATCTAAATTCAGATCCACCACCCATCTGTCCTGGTGTCCTGGTATGGTGCTGCAGGATAATGTGATGGACTGCAGGGTCAGTGGTTGAAATCCACCAGCTGCTACTTGGAAACTCTATATAGGGTCGC
>NW_006408866.1:1005518-1037441 GCF_000296735.1 Chrysochloris asiatica | reverse complement strand
TTGGCAGCTCAAACTCACCACCATTCCTTGGAAACCCTATACAGGGTCACTATGAGTTGGAACCAACTTGAGGGCACATGGCAAGAACAACATAGGGGCACTATGAGTCAGAGTCAACTCACGGCAGTGGGTTTGGATGGTTTGATTGGTCAGATGGGTGGGCAACAAAAAAAATTACTCCAAGTCTGAAAACCTGGTGGTGTAATTGACAATGACCAAGAAATTGACTGCGTTTTAATAAGCTTCTGAAATCTATTACCCTCTATTCATCTGCAAAAAAGAGACACGAGCACTGAAATTAGACTTCTTCATTTATGAATGCTTTAGAGACTGTGGCTTCAAGAGAAATGAGTGGATATTTTCATTCTCTGCTATCTCACTCTGATACTAATCTGGCTACTTCTGCACCGTCTCCTGATAATTAACATTTGCCTAACACTTTACTGGTTTGCAAAGCCGCTTTGCACGTAGACCCTGCTCTGATTCCCACAACAACCTTGGGAGTTTGCAAAGCAATTGCACTGAGGTTATCACGCTGGATTCCGAAATTCTCATCTCTCCTTCCTGGCGGTTCACACTCCAGCCAAGCCTGTCATTTTATAGTTCTTCAAACACAGCATGCTTTCACACCTCCTTGATCTTGCACTTGGCTTCCTCTGCCAAGAAAGAAGCCCATTCCTTCCTTGTTCAACCAAGGAAAGTCTTAACTCTTGCCTGGAAAACCCGGGCAGTCAGTAAAGGCCTTTCTTCTCTGGAACAGGGAGGACAGCTGGGTGCCCAAGAGCAGTACCCATGTCAGAGAAGACCAGCAAGCTAGTGGGTGTGGCACGAGTTCTGTCCTGTAGCCCATATGGGCGTTTGTCTCCTTGCAGAGTCCAGAAACTGACAGTTTGCAGTTGGACAAACCCAGATTCAGTTTCCGGGTTTGTGCCCTACATCAAGTTGCTAACCCTAACCCTAATAGCCCTCCTCTGTTAAGTGCCATCAAGTCAGTTCTAACTCATAGTGACCCTGTATGGGGATCTCTGAAGAGTGGCTGGTGGGTTTAAACTGCCGACCTTGTGATTAGCAAGTAGTCCAGTGCTTATTCTACAGCACCACGCCCTTCTTCTGTAGGGAGGGTCTAATGGATGCACTTTGAAGTAAGAAGGAGCCTCCATGTGGTACAAACAGATAAGTGCTCAACTACTAACTGAAAGGTTGGTGGTTTGAACCTACTCAGAAGCACCTCAGAAGAAAGGCCTTGTGATCTGCTTCCAAAAGGTCACAGACTTGAAAAACCTGTGGGGCACACACAGGGCTGCTGTGAGTCACAGCTGACTCAACAGCAACTAGTTTTTGTTTGTTTTTTTAAAGTGGGAGTTGTTGTTGTTGTTAGGTGCCATCGAGTCAGTACCGACTCATAGTAACCCAATGCATAATAGAACGAGACACTGCCCGATCAATTGTTGCCACACTTTTGAGCCCACTGATGCTGCTACTTTGCCAGTCCATCTCACTGGGGGTCCTCCTCTTTTTCTCTGACCCTCCACCTTACCAAACATGATATCCTTCTCTAGCGACAGGTCCTGAGAAGTGAACAAACCAAAAACCAAATCCACTGCCACGTGAGTCAATTCCAACTTTTTTCTTTTTTTAAACTGCCATTCTGAAGCCACACATGAGTATTTTAAATAAAATTCTAACATCATTGGTCCATCCTCCCTACGCTCACAGAAGAACCCCAGGGAGATGAAGAGATTGGGCAAGAGATGAGGAGACTGAATTAGAATAATATTGTTAAGCACTGTAAAGTTGATTTAGACTCATATCTACGTAGTATAGAGTTTTGTTTTTGTTTTTAAAGCTTCTATTGCAAATTGAGTGATAATTTCCATTGGAGAACATCGGTTTTGCACTCAACCAATCGTAGTTTGCTTCATTGCAATGATTACAATTCCCTCCATGCACCATCAGTTAACAGTATTTGCCTCTATTCCTTCTTCTTTTTTTTTGATGTACACAAAACACACAGAAATATATAATCATTTAAACAACCAAAGGGCACATTCTGTAAGCCTGTCTCCTGGCTGCCAGCACACAGCCTTTCTCTTTCCATGAGTCTAGAGTCCTCAGCTGGTCTATCTCTCCAAGTCCTCATCTATGCATCCATCTCTGGTGCCCCTGCTTCTCTGATTGTTGTTGTTAAGTGCCGTCGAGCGGGTTCCAACCCATAGCGACCCTGTATAGGGTTTCCAAGGAGCGACTGGTGAGCTTGAACCACCAACCTTGCAGTTCAAACAGCTTTGCAGTCTGACGCATTAGCCCACAGCGCCCGCCACACATCCCACATTCTGCTCATGCTCTGCTCTCTTGATGGTCCAAGGGTCCTCTGTTCTTGGAATATAAAATTAACTACTCCCTGCTTTTTTTTTTTTACATCTTCTACCTTTACAGTTGTGGCCATTGCAAAATTAGTCATGATAACAGTTACTATTGAATCAAAAGAATCCTATCCCCATTTTCCCTCATCTAGACAAGATGAAAACTATTCAGCAGGGATTCTACCCTCCCCTCCTTTGCACTGAAAATAAGCACACTCTTGAAACCTTGTAAGCCAGCCACCTTGTGCCCTTATGTTATTGATAAGTGCCATGGAGTCAGTTCCGACCCATAGGGCCCTCCCTGTATAGGGTTTCCAAGGAGCAGCTGGTGAGCTTGAACAGCCGACCTTGTGGTTCAAACCGATTTTGCAGTCCAGCATATTAACCCACAGTGCCACTCATGCTTTATAGCCCCTCCCCCCAATTTTAGGTAGCAAATGCCTAATTTCCCCACCCATATCAACCCTGTGTACTGAGGGGATAGGCTTGATCCTTGATGTGACAACTCCTTTCCTCTCAGTTGATATTTTGAGCTACTACATCCATAAGTATAGGTCAAGTTCATCAAATTGAAGCAATTTACACTTGCTTCCTGTATCAAACTTCGTCATCTTCCTCTAATTGAGTTCTGATCAGCAAGCCATTAAGCTAGGTTAAATAGGTGCTATCTGCAAGTTTGGGTATATCAGATCAACTGCGCATGTCACTCTCAGCTCTAGCCCCCAGTGGCTAGGTCAGTGTCTGTGGGCTCAGGAGTTCTCAAGTCTCCCCAGACTTCGGACCAACCAGCCCTTCCTCTTCTCTTTCTCATCTTGAGGTCAACAGGACCGAGACTACAAATCTTTACGAGAGCAGAAAGCCTCCTCTTTCTCCCACGGAGGAGCTGGTGGATTCGAATTACTGACCTTGTGGTTAGCAGCCCAATGCATAACCCACAAGGGTTCCTTGAAAGCACTGGCTGCTGTTGTTGTTGAGTTGGTTCCAACGTATAGTGACCCTGTCCAGGATTTCCAAGGAACAGCTGGTGGGTTTGACCCACCAACGTTGTGGTTTGCAGTCCAGTGTTAATCCCACAGTACCATGCCAGGAAGGGCTGGCAGTGTGTATGAAATATAAAGCATTTAGTGCCGTGTCTGTAGTATAGTGAGAGATTGCTAAAGGAGCTAAGATGTTGATGATGAAGTTCACTTCCTTCATGACAGAAAAGGTATGGAATCATCTGTCATCCTTGTCATCCTAGTCCTATGACTGCTGTTAGTATTATATTGCTTTTTCTTTTCCTCCCAACACTGTCCCTGCTCAGAGGAGAAAGGAAGGTGGTTTGTTTTGTCAGCATCAGATGTCCAGCTGAGAGTGAGAGGCACCAGGCTGTCACTGCTGGGAGATGAAGGAACTGCTCCTGACAGGCAGGTAAGGGTGGTCCTGGCCAAGTGCATGGGGCAAGAATTCTAGGAAACGGGAGCTATGCAGGGAAAGGTTCCAAGAATGGAGACATTGTGACTTGTTTGGCCAGCTTTAGGTTCGGTGGTCCAGAGTAGAATTGAACAGCAAGTGGACCACAAAGAAGAAGTAAGCAGAGGCTATATTTCTATTGGTGGCCATTGTGCAGCCCATGCTCTTTAATCATCTTCTATGTATTAATGTAAGGAGCTCTGGTAGTGTAGTAGTTAGGAATTGGGCTGTGAACTGCAAGGTCAGCAGTTCGAAACTACCAGCTGTTCTGCAGGAGAAAGATGAGGCTTTCTGCTCCTGTAAAGATTTATAGCCTTGGAAACCCTGTACAGGGTTGCTATGAGTCAGAACCGACTCCATGGCACAGAACAACAACAACATGTATTAATGTACGGAGCTCTGGTAGCGTAATAGTTATGAATCAGGCTGCTAACCTCAGGGTCAGCAGTTTGAAACTACCAGCTGTTCCGCAGAGAAAGATGAGGCTTTCTGCTCCCGTAATGATTTACAGCCTCGGAATATCTGTACAGGGTCTCTATGAGTCAGAGCCGACTCCACGACACATAACAACAAAAACAACCACAGTGTATGAATGTGGAGCCCTGGTGTGGTGATGTGGGATAATGCACTGCACTGCAAAGTCGGTTCGAATGGCAAGGTCAACAGTTCAAGCTCACCAGCTTTTCTTCAAAAACCCTATACAGGGTTGCTATGAGTCAGAACTGACTTGATAGCACTTAACAACAACAACAGTGTACTAACTTTAGGAGCCCTGATGCCATAGTGGGTTATGTGTTAGGATGCTAACCACATGGTCAGTTCAAACTCTCCGTCAGCTGCTCTGCAGGAAAATGAGGAGGGCTTCTGTTCCCATAAGGATTGACAGGCTCAGAAATCCTACATAAGGCTGCCGGATGTCGGAATTGACTCAATGACAGTGGGGTGCTTTATGTATTAACTAAAGGAGTCTCGTGGTACTGTGGATTAGGCATTGGGCTGCTAACTGCAAGGTCAGAGGTTCAAATCCACCAGCTGCTCCTCAGGAGAAAGATGAAACTGCCCGCGCAAAGATATATAGTCTCGGAAACCCTGTGTAGGTTTACTAGGGATTAGAATTGACTGGATGGCATTGGATCTGATATGTATTAACAAACTCATCCAGCACCAAAATCCATGAAGCCTGTCCTATTGTCAGTCCTGTTCTACAGTTGAGGAAACTAAGGCACAGAGAAATCAGGTGATTGCCTTTTCTCACACAATAAGCATGTGCTAGAGTAGGGATTCTGGTCCAGGTGGTATGGGTCCAGCTGCCAGACCCATAAACTCTTGTGCCAGGAAGGTGGCTCTTCTTTTCCTGTGTGTTCCAACACCAGAAAAGAAACCGATGTCTCCAGAGTTACAAGGAAGCATGCCGTCCTTCACACGCTGACCTCACGATTCAGGTCGGAAGCTGTTCTCTCCACGCTGCTAGCAAGCCATTTCCATATAATTATGCCTCTTTGGCCTGCATGTCACTCGGCTGTGCTTGAGCTTGAGGTACAAAAACCAATTTCTCCGACCAAAGAAAATTGCCTTCCCAAGGCCCCCGGGTAATTAGACATTGGCATTGTCCTCTGGGCATGGCCTGTTCCCTGTCTGTTCACGTCACCTGGTACAGGCAACGCCACTCAGCCCTCTTTGCCAGGCCCTTTGGTAGAACAGAATGTCCACTCAGGAGGGGCCTTGGAGAGTGGCTGACTGGACTGTGCTCACCAGGGAATTTTCTAATGTCCTTAAGCACCCAGAGAGAAGGAGGGGTCTACACTACACGGTGTGGAAAGTGGGAGGACAGTTCTGCATTTCCAGTATCTCCTGGGGAAGCCACAGGATCAATGGACCCCAATTGAAAGTTTCAGTGAAAAAGGCCAGTCCTCTCTCCCCTCCACATCTCCCTGCAGGGGTGCTTGTGGTTTAAAAGAAAATAATGAGCTTCTTCCTTTGCAAAAGGAGCCCCTGAGATGTATTCGGTTAAGCACTTGACAACTAGCACAAATATCAACAGTTCAAACCTACCCA
This sequence comes from Chrysochloris asiatica, assembly GCF_000296735.1. Lineage (NCBI taxonomy): Eukaryota > Metazoa > Chordata > Mammalia > Afrosoricida > Chrysochloridae > Chrysochloris > Chrysochloris asiatica. Next base: position 1,031,571 of record NW_006408866.1, on the reverse strand, counting down.
GAGGCACCTAGGAAGAAACACCTGAAGATCTAACAGGTCAGAGCCTTGAAAACCTTCCGGACAGCCCTAATCCACGCATGGGGGCACCACAAGTTGGAGCCATTTAGGGGTCCTGGTGTGGCGCTATAGGATAAGCACTGGACAAGATGGGTTTGAACAGCAAGGTTGGTGTTTAAAATCAACCGCCACTTGTTGGAAATCCTATACCGGGTCACAACGGGTCGGAACTGGCTCCATGGTACTAACAACAAGGAGGAAACGAACACCAGTAACATCCTTTATGAAATCTTTCATGAATAAAGGCTTACAAAGTCTCCCCCTTGCCTCAGGGCAAATCCAACCACTGAGCAAGCTGCAAAGTCTGCCGGAAGTGGTCTTATAGGCAGGCCTAGAAGAGAGAAGCCTGGTGGGGACTTGTATTGAAGGCAGGCCGCCTTACTCATCAACACACATTGTGGCCATGTGAAGTGCGGGCTTAGGTGGCCTCCCCTGCTCCTTTCAAAGATGCTCAAATCGTGGATTGGATATGATAAGAGTTTCATTTGCAAATATCGAATTGATTACCCAGTATCCCACCATGCTGCTCATCCTGTGTTCAGCTGACAGGTACTCACTTGCCTTTCTCTTGTTTCTTAGCCTTTGCACATTCTCTTTCCTCTTGTTGGCACAATTTGCTGCCCCATCACTTGACTGGCTTCTACTCTTCCAAGAAGCTTTCCAGGATCCTCTCAGATTGTTGTTGTTGTTGTGTGCCGTGGAGTCGGTTCGGACTCAGCGACCCTGTACCGGGTTTCCAAGGCTGTAAATCTTTACGGGAGCAGAAAGCCTCATCTTTCTCCTGCAGAACAGCTGGTAGTTTCGAACTGCTGACCTTAAGGTTCGCAGCCCAATTCGTAACCAAGGAGCTCTGGTAGCGCAGTGGTTACGAATCGGGCTGCGAACCTTAAGGTCAGCAGTTCAAAACGACCAACTGTTTCACAGGAGAAAGATGAGGCTTTCTGCTCCCGTAAAGATTTACAGCCTCGGAAACCCTGTACATGGTCACTATGAGTCAGAACCAACTCCATGGCACATAACAACAACAACAACAATGTCATCTTTATGGGAGTAGATTGCCAGGCCTTTCTTTCATGGTACTGCTGGATGCAGATTTTCAAATAGTCAGCCCTTTAATTCACAGATAAACACAACTGAGCTACCCAGGGACCTCTAAGTAGGACAAGTACTCTTCTCAACACTATATGTGTGTAGTTAGGTGGTCAAGTTGGCTCCGACTCACAGGGTTTCTGAGGAGTGACTGGTGAGTTTGAACTGCCGACCTTGTGGTTCAAACTGACCTTTCAGTCCTGTGCTTGTCCTACAGCGGCACTCCAGGATTCTGTGTATGTATGTATGTAAATTCATTGAATTTACACAAGAACTCTAGGCTATTGTTGTTAGGTGCCATTCCCATTCATTGCAGCCTCACATACAACAGAATGAAACACAGCTGGGTTCTGATCCATCCCTACAATTGCTGTTATATTTGAGCCCATTGTTGCAGACAATATGTCATTCCATCTCCTGAGGAGGTCTTCCTCTTTTTCACCAACTCTCCATTTCCCCAGCATAATGGCCTTCTCCAGGAACTGAGTCCTCCTGAAAACATGTCCGAAGAACATCAGACAAAGTCTCACCATCCTCACCTCTAAGGAGCTGTATTTCTTACAAGACAGATTTGTTCTGGTAGCCCATGGTACTTCCTAGATTCTTCACCAACACCATAATTCAGATGCATTGATTCTTCTCCAATCTTCTTTATTCATTTTCCAACTCTCACATGCATATGAGACAATTAAAAATATTGTGGCTTGGGCCAGGCACACCTTAGTCCTCAAAGCAACATATTTACTTTTTAATACAAGAGAGAGTCAAAAATTATCCACACTATGGTTATATTAAAACACCCGTCCATGTCCACGGCTGATGACTACATCGGGTGTGCAAGTGAAATGATTCTGTCCAACAGACAAGTGACAGTGGATTGTGTGGCAAATCATTTGCAAATCAGCCATGGCTCTGTTTTTGATATGATCCATGACAGACTTGAGTTTTGAGAAGTTTATAAGAAATGGATACTGAAACAACTTACGGAAGAGTGTAAACAGAAGTGTTTGGACGTCTGCAAACAAAATTTGGACCGATACTTGCAGGAAAGTAAAAGTTTCTTTAAAAAAATCATTACTGGTGATGAGACATGGATTCATCACTACCAGCCTGAGCATAAACGACAGAGCATGGAATAGAAACATCCTCAATTGCCCACCAAGAAACAGTCCAAAAGTCAACCAGCTGGAAAATTGATGCTTACCGTTTTCTGGGACTCTCAAGGGCCAATATTGGACCACTGTCGCGGTAAAAGACTCAACAATCCATGGTGTTCAGTACAATGACATGCTCACTGAAGAGCTGTAGCCTAAACTTTGGGTTAAATGCAGAGGATGTTATCCAAGGGCTTTGCAATCTTGCATGACTATACAGGTCCAAATACCTCTGCCCACACTGCTGACAGTCTGCAAAAACTTCGTTTTGAAATGTTAAGCATCCTCCCTCTAGTCCTGATCTTGCTCATTTGAACTTTCACCCATTCAGTCCCCTGAAAGCAGCCCTTTAAGAATGAAGAATGAAGATTCACCTCTGATGAAGAAGTAAAGGCAACGATGCATTTGTGATTTGCAGCTCAGCCTAAAACATTTTTTTTAAATAAGAGAATACAAAAGTTTGTTGACAGAAGGATGAAGTGCATTGAAAAGCAAGGAGATTGTGTAGAAAAATGATGTTTTTTTGTCTTTTCTAAAAGTTTATTAAAATACAGTCTACAGTCAGAGTATGGATAACTTTTGACTCACCCTCGTACTTTAAAGAGCTCCTTTGAAGTAGATTTTCCCAGAATCCTATGAGACCGATGTTATTATTACTCCCATTTTAGAGATGAGGAACACTGAGGCACAGAGTGTTTAAGTAACTTGGACAGGATCACAAAGCTAGGAATCAGCAAAGTTGGAACTCAACCACCTGAAGTGGGGCTTCAGAATCAGTGATCTGAGAGGGAGACTGTGTACCACACTCAACAAGAAGATGAATTCTAGCACCTACTGCATGCCAGGCATGGTACTAGATGCCTTTGCGGGTGTTAATTTACTCTGTCTTCTTAACAAGCCCTATGAGGAACTGCTAATCCCCATTGTACAGATAAGGAACCTGGGTTAATGCTGCTATTGATGTTAAATGTTGTTGAGCCAGTTCTGACTTATAGCAACCCTATATAAGGTTTCCAAAGAGTGGATGGTGGGTTTGAACTGCCCATCTTGTGGTTAGTGGTCCAGTGCTTATCGTACAGCACCATATGAGAACTCCAGGTTAAGGTCGTTGTTAAGTGCTGTTGAGTCAGTTCTAACTGTAGTGATCCTGTATAGCGTTTCTAACAAGCAACTGGTGAGTTTGAACCGCCGATCTTGTGGTTCAAAAACACCTTGCAGTCCAGTTCTTTATCCCATAGCACCATACCAGAACTTCCCAAGCAAATACATAGGTCATTTGATCCATCAGCCACCCTAGGCATTACTTGGGAGGAGTGATCTGGAGGCTATGGAGAGAGACAGGCTTTAGCTAGTAGAGGGAAATGTGAGACCAGACATCATGCACATAATGGGATAGCAAGAACATCACAGCAAGCAGGGGGACGCTCCACAGAGAACATCTCGGGGAACCCATTCATCACTCTTTCCTTCCACAGTCATTGATGCAGTGCGGACTCTTGAGAGCCCTGTGATAGACCAGACCCTCAAGGTTCAGAGAAAAGAGAGAAAGTCCTTGCTTTCTGTTGGTTTCAATGGGTGGTTAAAATCTTGAAGGAGATCTTTACAAATATAAAAGCCTACCACAGTTGTTTACCTTCCCTCACAGGTAATCAAGTAGAACTGAACTAAATGGGTATGCATCTGTCTCATCAGGAGCCAAGAAAAGTGAGGAAAAATCAAAGAGCAAGGAAACAATTCGTCCAGCGGACTAATGGACCATGTGAACCTCAGCCGTCTTAGCTCTGAGATCAGAAAAAGTTAGCTAGTGCCTGGCTACCACTGTGGACTGCTCTGAAGGGGATCATAATAACAGGTCCTAGACAGATTGAGAGAAAAGTGTGGAACCGAGTCATAAAAAAGACCAGGCTAATTGGTGTGACAGAGACTGATGTAACCCCAAGACTGAGACTATGGCCCTCAGGTATTCTTCAGAACTGGAACTGAATTCAACTGGGACTCAACTTTCATTCAAACAATAGACAGCCGTGTGAGGTGAACAATAGCACCAGGTACACACTCTTTAACCGTAGGGGAGCATTTGCCCCAGCAAAAAGCTCAAAAGGCAGGAAGGGTTGGGAAAGAAGGACCATGAGAAATAGTAAACACAGGAAGAAAGTGAGAAGAGGACTGTCGTATTATCCCCACCCCCACCCCCAAAATGTGTATGAATTGTTGGATGGAAAACAATTTGCTCTATATAAACACCCAAAGCACAATAAAAAAGTTTTTAAAAAAAGGAAGGAAGTCTGCAGACAAAAGGCTGGTGGGGTGGGAGAAGGTACTTCCAGGCAGACAAAAGAAATAGCCCACTGATGCATCTTGCTGCCAGCAACATAAGAGAGTGAAGTTCATTTGCCTGAGTTGCAGAGTGCACTCGGCACAGTGGGAGGTGCCTCGATGGCAAGGAAAGAGCATGGTGTTTTGGCCTAAAGAGGAGCGATCTCAAACCATCCACCTCGGGCCACACTGTGTGAATGTGTGTTCATTGCTCCCAGGTCTCTCTTGAAACATTGGAAGGCCTGGCCACAGTTGTTTACCTTCCCTTACAGGTAACCAAGTAGAACTGAACTAGGATTGCTCTCTGGAAGTGAGACATGGATTGTCCATGTCCACCTCAGGTGCTCATGTTACCTGCCTGGCCTCTGTTGGCATTTGAGTTAGCAACCCCTGGCATAGAGCCATTGAAGGGAACAGGGAGTTTGAATAGTACCCCAAACAACTTTTGGGGTGATTTGTTTGGTTGGTTGTGAGCATCTGAAGTCTTATGAATGAGTCTTGTTCAGTCCTGAATTCCTGAGGACCTTACCCAGGCTTTGCCACATAGCTGCTTTGCCTTGAATTCATGTTGAAATCAGTTGGAGCCATACGGAAGATTCTGGTTAGAAACTTCTCAAGAGAGCCAATATTCTTTAAAAAAAACCTCTCTCAAACACTGACTACTAATTTCCAGTGACCCCTGGTTAGCTCAGAGCCCTGGTGGCACAGTGAGTTGAGCTTTATGCTGCTAACCATAAGGCCAGGGATTCAAATCCACCAGCATTGCATGAAAGAAAGAGGCGACTATTTGTCCCCATAAAGATTCACAGCCTCAGAAACCCTAAGGAACAACATTCCACTCTGTCTTATAGGGTGACCGTGAGTCACAATTAATTCAGTAGCACTGAGTTTGGTTGGATTTCTGATCAGTTGTAAATAATCTTCTGCAGTAAATCCTTAGTAATTTTCTGTCTTTTAACCAAAACTGTTAACCAATCCTTGTACCTCTCTTTGATGCTGTGCAGACATTATAGTTGTTCATGTATTCACAAGCTACTTATTGAGCACCTACTATATGCCAGAATCAGTATAAAAGATTGGCAATGTATTAATAACAATCATCAAGGCGGACACACTGCCCACCCTCCTGGACTTCTAAGATGTCCAATAGGAATGGTGGTGAGTTTTCTACAGCCCTACCCAGCAGCCACTGTTAATGGCATTTCTCCTCTCTTGATACATTTAACCTTCACAACAAGTCTGTGATCACAGCAAGTCATCTCATCACCCCTACTGGTAAGTGGGGAAACCCGGGCATAGAAAGTTCCAATTGCTTGCCCAAGGTCACCCATCTAGAAAGAGTCAGAGTTAGGTTCGGGCCCCAAGAGCCTTTTCATCACCTAAACAATCTTTATAGACGACACTGGGGGCCCATCTAGGCAGGCCTTCTAGCTGTGGGAAGTTCCCTGCAGCAATAGAACCAAGCATTCTCTAGGAGAAAAAAAAAAAAAGATACCTTAGTTCTAGGTGGGTGGGTTTTTTGTTTTTTTTTTCCTTCCTGCTGTTACGTGTTACTGATTTTTTTCTCCTTTTACATTGAAGACACTTGATGCTCATTAGAAAGTGTCAGGAATGAGCCAACTCCTAGATAATTCCAACTGCAGATGCATGTCTGCCCTCACTGCAGGGAAGTTTCCCTAGAGGCTAGAAAGACAGTCATGGGCTGTAAAATGATTCTTTAAAATCCTTCAAATGGTCCTTTCAGGTTTCTGGTAGCATTATGGTTAAGAGCTTGGCTGCTCACCAAAAAGTCGGTGGTTCAAACCCACCAAGTCAGTGGGTCTGAGGAAGAAAAGTCCGGCACCTACTTCTGGGAAGCTTGTTATTGTGTTATTGAGTAGATTCTAATTCATAGTTCACAGAATGTTGTTAGGTGTTGTCGAGTAGGTTCCATTCAGAACTGTTAGCCAGTCCTTGTACATTTCTTTGATGCTGTGTGGACATTGTAGTTATCTTTACATCCACAAGCTTCTTACTGAGTACCCTGTATAGGGTTTCCGAGGTTGTAAATTTTCATGGGAGCAGAAAGCTTCATCTTTCTCCCTTTGGAGTGGTTGGTGGGTTTGAATTGCTGACCTTATGGTTAGCTGTCCAGTGTTAATCTTATAGCGCCATCAAAGCTCCATTTCACAGAATAAAACTGCCCTAGATGATCAGTATTGGACTGTGAACCACAGGGTTGGTGACTCAAACTCATCAACTGCTCCTCAGAAATCCTGTACAGGATCGCTATGAGTCGGAACCAACACAATGGCACTTAACAACAACAACATCAACATAGTCCTGGTGTGGCACTGGACTGCAGGATTGGTTTGAACCGCATGGTTTGTGGTTCAGACTCATCAGCTGCTCCTTGGAAACGCTACATGGGGTTGGAACCGACTCAATGGCATTTAACAGCAACAACAACAACAACAACAACAACAGGGCTTCCTAGGCTGAAATTGTTATGAGAATCGATAGGCAGGTCTTTTTTCCCCATGTAGCAACTGGTAAGCAGTTGAGATCTTGACCGTTACACCACAAGCCCTCCTTCCCATAAAGATGACAGCCTTGGGGCAGTGGGACTGGGTGGGTCCTCGACGGTCACTATGAGCCGGAATCAACTTGCCGGCACCCAACAACATTAGGTTCCAATAGCTTGGTTGTGCGGCTGCACTCCCAGGTCCCTGCCTTTGCCCTTCCCACTCCTGTATCCACGAGTGCCGTTCTCCCCCTGCCTCTGAGCAGCCCCCCATGCCCAGAGTTCAGAACTCCCTGTGCTCCTCCCTCTCTGAGTCCAAGAAGAAATGCCTCCTGTGTTCCCCTGGCTGCTTCGTCCAATAAACTTTCCTGTCTGCCACTTTCAGCTGTGTTTGACACAAAGTGGTGTTTGTTTTTTATTTGATCTATTTTGTCATTGTTGTTGGGACTACACACAGCAAAACATACATCAATTCAGTGGTTTCTACACACACCATTCAGTGACATTGGTGACATTTTTTACGATGTGCAATCATTTGCAATCTTCCTTTCTGAGTTGTTCCCCTATGATCATGAACTCACTACCTCTAAGATTCCTGGCTCATCCTTCCAGCTGCTGCCGTGAAGTTGATCTCAGGTGGTGGTGGTGGTGGTGTGCCACGGAGTCGGTACCAGCTCATAGTGACCCCATATAGGGTTTCCCAGGCAGAAAACCTCATCTTTCTCCCGCTGAATGGCTGGTAGTTTTGAACTGCTGAACTTTAGGTTAGCAGGCCAACTTGTAGCTCCTTAAACAGGTTTTAAAAGGACACGCCATAGAATGGTCAACCATTTGAGATCAAAAGGGCAGCATTTCCCCAAGGACAAAGTTGAGAAGGGTTGGGAAAGAAGGAGGAATGGAAAGAAGAAACAGGGCAGAAATGGGATGTTGAGGGGACTGTAATCATTGAGATGAAACCAAGTGTGCATATGATTTGTTGACTGTGAAGCTGATCTGCTCTGTAAACCTTTGCCCAAACCACAATTAAATGTTGTTTTTTGTTTTGTTTTTTTTAAAAAATAAGGTCGTGTTTTTTTAAATAAAACAGCAGAAATCCCAGAGAGATGTATGACTCCCCCACGGCCATAGAACCAATAGGCAACAGAGCAGAATTCTACCGGAGTCTGTCAACATAGAGGGGAAACTCCCTGCGGGCACAGACCACTCATGTGTTTACCCATCCCTGTAGGCCCAGGTCTGGTACAGTGCCTGCTACATGGTGCAGGGGTTCAGTAAATACTTATTGAATGAATATGTGACCGCCAACCTTGTTTGATTCTTCTTTTGTCCTTGTCTGCAATGAAGGCTTTGTGTTGGCTATATTTTGTATGCACAATTGATAAGCTATTTGCCCACAGCTAAAAATACCCACCCCTGGCAGTCATGGGGAGGAGGAAGCAGATGGACAGTGTGGTTGCAAGCTATTTAATCAAACAGCGACAACCAAAGCAGAGCTGCAATTAGCCTCTGACACGCCACTGAGCTCCAGATGAAGAACCCAGAAGTCAGTCCCCGGTACCCTGTGTTCATCACCCTAGGGCTATGAAACAGCAAAATGAATGTGCATCCCTACCCAAAGCAGAGACCACTTGGAGGCCAGGAGATAGGTAGGATGGGTGGAAACTTAGCCAGGGGCAGAATACAAGGGAGAATTGGTCCATGGGAGCTTCATTCAGTATTGGAAAGGTGTCAGCCTAATCCCTTGGGCTGTCTTCTCCCCTTCAGGGGTTGAGCATGGCCCCAATTCTTTAAGGTACTATGACATCTCTTGGAACGTTGGTGGCGCAATAGACAATCATGGGACTGCTGACCACAAGGTCCACACATTTAACCGACCAGTTACACTTCAGGAGAAAGATAAGGCTTTCCACTCCATGAAGATTTCTAGCCTTGGAAACCCTATACAGGGTTGCTGTAAGTTGGAGCTAACTTGACGGCACCTAACAACCGCCACAACAAGAGCAACAACAACAACAACACAACGTCTCTGAAGGGAACTCTTCTTGGATTCCTTCATGTCACATACGTGTCGGCTGATGTACAGAGGATGCACTTCATTCCTGCTTAGTGGTCAGTGACCCGGAGAGTAGCTGCTTCAAATGGGGTCTGTTACTGGGTGTCCTTGACTTGATTCTGACTCACAGTGTCCCCGTAAGAAGTGCAGAACTGCCCCCATAGGGATGGCGCTGTAGGATAATGCACTGAACCGAAAGGACAGTTTGAACTGTAAGGTCAGTGGTTCAAAGTCACCAGCTACTCCTCGGAAACCATATACTGGGCTGCTATGAGTCGGAACTGACTGGACAGCACTTCACAACAATCACATAACAACAACCTTTACAAAAGCAGAATTCCAAGTCTTTTCTCCTGTAGAGCCACTGGAGGGTTATACTATCAGCCTTCACCACCACTGCACCAACAGGTCATAAACTGTCTGCATCCTGGGTCCAGCACATACAAGGGGTCTGATCTGGGCAAGTCACTATAAACCCGACTCAGCCTCAGTATCCTTGACTCAAAATAGGGGTGTTAATAGTATCTGTTTCATAATGTCACGTGAACATTAAAAATCGTGCCAATAGACCCTTGCGTGGGTCACACCCAGTCAGTGCGTAATAAGGTGAGCCTGCTCAGTCAGTGCCGCAGCCTTCTCAGCTCCCGTAGGACACAGGTATCCATACGCAAGTAGGAGAGCTAGAAGAGGCACTCCATACCAGTGTATCCAACCTCAGCTAACTAATTAACCCTTCCAAGCCTCAGCCTTTCTCATCTATAATACAGGCATGAAAACCACCACAATCAAATCAAACCATGTTGATTTCAACTCATGATCATTCTTTGTGTCAGAGTAGAACTGCACTCCACAGGGTTTTCAATGAGCATGTGTTCTTTCAGAAGTAGAATGCCAGACCTTTCTTCCCAAGGCGCCTCTTGGTGGATGAGAAATCCCAACAGAAGTATATGTCTTTTGGTGAGCAATCACGTGCTTAACTGTCTGAGTCACTCAGGAACTCCCAGGATGAAAAAGTACCTACTTTCTCTGTAAGGATTAAATACTAAATATTTCCTTTTAAATATTAGATTAGGTATTACGACATTGTTGCAGTTGTGTGCCGTCGAGTCAGTTCTGACTCATGATGACCCTGTATAAGGTTTCTAAGAATGGATGGTGGATTTGATCCACTGACTTTGTAGTTAGCAGTCCAGTGCTTATCCTACAGCACCACACCAGGGCCCATTGTAACATTAGATACGTGATTTAATAGGGCCTCTACTCAATGAGTTGAACTGATGTGGGAGCTGTGAGCGTGCGCTTAAACATTACTACTGTTGAGAGGATGCTGCAGGGTCAGGCAAGTCTCTGTTCTATCAATCGGAGCCAACGCAACAACAATGTTATGTCTAATGTTATAACTATTGTATAAGGTACCGTGGACTCCCAGGAGAACAAACAGTACAACCAGAATGCTCCTTAGAAGCCAGGAGGGTGAGACTTCGTCTCTCATACTTCAGACATGTTATCAGGAGGGACCAGTCCCTGGAGAAGGACAACATGCATGGTAAAGTGAAGGGTTGGTGAAAAAGAAAGAGACTCCCAATGGGATGGATTGACACAGTGGCAGCAGCAAGAAGATCAAACGTAGCAGCAAATTTGAGGATGGTGCAGGACTAAGTGGTCCTATGCACAGGATCACTATGGGTCGGAACCAACTCAACGATACCTACCAATTGTAGTTAATAAATATACTTCATGTATATGGAGAAGTGAGCTCAGTGCCTGGCACATAGCAAAACAAAACAAAAATATCCAAATTCGCTGCCATTGAGTTGATTCCAGTTCATAGCGCCCTGTACCCGGAGTCCTGGTGTGGCTCTGTAGGCTAATGCGCTGGACTGCAAAGTCAGTTTGAACCACTAGGTTTCAGGTTCAAACTCACCAGCTGCTCCTTGAAAACCCTATACAGGGTCGCTATGGGTCAGAACCAACTCGATAACACTTAACAACAACAGCAATAGGGTTTCCCAGGCTGCTAATCTTTATGGGAGTACAAAATCTCATCTTTGTCCCTCAGAGTAGCTGGTGAGTTTGGACTAATGACCTTGTGGTTAGCATTCCAGTGTTTATCCTACAGTACCTCCAGGGCTGGGCTCCTTGTTGTTGTTGTTAAAGTGCTGTCGAGTCATCTCCGATTCATAACAACCTTGTATAGGGTTTCCAAGGAGCAGCTGGTGAGCTTGACCACTGACCTTGCAGTTCACACCAACCTTGCAGTCCAGCACTTTATCCTGCAGTGCTATATACACCAGGGCTCCTTGGCATTCGGTAAATGTTGGCTGCTCTGTGAGAATGTTGGACTCCTGATGTGGCACTGTAGGATCAGTACTAGATTGCAAACTACAGGGTTGGCAGTTTAAACCCACCAGCTGCTCTTTGGAAACCCTATATAGGGTCGATATGAGTTGGAACTGACTCAATGGCACTTAACAACAACTATGAGAATGGTGGGTGTATTGTTTCCTCTTTCATGTTCTCATGTCTCTTTGTCTTTGTACATCCTCTTCACACTTCTTGGAGTGCCCTCCTGGCCTTGTCCGCCATTAAACTCTACACGCCTTCACTACCTGTAAACTATGATGCTGTTGTTGTTGTTAAGTGTCATGGAATTGGTTCTAACTCATAGCTGGTGGGTTTGAACTTCTAACCTTGTGATTAGCAGTCCAGCCAGAGCTATGATACTGTGTTACTATTAGTATTATCATTGCTGTTATTAATAACTGCCTCATTGTACAGATAGAGGGAGACTGAAACACGAGTCTAATCTGACACTCTGGGGTCTCCTGACAAAGTTGGGAAGTGTAAGGACTCTTGCGCTGCCGGAGTGTGAGAAACTCAGCAGAGGTCTTTCCTAAAGCCAGTTCTTTCATCCTCGGAAAACACATCAGGAGAAACTCCTGCCCAAGCTTGCTGGTGATGTGCCCACACACACACACACACACACACACACACACACACACACACACACGGGTCTTCGCCTCAGCGCATTTATCACCACAGTGGAACTGAGCACCACATTCATGCCATGACTGTGCTGGTAGTGAAGTGTCAACGAGTCACTTCTGACTCATAGTAACCTCACGTGCAACAGAACAAAATGCTGCCTGGTCCTACGCCATTCCCACCGGCTGTATTTGAGCCTTTGTTGTAGCCACTCTGTCAGTCTGTCTCATTGAAGGACTTTTTGTTCATTGACACTCTCCTGTGCCAAGCATGATGCCCTGCTCCAGAGGCTGGCCCCTCCTGATAGCATAACCTCATAACTCAGGCTCTGTACTGACCACTTGCCTTGTGCCAGGCTCTGTGCAGGTGTGATTCCCTCTAATCATCATCCTTGTCCCTTTGAGCCAGGTCATTGACTGTTCCAGCTCACTGATGATAAACATGGAGTTCTGTGTGTTTGTGCAACTTACCCAAGAGTTCTGGTTAGAAATGTGTAGAACTGGGATTGTAGTTGTTCTTGGGTGCCATCAAGTTGATACCAACTCATAGCTACCCTACACGCAACAGAATGAAACACTGCCCTGTCCTGGGTCAGCCTCACAATTATTGCTACACTTCCGCCAATTGCTGCTTCCACTGTGCCAATCCATTTTCTCCAACCCTACACTGTACCAAACATGATATCCTGCTCCAGGATAATATGTCTCCTGACAATATGTCCAAAATAGGAGAGATGAAGTCTGACCATCCTGGCTGCCAAGGAGCATTCTGGCTGTCCTTCTTCCATCATAAATTGATTTGTTCTTTTGGCAATCTATGGTACTTTCAGTACTCTCCTCCAACACCATAACTCAAATATATCAATTCTTCTATGGTCTTCCTTATTCACTGCCCAACTGTCATATGCATCTGAGGCTACTGAAAAATACCCTAACTTGGGTCAGGCACACCTTAGTCCTCAAACGGACATCTTTGTTCTTGAACATTTTAAAGAGGTCTTGTGCAGCAGACTTGCCCAGTGTAATATGTTGTTTGATTTCTCAACTGCTGCTTCCATCCGAGCAACTACCACTGATTTCCAGACTTCAAAACTCATGCCTGTTGTTTGAAGTCCTTGGTGTCTGCTGGATTGTTGTGTGCATGCTCAGGATTGGTTAACCCAGAGCCCCGCCCCCATCTGTTTTTGTGACAAACTCTGAGATAAGAAAATGCAGCTGCAGCCATCACTTGACATGGACTTTGATCCAGGATGACAACCACCAAGTGCTTCCAGAGTGCTTTGACTGATCAGCCATGCAACCTTGGGCAAGTAACTTACCCTCTCTGAACATCTGTTTCCTCATTTGTCAAATGGAGGCCCAAGGCCTGTGTTGCACTTACATTATCATTTAATTATGTTGTTGTGTTATTGTTAAGTGCTGTCGAGTCGATTCTGACTCATAGTGACCCTAGATAGGGTTCCGAGGACAGCTGGTGGGTTTGAACTGCCACCTGTGGTTTGGAGTCCATTGCTGATCCTAGAAAGCTACATCAGGAGTTTATCAAGTTACAGTTTTCTTTAAATTAATTCACTTGTATAATGAGCCAAAGTTATGTTATAATATAAGGAGCTCTGGTAGTGTAGTGGTTACGAATTGGGTTGTGAACAGCAAGGTCAGCGGTTCAAAACTACTAGCTGTTCCGCGGGAGAAAGATGCTTTCTTCTCCCGTAAAGATTTACAGCCTCGGAAACCCTGTACAGGGTCGCTATGAGTTGGAACTGACTCCACGGCACACAACCACAACAACAACAATGTCATAATATGCTTCTTTCTGGTGTCCACTAAACCCAGGCATGGTTTTAGAATACTTCTCAACCCCTAGTACCCAGACAGCCAGTGCCAATAGACTAGCATGGACCTGCCTCAGGCCTGCTCTCACCCTTGACCTGAGACCCTATAAAGGGAGATACAAAGACAGGAGGGAATACTGACTCTAGCTTTGAAGAGAAGCCCCTTATATGCCCAACAGGGGTTCCACAAGACAAATAGCAGAAAAAAAACCCAATAATGAAGCTGCATGGAAAATTATTCCTGGTGTGGTGCTGTAGAATCAGCACTGGACTGTGAACCAGAAGGTCGGCGGTTCAAACCCAGAGCTGCTCCTTAGAAACCCTATACAGGGTTGCTATGAATTAGAACTGACTTGACGACACTTAGCAACAGCAACATCAGGGTTCTTAGGGAGCGCGGTGGCTCCATCCAATAAGCTTCCTGTGTATAAATACACATGGATATAGTCAATACCACACTTTGTTTCCGGGGGAAAATGTGCCACTGTGAAAAAAATCTTGGATTTGGGGAACTTTAGTAAATATCAAGTCATAAAAGTTAAAAACTCTGCCTTCTCATTTCTTCTTCAGAAAATCAATACCCAGGCATCATTTCCTTCCCCTTCGGGTCTTTCTGGCCAACACATCTCTCTTATCCTGGGGATGTTGCCTTGGGGGGAAATTTCCCTGTACTTAAAAGAAATAGGAAACTCAATGTCTACGGGTTAGTTTCTCAAGAGAGGCAATTACCAGAAACTTCAGAAAATGTCAAATATGAATACCTAGCAATTTCATGTGGCGTTAATGATACTGCCTGACTTAAATCATTAATTATAAGTGGATGGAATATTTTTAAAGAAGAGTTAGAATATGTAGCATTTTGAGCATCAAACTCCAAACAGGGTTCAGGTGAGGAGTCAAGAAACAGTGGTGAAGAATCACTCTGAATAATTTTAACATTATTTCTGGGGAGACCCCAGCATCTCATCCATTCTTGTAGCCTTGTAGGCTTACGGGAATCCTTAGTTGGTGCAAATGGTTGATGTGCTGAGCTGCTAACCAAAAAGTTAAGAGGTTCAAGTGCACCCAAAATCCTCAGAAGAAAGGCCTGGTAATCTACTTCCACCTACTTCCACTAAAAAATCAATCACTGAAAAGCCTTTAAAGCCCACCTCTAAGACTGAAACTCAAAGAGAACACATGAGCAGGCATGCAAGCTTGCTGGCGACCACATTGGTCTACTGGTGAGTGAAAGAGGGGGAAAGGCAGCAGTGAAGAAATGGGCTGAGTTCAACCATGTCCCATAGACTCCTGTTGACCTGGAGATGAGAGAGAGAAGAGGAAGGGCTGGTTGTGCCACAGTGTGGTGAGACCTGGGGGGACACCTGAGCCCATGGATAAGGACCTAGCCACAGAAGGCTAGAGCTAAGAGTGGAGCAGCCAGCTGATATGTAGTGACGGAAGATGCACAAGAACACTCAAACTTGCAGATAGTACCATTTGACCTAGATGGCTTGATAATCAGAGCTTGACCAAAAAAAGAAACATTTTTTTTGATAAAGGAAATGAGGGTAAATTGCTACAATTTGATGAACTTGACCTATACTCATGTATGTAGCAGCTCAAAATATCAACAGAGAGGGAAGGAGTCTTCACATCAAGTATCAATGCTATCCCTTCTGTATACAGGGTAGATTTGTTGTTGTTGTTAAGTGCCGTCGAGTCGGTTCCGACCCATAGCGACCCTGTACAGGGTTTCCGAGGGATAGGGACGGACAACTTAGACATTGACTACGTAAAATGAAGAGGCGTTAAAGGCACAAAGTGCATGGCTTACAAGTTTTCAAGAGGGAGTTTAGTTTCAGAGTATGCGGGGGAAGGTAGAGTCTCCATTGAATAGTTTTCATCTTGCCTAGATGGGTCTGGTAAAAAGAGATGGGGATAAGATTCTTTGATTCAATAGAGAGTAATGTTATCATGACTGAGACTGTCACAATTGTAAAGGTAAAAAAAAGTTTTGTAACAAAAACGGGGGAGTAGTTAATCTTACATTCTAGAAACAGAGGACTCTGGGACCATCAAGGGAGAAGAGCACAAGCGGAATGCAAGACGTTATCAAGAGAAGCAGCGACACAAAAGATGGAGGCAGAGATGGGGTCATGGAGACAGGGAGCAGCTGAAGACTCTAGATTCATGGAAAGAGAGGGACTAAGAGATGGCGGCCAGGTTGCAGATTTGCAGAATGTGCCCTTTGGTGGTTTAAATTATTATATATGCATGAGTGTTTTTTTTAAAAAAGAGCTAAAATGAATAGAGAGAAATACTGTTAACTGATGGTACGTGGACGGGATTATAATCATTGTAATGAAACACATTATGTGATTTGTTGAATGCAAAACTGATGATCTGCCCTGTAAACTTTCACTTAATTCACAATAAAATTTTAAAAAACTCAAAAACCCTATAAAGCACAATTCTACTTTGACACACAGACCCACCATGAGTCGAAATCAAAACTGGTGGGTGTTTTTTTGTTTGTGTGTGTGTGTGTGTGTGCTTTGTTTGTTTTAAAATAGACTTGGGAGACAGGGACAGAAGAAGGAATGTGGGTATTGGTTAATGGAGAGGAAAAAGAGAAAACCAAGAACATTCTAGAAATTATGTGCTTTTCTAAGTCAGGTACAGCCTGGAGCACTGAAGCCACTTCCTTCCAACTGAGACTCCTTTCCTGTGATCAAGAATGAACAAGTCAGAAATTGAGTCATTTTCTGGCTCCTCCACTTGTTCAGTGTGTGATTTTAGGCAAAGCATTTAAAACCCAAAGCTTCAGTTTCCATCTCAATGAAATGAGAGGGACAGATAAGAGGCCTTCTTTGTGTTCTATAAACATACCAAGCTCATTCCTACCCCGGGGCCTTTGCACTTCCCATTCCCACTGCCTAGGATTCTTCCCTACAGATCTTGGTATGGCAAATCCCTTCTCTTCATCCTTGATAGAACTCAAATGTCACTTCCTCCAGTCTAATCCCTCCCCCGTAATTTGTCTCATCCCACTGGACCTCAGATAAAACAGGACATAAACTCTCCAGTCTTCTTGTTTGCAAAATGGGATTAATAATGGTCACATTTCAGGGTTGATTTTGAAAACTAATGAAAATAAATTTGTAGAGTGGCTTCCAGATATGATGCATTGGAGTGAGTTCTTATGACTTGCCAAATACATCTTATTCAGGGAGACATTGATTTTTTTAAAGAATCAGAAATTGCAATGGATGGATTTGCAAAACAAATCTGATGCCGAGAAAAATAATGGATTGATATCATAGATTGCTACTATTTATGTAAAAACTATGTACACTACTATTATAGAGACGTACATTAGTCACTCCGCAGGCTTTGTGCTCCCACAAAGATGCACAACCTGGGAACCCTATACAGGGTGGCAATGAGTCAGAAACAACTCAACCACACTTAACAACAATAACAACATTCTAATATAGCATAGTGGTTACGAATCAGGCTGTGAACCACAAGGTCAGCAGTTCAAAACTACCAGCTGTTCCGTGGGAGAAAGATGAGACTTTCTGCTCCCATAAAGATTTACAGCTTTGGAACTGACTCCACGGCACATAACCAACCAACCAATCAATATAGATTGTTATCTTTGATTGCCCTCAAAAGGAGAACTGGGGTGGTTAGAGAACAATGGCAGAGGGGGAAGTTACTTTTCTTTGTTACTCTTTTGAATTATATATAATGTGTGCATATTATCTACTCCAGAAATGTTGTTAGGTGCCATTTAGGTGCTTCCAACTCATAGTGAACCTGTATAGGGTTTTTAAGTAGCGGCTGGTGAGTTTGAGTCACTCACCTTGAGGTTCAAATCGACCTTGTGGTCCAGTACTTATCCTACAGTGCCATACCAGGGCTCCAAAACAAATATAATCTATTTTTAAATTAATGTTAAGGTCATGATCTTTTCAGTTTCTTCAATTATAAATGTATTTAAAAAGCAAAGATCCTAAACTTCAAGGTCTCAAAGGCTTCCTAAGAGGCCATATTGTCCATTCTCTTACCTGAACACCCAAAAGCAGGGAAAGTTGTTCCAACCCTGCATCTTCCATGCTGGCGGTCAAAAGAGAGCATGGGTTTTGGAATCAGTGGATCTAGGTTTGGTCCTTGTCAAACAAATTCCTTAACAGCTCTGAGCCCCAGTTTGACCATCTTACATGGTTCATGTAGATAAATTGCATCCTGGGTATAACTGTTAAATAATATCCAGATGCTTGTATGAGATGCAGTTTGAATTGCAGAGATGATCCCTGAAAAACACTGGTTCAATCCATTTCAATTCTATAGGGATGGTCTAGCATATATACTTAGATGAGATGCCTAGGGCCTCTCTACTAGCCAAGAGATCATCTTTGTTTCAGAGATAAACCATTTTCTCATTTCTCTACAGCAAACATCTTGACAGTGATCATCCTTTCTCAGCTGGTGGCTAGAAGGCAGAAGTCCTCCTACAACTATCTGTTGGCACTAGCTGCTGCTGACATCTTGGTTCTTTTTTTCATCGTATTTGTAGACTTCCTCTTGGAAGATTTCATCTTGAACATGCAGATGCCTCAGGTCCCCAACAAGATCATAGAAGTGCTGGAATTCTCGTCCATCCACACCTCCATTTGGATTACCGTCCCCTTGACAATTGACAGGTACATCGCCGTCTGCCACCCATTGAAGTACCACACAGTCTCCTACCCGGCCCGCACACGGAAAGTCATTGTGAGCGTTTACATCACCTGCTTCCTGACCAGCATTCCTTACTATTGGTGGCCTGACATCTGGACTGAAGATTACATCAGCACCTCCATGCATCACGTCCTTATCTGGATTCACTGCTTCACGGTGTACCTGGTACCCTGTTCCATCTTCTTCATCTTGAACTCCATCATCGTGTACAAGCTCAGGAAAAAGAGCAATTTTCGCCTCCGTGGCTACTCCACCGGGAAAACCACTGCCATCCTCTTCACCATCACCTCCATCTTTGCCACCCTGTGGGCACCCCGCATCGTCATGATTCTCTACCACCTCTATGGGGCGCCCATCCAGAACCGCTGGCTGATGCACATCATGTCCGACGTTGCCAACATGCTGGCCCTTCTGAACACCGCCATCAACTTCTTCCTCTACTGCTTCATTAGCAAGCGGTTCCGCACTATGGCAGCTGCCACGCTCAAGGCCTTCTTCAAGTGTCAGAAGCAACCTGTACAGTTCTACACCAACCATAACTTTTCCATAACAAGTAGTCCCTGGATCTCACCGGCCAACTCACACTGTATCAAAATGTTGGTGTACCAGTATGACAAAAATGGAAAACCTATAAAAGTATCCCCGTGACCCCATAGATTTGGCACCTCTCGTGCCTCTGTCTAACCCAGTTCTGAATGGGAGGTGATCCCATCCTGCGGCTGAAAAGCTCTACTTGAGTTCACCTGATTTCCTGTCTCCAGACTGAGCAGCTCTCATACTGGTAGATGAGGAAAGATGGAGCAGCAGAAAGGAAAGCATGAATCTTGTTTTTATTTCTGTATTTATATCCATGATGTCAAGTTGTCAGCAGAAGTTCCTACCAGTTTGAAGATGCCATCAGAGGTGGTATCATCGTCCTGTGGCCAGTAAGGACATGCGGTAGAGAAGTAGTCTGTGACTTAGCCCTGGCACCATCCACAGTCCCTGGGACCCATTCATCTATGTGGCACGTGAAGTCACAGTAGCACATAGCTGAGCCTGAACTCTTCTGCCAAGAGTTGAGGTCATGCACCACTTCCCTGTGCCATTTCCTGCACTGTACTGATGGACTCTGGGATTTTTCCAAGACCCTTTGTCCTTGCGAGGGTTAAGGTCTTGAAGTAGCCTGGGCACCCCTAGCTGCAGAATGACATGGTGGGGACCAGGAAGCATTGTGTCCCATCCAAACTGCCTAGAGCTTCTGCAGAAAGAGCTTCTGGCTTGACTATGACCCTTAGACCTAGAATCTAAGATGCACTCTTTCTATTTGCCGAATATGTATAGATTTTATGTCTCCTCCAAAACAAAGACCCTGTCCGGTATGTGCAGGGAAAGGAGGAATTATTGAGCCCAGAAAAACAAAAAAATAAGCCCACTCTTGCCATTGTTTCGACCTGCCCATGTCAGCTGTGTGCTATACCTTTACTTGAAAAGCTTTGTAGTACATTCACGCTTCCTGGAGAAACCTTCCCATGCAGAGTTGCCAGTCCTGCCTCCTTGCTTGCTGAAACCCTCCCCAAATTGTCTTACTTGAAGAGACTCCCGAACGTGATTTAACAATCAAGGGTTAGGAACTGTCACTCTCTGGGGTGAGAGGCAGCATCTCAGCTCTGCCCCACAGTCCAGTTGGCACTGGTATTCTACCACAAACGCAGACACAATTGACGTGGGTGTTAAAGAACATTGCCAATTCTCAGAGACGCTATTGAACCCAGACCCTTTGTAAAATGCTAAAAAATACAATTGATTTATTTATTTCCTCCTTGCCTGTCCAAAGCAAGAACCATTTTAGGATGCAATTACACAGGGCTTCCCTGTGAACTGCCATTCATGTGCACATCTGCATACATGCATGCACACACATGATATTTTTAGTGCCCAAACAACAAACAGACAACAGTCTTAGAACACTAGGTTCCTCATATCAGGGTTTTACTGCATCTTTGTTCCCAAATTGTCTATCCTTTTTTCAGGGAAATTCGCAATAAATGGGCAAGGGGGAAAAGACCCCCAATGCAACACAAGCCCTAAGCTTCAGGCAATACTTTAAAAACTAACTTAATGTAATTTCAGGTCACATTAGTCCTGATCATCCTAATTCCTACACCTTTTAAAGGAAAGTAATAAGAGCCTCATTGTCCCTGAACAATTGTATTTTAAAGCCAGTACAAAAGCCAACAATCTGGGATAGCCAACATTACCTTTGCAGAGTCCTTAGGAAGGCTGTGTTTGAGGCTATAGTTCATCTCCCAACACAGCTAAGTGTTCTCCAGCATTGGAACAGGTATGTCTTCTGGTTTCTTTAGCTGAAGACAAGACGGAGTTGGCTTGCATTTAGGGATCATATTACATTAGTCTGAGACATCTGAGATCGTTGAAATCACACCGATGCAGAGAGATGCTCATGCTTCTGTGAGGCTCATAGAATTTGTTTTCCTGAGAAAGGGAGCAAGTTCAAGTCTCCCATCTCCCACTCTCCCCAGGGCATTCGTCTCCCCATTGAGCCCAGTGGAGGTCAGATTCCCCGTGCCCTTAAAAGAAATTGCAGTTCACTGTTTCTTTGTTTGCCAAGCACATGTAGTTGAATATGTGTACATTAACTGTGTGTATGATGCAGTCTCACTACATCCCTTTCTGACCAAAGGCTACCTACCCCCAATATATATGATATTTTTTAAAAATGTCTAGCTCTGACAAATACTAGCTTGAGATAATTCATGAATGAGTCAAAGTGCAATATCTTTAAAGATGAAGCTGTTCCTTTTGGAGAACATATGGAAAATATGTATGCAGATCTCAAAGCTCCCCACTCCTTGTTTTTAATTGTATGTACTAATTAATTATTGATGTTTAAAGATGTAAACACTCAGTGTGCATTTGGAATGCTTTCCCAAGACACTCATTTATTACTTAACAATAGAAGCTCGGCCAAGTAGTAGTGTGGTCTCTCTTCCTCTGACTGTATTTTATATTTTGAGAAGTCATATTTAAAAGCGGTCCGAGTCTCAAAGGCACTTCAGTGAGTGGCTGGCTACCTACTGCTTCCAATGCCAAGAAATGTTCACTGGGTTTGGTTGAAATGTAGCTGCTGAAATGCATTTCAGAAAACTTAAAGACTCTTAATTTATTCTTATTTATAGTAGCAATTATGGACAATAATGAAGAGGTTTTTTTTGTTCTTTTTTAAGAAAATATTTTAAGCCAGTTTTGGAAATAAAGCCGTTAAATTTGAAGCTGGTCATATAAAACAGCTGCTGCTGATGGCACTTGAGCAATGACCAATATTCGGGTTTTTGTGGTGCCTCTGAAAGGGACTTTTGGCAAGCATCTTTCTTGCTGAAGGGGCTGTGTCCTGGTTTGGACATGCCGTGATGTTACATACGTATACGCTGTTTCTTCTTAATGTCTCATGAGGATGTGGGGAAGGGGATGACCGACAACCCATAAAAGACAGACCTTGAGACAGCAGAACCTTCAACTTTATGAGCACCTTGCAATCAGAAAAGATTACTTTGCACAATTGGTGCCTACGGATCCAACATGGGGGAGGGGATGGGAGTGATATCTGAAGTGAATTACAGACTCCAGTGTTGGTTCCTCCAGTTCAAAGAATGGGAGGTACCATAGAGAAATAGTAAATGTTCCTATTTTCTTAATTAGATAATATATTGTGTTTGGACTGTTTGTATTATAATAAATTCTAACATGGTGCACACGTGGTGTTTGATATATGTGTGTGTTATATATATGCAAGCAATTGCAGAACTCTAATTTAAAATTTTCAAATGGGCATCTTGCTTAAAACATTGTGCTGGGTGTTAGTCCTACTGGTCAGCCAGAGCTATTTCAGAATTTAAGACCATTGAATCGTTCTCCCTATAATAGTAAATTAGGGAACTTACTAGATGTACATCTGAATTTTCCTCTAATTACCCCCTTTACAGTACCAAACAGGAGCTCTGGTAGCGTAGTGGTTACGAGTTGGGCTGCTAACCTGAAGGTCAGCAGTTTGAAACTACTGATCTTTCTGCAGGAGAAAGATAAAGCTTTCTGCTCCCATAAAGATTTACAGCCTCGGAAACCTTATGTAGGGTCGCTATGAGTCGGAACCGCCTCCATGGCACACCGCCGCCACCACAGTCCTTAACAACAACAATAATCTCCTCTACACATCTTCAAGACTTTGTTGTTAAGTGACCTCCAGTCTGTTCCAATATATAGTGACCCTGTTTCTGAGGAGTGACTGGTAGGTTTGAAATGTGAACCTTGTGGTTACCAGTCCAGTGCTTACCTTACCGCGCTACACCAAGCCTTCAAGATTGTTGTTGCTAAGTGCCATCGAGTTGGGATCCGACTCATAGTGACCCTGTACAGGGTTTTCAAGGAGCAGCTGGTGAGTTAGAACTGCCGGCCTTAATGGCCCAAACTGACATTGCAGCTTACCGCATTAACCGGCAACGCCACACCAGAAGTCCAAGCCTTCAAGATAGTGATGGCTATAATCCTAAATGGAAATCTAATGCAGTGGCTAAGAGCATGGACATTGGAAATAGACAGACATAAGGCCATGTCTTCACCATGAGCCAGTGTATGTTATTGAACACATCCTTGAAGATCTCATCTAGAAAATGGTACACATTTTCCCCATGGGGACCAGATGCCCTCATAGTCATGAACCCAAAGATTGAAGTCAAACAGCTCTATTACTGCATACAGGCTCTGCTGCTTTCTAGCTGTGTGACCTTGGATAATTTCTTAAACCTCTCTGAATCTCCATTTCCTTTCCATAAAATTGAGCTAATAATAACTCCAATATTTACCTTCATGTGTTGTTGTTACTGAGTGCCTTCCAGTCTGGTCTGACTCAGCGACCCGGTAGAGGGTTCCCAAGGTGGTGGCTGCTGGGTTTGAGCAGTCCAGTGCTTATCCTACAGCATCACACCAGGTGTTGGTAAGTGTCGTCGAGTTGAGTCCAACTCATAGCGACTCTGTATAGGATTTCCAAGGAGAGGCTGATGAACTTGAATTGCCAACCTTGCGGTTCAAACCAACCTTGCAGTCTAGCGCATTAACGCGCAGCACCACACCAGGTGTAGTCAAGCTTCAAAGAGCTGCCAATTTCACATCATTTTACAGGTGATGATTCTAGGCCCAGCAAGGTAGATGGGTTTGTCCATAGTGAGATCTAGGTCAACTGGTACTTCACCCAGCATCCTCTCCATTCTACTGCATTGCCTTCTCTGCAAGTTGATGACTCATCTCCCAAAAGATCACATCATTCTTGTGCCCTTTTTAGGGTTGGGTATATTGCATAATGCCCCAGCTCTACAAGCCCAGGTCATTCAAGCATGAGCTATATTGTATGAGCATCAAAATTAAAACCTTAGCTTGATTTTTCCCTGTGAGGTATCCTTTGTGTTTTTTTGTTTGTTTATTTGTTTGTTTTTATATGACTACCTAGAATCCTAACCACAACTCTCAAGCAAGCTATGCATTTTCCCACACAAACAGCCATCCATTCTGACAGCCACCCACAAACTACTGTCAGAATCTTTGTTTGCATCAACTAGATAATGAAACTGACAAGTTGAAGGGGACTCCCAGAAAAGGGGGCGGGGAGTGCTGAGAGGGTTGCAAATAAGCCATTAGGCATGGTCACAGCATCCTCATTAATTTTGTTCACTAACTCAGGGAGGCAGGATGAAAGTGAGTTGATGGAGGTTGAATTGTTAAATAATATCCTTTTATTAGTGCACTCAGCTCAATATGATGGCTCAGCTTCTACAGAGGGTGTGCAATTAATCGAGTACTTGTCAGACACAACAAGGGCAATAAGAGGCTTGTGTCTACTGAGATAAATAGATTCTGACGTTCTTGGGAGAATGTCACTGATTTGCCAGGAAAAGGAAATAAACTGAGCCACAAGGAAGAGTGTTGCCTTCTTGTCATCTCTGGATAAGGAGCCGCCCTGTCTATGAATTTTGCAAAGGCAAGATGTTCTCTCCGTTGGAGATGGAGCTAGACAAAGTGAGAGTCAAGCTGCAGCCAGAGGGATCCAGATTAAATTCAAAGAAGGAAACTTCATATTGAGGACCACCAACTCCATAAATGGTATTCAAGAGTTCTGAGAATCTAGTTCTGCATGTATTTCCAGATAGTTTACATATCAGTCGGGATCATGGAGGAAACAAAATTTTACTCAGTGGTTTCAATGAAAAGATTTAATCAAGTGTCAGTTTTCCTAGTATTGCTGTAACAAAATCCACAGGTGAGTGGCTTTAAAGAACAGAAACTCATTTTCTCACAGAAGTTTAGAAGTCTGAATTCAGAGTGTAACTTTAGGGGGAGGTTCTTTGTCGATTTCAGCTTCCAACAGCCAATAATCCTTGGAGTTCCTGGGCTTGTAGATTCATTTGACTCTGTTTTCTTCAAATGGCATCTACTTCCATATATTTGTGTCTGTCTTGCCGTCAGCAGTGGTGGTGGCAAAGAATATTAAATATACTACGTTGTCGTCGTTAAGTCATTTCCAACTCATAACGACCCTGTGTAGGGTTTCCAAGAAGAAGCTCGTGGGTTTGAACCACCAAGCTTGCAATCAGCAGTTCAGTGCTTATCCTACAATGCCATACCAGAACTCCAAGAATAGCCTTGTCAGAAGTGGGATTCGAACCCATGACTCTATGGGGAGACTACAGCGTGAATGCAGCACTTTTAACCACTCAGCCATCTTTGTCACTGCTGCCCTTTATGTAACTCAGAAGTGATTAGGTTTAGGACACACACTACATCAATATGACTTCATTAATGAGTCAGAACCAATTCAACAGCACACAACCAGCAGTAAGTGATAACAGGAGCCAGGTGGGACCAACATTAGAGTTTAGTCAAGGAAGGTCTTGAGTAGGTAGAACTAGACCTGGACTCAAATAAAAAGATGATAGCTACACAAAAGAATCCAGGAAAGGGAACCAAAATATACCAAGGTCCTGAAATGTTTGTGGAACCAAAAGAAAACTAGTAGTGCTAAGTCATAGTGAGCAAGCTGGATAGTGGTGTTATAAGACAAGATAGTGAGTATGCCGGAGCCACATCATACAGGACTTTGTGGACTCTAGTGAGGAATTTGGAGTCCTGGTGTGGTGCTGTTGGATAAGCACTCTGCTAAACAAAAGGTTCAAACCTACCAGCTGCTCCTCGGAACCCTACACAGGGTCGCTGTGAGTCAGAACTGACTCAATGGCACTTAACAACAGTGAAGAATTTGGTAGGAAGCCCTTTTAATTCTCACAACAACT
>NW_006408866.1:1003557-1004620 GCF_000296735.1 Chrysochloris asiatica | reverse complement strand
TGTTGTCACTCCCACTCTTCAGATGAGAAAACTGAGTGTCACCAGGGTTAAAGTAAACTTGTCCAAGTTCACATGCTTTCCTTGACATGCACACTCTCCTGAATTAAAAGTTTGATCATTAATTTTTCATCATCCAAGGTTGATATTTAGGCTAAAACCATCTTCTAATTCTATTAATTAAAAAGTCAGACATCGTCATGGCATAATTTGTTGTTGTTAAGTGCTGTCGAGTTGGTTCCGACTTACAGCAACCCTGTAAAGCGGTTGGTGAGTTTGAGCCACCAATCTTGAGGGTCAAACTGACCTTGAGGTCTAGTGCTTTAGCCCACAGTGCCACGTCAGGTTCTATTCCATGACCCAGCTTACTTGTCTGAGGAGATCAGACAACATACAGATTCTACTATCAGGAAAGCATTTAAAAAAAAAAAAAAAAAAAGACGTGTGTTTTTTAAACTTTCCTACACCACCTCCAATAATATTCTCAATGCCATTGTCTTGCAAATGTCTTTATGTACAGATTTAAATTCTTGGCCATCTTCCATTTAGGTCCTGATCCTTTTAAACAAAACCTACACTTCTGTCCAAGGTGCTGAAATCATTTGGCCATGTCTTTTATTTTTAACAGGAAGGGTTGTTGTTTTTAAGTGCTGTCGAGTCACTTCCAACCCATAGCGACCCTGTACAGGGTTTCCAAGGAATGACTAGTGAGCTTGAACCACTGACCTTGCAACTAAAAGCAGTCCAGCCATTAATCCACAACACCACACCAGGAAGAGTAATAGCTGCTTTTGTCGGGGACCTGCCTCGACAGGGAAGTTTGGTTCACGAAGTAGGGAGATCTGGCAGCGAAAGAAATAGAAAAAGAATACACACAAAGACATGACGACAGAGACAAAGAGACACCCCGAGACCAGAGTGGATGCAAAACTAGCAGGCAGACCCTGGATTACATGCATCATGGCCCTGCAGGCAGTAATGCATGCAGGTTTCAATCTGCGTCCGTCTTTTATTTCAGGGAGGGATTTTACACAAAGGAAGAAGGGGATTATTTAGACAGGGCACA
>NW_006408866.1:1001931-1002546 GCF_000296735.1 Chrysochloris asiatica | reverse complement strand
GCCATCGTGTAGGATTTTCGTCCATGACACAGGGCCTCAACATCTCAGTGCTTTGCGGTCCCCAACATGCTTTATAAAATCTTCTAAATTTTATGAAGATACAGAATCCCCTGCAAAAAAGTGGAGCTATAGCAGTATGATTTATTTTATGAAAATATTTAAGATAGGATTTCTAACAGCAGCAAGTTACACAAGGGCTTTGTTCCTCAAATGATGGTCTACCTGCCAGGAGCATCAGTGTCACCCAGGAGCCAAAAATGCAGAATCTCACCTCCACTCCCTGCCAGCTGAATAAAGATCTGCATATTAACAAGATCCCCCAGTGATTCATATGCACATTAAAGTTCAAGATGCAGAACACTGGTGTTCTTTATAACAGTGTTTTTCACAGTTAGGGACCTTTAGAAAATCCCAATGCCTTGTGACATACCAATATGTGCTAAGTTTCTCAGATGGCCCCAAAGTGCATCCAAGATGGATAGTCACTAATTTGTTTTCAAAGAAATTTTTGTATCACTATCCTAAGTTGACAAGCTCAACATCAGCAGCCAAAACAAGGCCAGGGGCTAACTGTGGAACTGACATCATCAGGATTGGAGGAAGACTCATTAGCAA
>NW_006408866.1:975679-1001250 GCF_000296735.1 Chrysochloris asiatica | reverse complement strand
GATTCGTAACCACTACGCTACCAGAGCTCCTTGGTAAACTGTAAGGTTAAAGAAAAAAAGGAAGACCCCAACAAGACAGTGGCAGCAACAATGGACTCAAATAGCAAGTAATGTGCAAATGTCACAGACAAGGCAGTGTTTCTTTCATTCTGTTATGAATGAATCGGAACTGACTTGATGGCGCCTAACAACAACATCCTAAATACAGAACAAGCATCACCTGCCATAAATAGATGAAAACCATAAAAAATAATAATCAAATATTGTTAATATATTCTAGTCATATACGCATTTCACTCATTCAGACTGACCTCCATAATTGCTTGGGTTTTATGGTGTGCATTTCTCACTACTGAGCTTTGAGGGGACTGAAGACATGTGCTCATCTATCCTCTCATTCTGAGCTTGGATTCAGTTGAGATGTCGATTCAGTACGGTGGAAATAAATGATCAGTCCTATTACTGGAAGGTTACATTGGAGAACCTTAGTTGAACTCAGAGCCAATGGACTTTCTATCTAACCAATTTAGATCCTATGTCAACACCCATGACATACCTGAGATTGCTGCTGCTCAATCCATGCCTTCTTACGACACTGAGAGGTGGCCTTCAAGGTCCTCCTCTGGAAGCCAGAGTTGGATCACAACTCAACTGGGTTGTGGAAGGATAAGAAGAATTCCTCCTCTCCAGGGGCAGACTGCCTGAAAAACAGAGAAAAAAAAAGAGGACTTCTTCCCTCAGTCCTATAAATCATTTAAGACCTCCTTCTCCATTGGGAGTTGAGTGAAAGATAAGTGTTGAGAGAACTTACCGCCTAACTACTTCTAAGATCGACAGGTAGGTCAGACATCCCTAAACCATAGGCTAAAGCAGAACTACTGGAAGCTGGAAACGGTTCCTCCTACATTCACCTCCTCATGACCCAGAGAATCTTACAAATGTACGCCGGGAATTTCACAACCCACAAGGAGACAGACAGTCAGGTGTGTTGTACTGTTAAGACACTTTGATAAAAGGTAAGAAAAGATCCTCCTGATCTTTCTGATGCCTGCATACTGCCCTCGAATAGGAGGGTTGGGTTCCTCCAAGGGAATATGCATTTTATGTCCCCAGGAACAGAGAATCCCAGCCCTCATCCACCCATTTCTTCTAGTTGCCACACAATTCTCTAAAGGGTCTGAAATAAGAAATAATTCTAATAGACTGATTTAAAATTAAGATGCCAAATAGCATTTTAAAAAAGGGAACAAAAGTGCCTTCAAGTATCACAACTCCCAGTGGCAGGTTCCTTGTGTGAGAAGGATGTGACTCATACAGATCTGGGTTCAAATCCTGCCTCTACAATTTGTCAGTTGAATGACATTTACTTCCAGTTTCTGCAACATTGCTTCATCATTTGTAAAACAGGAATGAAAGTAATACTGACTTCAAAAGGGGTGGTAAGAATTATTTAGTGTAGTGGGGTATGCGTTGAACTGCTAACCACAAGGTCAGCAATTCAAATCTACCAACTGCTCCAAGAAAAAAGCTGAGATTTTCTGCTCCTATAAAGATCTGCAGCCTCGGAAACCCTATACAGGGTCGCTATGAATCAGAACCGACACATAGCCATCACCATTCATAACTGTATCATTACACATAATACAATTACATTTATAATAATATGTAAAATGTCTGGAACATATTTATGTTGTTGACAAATTAGTATTTATTATAGCACCATCGGATCTAACCCTGTGTTGGATTCAATTTCCTTTGGGAGAGAGAATCTCCTTTGAGTGCCCACTTTTACAGATGTCCTTGTTTTGATTGGGGTCTATTATTATTACGTGGAGTCCTGGTGTGGCACTGCAGGATAATACACTGGACTGCAAGTTCTGTTTGAGCCTTGAGGCCAGTGGTTCAAACCCACCAGTCACCCTTTGGAAATCCTATACAGGGTTGCTATGAGTTGGAACCGACTCAAGGACACTTAACAAAAACAACAATTATTAGTTAGTTCCCTGAAACAAGGAAAAGAGAGAAATCTTGCTCTCTTATCTCCTTATCTCCTATACCAGATTGTGCTGAGAAATTGTGTGCCTCTGAGATGACCAAGACACTCCCAGGAAGAACGGGCTTAGCTATGTCGTATGCCAACTCCCTCTTCCCCAAAGTAGAGAAAGCATTCAGTGCAGACATCTGTTGATGGCCCTTGAAAAGGCAGAGCATCAAATTTTAGAAGGGCCCATCACTTATTCCAGACTCAATTTCAGTACCATATGACTTCTGGCTTTACCCTAGTTCTTTCTTTCAGTGAGTTTCTACTCACTGATGATCTCTGGAGTAAACAATCTACTTCCAAGGGGATATGACAACAGCTACAGAAAGTCCACATGCCCATCTCACTAAGGTTGCTATTACTTGGCTTTAGGGGTGATCGAAATGGAATTAACCCTGGTGGTGGGTGAGAGTTGATACAAGTGACCTGTCCCCACTATGTCAAGTGTGTCTCCAGGGCTGTGATAGAGGGCACGGATATTCATCAGCTGGAAACAAGGACTTCTTGTTATAGTAAATTAATCTGATAAATAACTGATCTTTCAAAAGCTGTAAGGAAATGACTTCTTGATGCTATAAGTGTGTGTGCCTCTTGGTGTGTTTGTCTGGGGCATGGCAGTGTACTCTGACATGGCTGTCCTAGTGAGGACAAGGCTATAACCATGGAGGGAAAGGTCAGGTCCTTTTCCAAAGGGTGAGATCATCATAGCAACCAGAAGAGAAGCAGGTCTTCAGACACACAAAAAAGAGATGTACCCAAGAGGGATCTCCTTCTCTTTGTGTTGGCTTGAACAGTCTTGTTGTTGTTGTTAGGTGCCATCGAGTCGATACTGCCTCATAGGGACCCAATGCACAACAAACAAAATACTTACTGATGAAGATCAAAGAGCACAGCTTTCAGTATGGATTGCATCTCAATGTAAAGAAAACAAAAATCCTCACTACTGGACCAATAAACAACATTCTTATCAATGGAGAAAAGATTGAAGTTGTCAAGGACTTCATTCTTCTTGGATCAACCATCAACACTCATGGAAGCAGTAGTCACAAAATTAAATGACATATTGCATTAAGCAAATCTGCTGCACAAGACCTTTTAAAGTGTTGAAGAGCCAAGATGTCAGCATAAAGACTAAAGTGTGCCTGACCCAAGCCATAGTATTTTCAATAACCTCATATGCATGCAAAAGCTGGACAGTGAATAAGGAAGACTAGAAGAATTGATGCTTTTGAGTTATGGTGTTGGAGGAGAATATTGAAAGTGCCATGGGCTGCCAAAAGAACCAACACATCTGTGTTAGAAGAAGTGCAGCCAGAGTACTCCTTGGAGGCCAGGATGGCCAAACTTCATCTCTCACACTTCGGACATATTGTCAGGAGGGAGCAGTCACTGGAGAAGGATATCATGTTTGGTAAGGTGGAGGGTCAGAGAAAAAGAGGAAGACGTCCAGTGAGATGGATTGGCCAAGTAAGTGGCAGCATACATAGACTCAAGCGTGGCAATAATAGTGAGGTTGGCCCAGGATCGGGCAGTGTTTTGTTCTGCTGTGCATAAGGTCACTATGAGTCGGTACTGACTCGATGGCACCTAACAACAACAATGAGTGGAGATATGTATAGACACAGGTGAAACATGTGTGGAAGGAAGAGTGGGAATATATATATGAATATGTGTAAGTTTGACAGAGGATATCTGTACATGGGTATTTACCTTTGCTACAAACATATATATCCATGAATGTGGTGGAGCAAACAAGGGGCAAAGTTATGAATACAAACAAACATCTTGAGGGCCTTGAGGCTCAGGATGGTAGTTTAAGGGGATACCATGGTCAACCGGGATAACACAGTCCATACAGAGAATGCTCTACAGCCTACTTTGGTAAGTAGCAGCTGGAGCCTTAAAAACTCATAAAAAACGACCATCTAAGTTGCAATTACTGGTCTTTCCCAGAGGAAAGAAGAGAGATAAAATTAAAAGCCACCTGGAAGCAATGAGTCCACTGGACTATTAGGACAATGGACCATTAGTCTCCACAACCCTGAGACCAGAAGAACTAGGCGTTTCCCAGCTTCCACCAACAACTGCTCTGAAAAAGGATCACATTTGAGTGGGATGAAATGTGGAACAAAACTCAAAATTATTTTTAAAAAATCAGGCTGAGTGATCAGATAAAGATTGTTGGAACTTCTGAGACTCTGGCCTTAGTTCATTCAGTCTGGAAAGGAACTTGCCCCTACAGCTGAGTTTTCAGCCAAATAACAGACAGTTCTATTGGGAGGACAATAATACTAGGGAGGTCACGCCCCTTAGAATAATCAACTATTTAGGATCCAAAGGGCAATGTTGACTTAAGGACAAAGTTCATAAGGCTTAGGAAAAAAGGAGGAATGGAAACAGGAAATGCAGAGAGGAAGTCGGATAAGTGACATCACACTCTGGGGTTACAATTAATAAGGTGAAGCAAAATGTGTATGAGTTGTTAAATGGAAAACTGGTTTGCTCTGCCATTGTTCAGCCAACTAACAATAAAAAGTGTTTTAAAAAATTAATTAACAAAAATCCCAAGAGAATGAGATTAGAGGGGAAAAAGAAAAAAGAATGCGATTGGGAATCTTGTGTAGCAAGGCTAGTCTCAACCCATTAACATCTATGTATTTGTTTCTTCCTCTTCTACAGAATAAAAAAATAGTCGTTTCATGGAGAGATGGAGTGGGGACTCTAGACTCATGAAGGGAGAGGGGCTGTGTGCTGGCAGATGGGAGGGCAGGCTTTTGGGTGTCTGAATGATTGCATATTCCTGAGTGTTTTCGTGTACACCCCCCACCCAAAAAAAAACCAAAAACCAACAACAGATGGAATAGAAGCAAATACTGTTGAATGATGATTCATGGAGGGGATTGTAATAATTGCAATGAAACTAAATACGATAGGATGAGTGTAAAGCTGATGTTCTCCCATGTAAACTGTCACTGAATTCACAATAAAAACTTAACAAAATAATAATAATATTACGAGACCTAATATGCCAACTACTAAGCATTTTTTTTTTTAAAGCAGTCATTTTTCTCCATTTCACCCTCCTTTGCTATGAAACCAGACCAGATGGTGCCTGGCTACCATTACTAAGTATTTTGATCAAAGATTCTATAGAAGCATTCTGATCAAAAGATGGAAAATGAAGAACAGAATCTTAATTTTCATGAACTCTAGATTTTGGGGAGCCTGGAGATGGAATATACTCCTATTTTCTTGAGATAATTTTTAAACCTTAAACCAAAATTATCCCGATGTCTTTTTGAAACCAAACAACAATTTAGCTTAGCTAGTAAACAATGTCTGTCTTGAGCATTTATGGCCCTTTGGTGGTGTTGTTGTTAAGTACCGTAGAGTCAGTTCCGACTCATAGAGACCCTGTATAGGGTTTCCGAGGATTGGCTGGTGAGCTTGAACTGCCAATCTTGTGGTTCAAACCGACCTCGCAGTCCAGCGCATTAACCCACAGCACCACACCAGAACTCTATATGGGATCAAATTGTCAACAGCAACTGGAACCTAAGGGACAGTGAGCTTATGTTAATGAGGGAGGAACAACTCAGGAAAGGTGGGTGAGAAGGTTACACAGTCAAAGAATGCTGTCAACGTTGCGCAACTGAACATGTACAAACTGTTAAACTGATATAAGTTTTGCTATGCATATTTTCAGCAATGACAACAAAATACATTCAATTTTCTAATTAAATTGAAATCCTCTTTAAAATTGAAGAATATCCTAAAACTGCATCATTTTCTTCTCTTTTCCAAATAATTTCAGTAACTCTTAAATGTCCTCCAAATTCTACAATAATTCTTATGTTTCCTTCCAAATAGATTTCAAGAACCAATGCTGTGTGCACTGCCCATAGATAATTTCATTGCTGGTAACCGGTTTCTTTAATTTATTTTTCCTAGATAGGACAAGAGGAGTGCGCTAACGCTTAATTGAGAAAAAAAATAATAATAGTAATTTAGGGCAGAAATTCTTCAATTTTCTGTTTACAGTCTACCCTCGAATAACAGAACTTTCAAGGACATGCTTGAAGGGATTAATAGAGTCAAAACAAGTCTAAAAATGTCAGCAATAATTACGATGCAATTGCTGCCAGAGAATGGTCATGTCTCACCCCTTCTACAAAGCATCCACTTACTGAATTCATTATTCAGTGGTCCTACAGCACCAGCTGTATTTTTACTAGAAACTATCACTAACCTGCCTGTGCTTTTGCACAGATATTCAAGAGAAAAAAAATCCTTATGACATTTGGGTTAACAGAAGTGCAACAAACCTACATTTAACAGAAACAAACAGACAAAACAAACAAAAAAGAGTGATAAAAGAGGGAGGGGAGAAATCATATCCACATAATGAGGGCTATCCTGTTCACTTGTATAACACCAGAGTGAGTCTGAGATGAAACACACAAATCTAGTTGATTCCACTTCAATTCCCACCTGCCCCTCAGTGCGAGCATGTGACCATGTTAGGAGTGATTCTGGCTCTTTAAAACATTTTGTGTAACTTGACCCCTAGACACAATCTAGCTGCTTCATCTCATCTTCAACTGGTGAAACATTTGTTTCAATGCAGAGGAGCTCTATGTTTGCTAAATGTTGTTGAAAGTTGACATTGAATTGACTCCGTTCATGGCCACGGTACAGAATGAAACACTGCTGGGCCTCACAATCACTAGGATATTCAAATTCATAGTTGCAGCTATGGTGCCAATCAACCTCACTGAGGATCTCCTTCACCCTTGCTGATCCTCTACTTCACCAAACATGATGCTTTCCTTTAGCAGTTGCTCCTGGTAACGGTGGTGATGGTGGGTGGTGGTGTGCCGTGGAGTCGGTTCCAACTCATAGGGACCCTGATCAGGGTTTCCGAGGCCGTAAATCTTTATGGGAATAAAAAGCCTTATATTTCTCCTGCAGAACGGCTGGTAGTTTCTAACTGCTGACCTTGAGGTTAACCACCACACTACCAGAGCTCTTTCGCTGTAGCGTAGTGGTTACGAATCGGGCTGCGAACCTTAAGGTCAGCGGTTCGAAACTACCAGCTGCTCCACGGGAGAAAGATGAGGCTTTCTACTCCCGTAAGGATTTACACCCTCGGAAACCCTGTACAGGGTCGCTATGGGTCGGAACTGACTCGACGGCACTTAACAACAATACGTCTCCAAAAGTAAGTTTGGTTGTGATTCATAGGTTTTCACTGTTCAGTTTTCAGAAGTAGATTGCGAAGCCCTTCTTCCTAGTTGATGAGCCTAGAAGTTCCACTAAAACCTATCCACCAAGGATGACACTGCAGGTATTTGAAGTAGGTGACATAGCTTCCAGTATCAAAGCACCATGCAAGCCACAGTGCAACAAACTGACAGATAGTGATAGACTTTTGCTATAGATCATGTATTATTTTATAGCTGATTTAAGGGACTTTCAAAATACAAATTTCTCCTTTAAGGATAGTAGACAATATCCTCCCATCCCCATGATAGGGCAGGCATTGCTGATTGAGCTAGTAGCAATTTTCTTGATGACAATAATAACTCTTCTAGAATTAATAGATTTCACATTTTACTTTCATATTGCGGGCATTAAACATCCTCTCTTTGATTTTTATCCAATCCTTCTGAAAGATTGTTCAGATAATTACTAGTCATAGAACAATGATCAGTGTGGACAATCAATGGTATTTTAAGGTTGTAGCAGTTGAGGGAAATACCTCAGCAGCAGGCTCCATTCCTATCATTGTATTCAGAGCCCAAAAAAGTTTCACTTAGTTTGAGAGTTTCAGTATGAACAGCTCACTTGCTGATCTTCTTGTAGAATTCTGACTATAGAACTGATCATCGGTTCTACATTCAACAAATCATGTATTTCCTTTCAACTCAATGATTGCAATCCCTTCCATGTAACATAACCTAACCCACTTCCTCTCTGTGTTTCTTGTTTCCATGCCTCTTTCCCAACCTTTCTGAATTTCATCCTTGGGTAAATGCTGCTCTTTCGATCTCTTGATGGACCATTTTGAGGTGTGCCTACCTCATTAGTGTTGTTGCCCTCTCTATTTACCTATCTAATGCTTGGCTGAAAATGGAGCCACAGGGGTGAACTCAGTTCCAGACCAAGGACTATAGTCTCAGAGTTCTCCCAAGTCTGAACTGTAAGCCTTTTAATGATTTTCAGTTTTGTTCTACATTCTTCTCCCACTCCATCCAGGATCTTAGAATGTGATCCCTTTCAGAGCAGTTGGTAGTGGTAACTGGGCACCAACTCGTTCTTCTGGTCTCAGGGTTGTGGAGATTGGTGGTCACATGGTCTAGGAGTCCACTGGACTGTTTCCAAGCAGTTCAATTTTCATGGCTCTTCTTTCCTCCTGACAGGGAGAGACCAATAGGTTCTCCTTAGATGGCCTCTTATGAGCTTTTAAGATCCGAGATGCTACTCACCAAAGTAGGATGTAGAACATCGTCTTTGTGGACTGTGTTATGCCAATTAACCATGTCCACAAACCAGTGCAGCAAAAGAATTCTCAAAAAATAATATAAGTTTACAAGATTGAAAATAGAGAACCAGGGGCATCAATCTGCAAATGGTGATAACTACAGTGCAAAATAAAGGAATAAATGCTATAATTCCAGAACTTCCAAATGGAGAGGAAGTCAGAATAATATCAGGATAGAAAAGATTGTTGTAAATTTAAAGGGAAAAAGTGAATTACAGGGTAGCCACAAAGAAAGTTAATAAGCCTTCTATCTAGCCCAAAGAAGAAAATCATAAAGATTTAGTAAACACGAAATCAACAACAATGAAGAAAATGAAATGAAAATATGATCACAAAGTGAACTCAGCACAGAAACACAGGAACAAAGAAATCATCAACATCACAATAAAAAACACAAAAGAATGACAGTAGTAATCCAGATCTATCATCAATTATACAGAATGTAAATAGATTAAATGCACCAGTCAAGAGAAAGAGTGGCAGAATGAGTAAGAAAACAGGATCCATCACTATAGACCTACAAAACCTCACCTTAGACAGAAGATAAAAGTAAATTAAACATCAAATGATGGACAATATATCAAACTAATGGCAAACAAAAAGTAGCAAGAGTGGCAATATTAATTTCTGATAAAACAGACTTTAAGGAAAAAAACAACATAAATGATAAGGATGGGCATTATATAAGGATCGAAGAATCAACCCAGCCAAAGAATATAACCATAATAAATATCTATGTGTCCCATGGAAGATCTCCAAAATATATCAATCAAATTTAGACACAATTGAAAAGAGAAATAACTCACAACTCCACAGTAATAGCAGGGGGCCTCCAAATAAAAGCGTAGTTTTTGTGCCATCGAAAATTTGAGGCCAAGGTCAATTTTTAACAAAATTCAAATAAATTATCATCTTCCCAAATTCCTGAAACTTTTCAACAAGTTTTCAAGAATACTGCCTTACATAAAACAACAGTAAGGGGGTGGATAAAGCATTTTAAGAGGAGCATGGTGGTTCTGTATGGTAAGTACTCAACTTCGAACCACAGGCGGCAGTTGAAGCCCACCAGCCACTCCATTAGAGAAAGACGAGGCTTTCTGCTCTCGCAAAGATTTGCAGAAACGCTATGAAGGTTTTAAAACCAACTCGACAGCACTTAATAGCAGTAACAAAAGCATTTTAAGGAAGGTCAGGAAAACCTCAAAGATGAACAAAGAGAAGGAACACTGTCAACTTCAAATGAGTGAAGAAACTGGTTGAAGGCCAGAAACTGGTGAAAGAAAACTGTAGAATTATCATGAATGGAATAACCACTGGAGTTGAGAGCTCACATGGCTCGGTATTTAAAATTTTTAACACATACCTTGGCCTCACCAAGTTTTCAGTTCAATGGGTACCAAAAGCATTGTACGAATATCATTGAGTTCTAAGTGCTATCTTTCCATCATCTCTTAAGCAAGATCAAAGCTAATGACGATGCTTTTATGGAATGGCTCGCAACTGGGGACAATCCAGAGAGCAAAGTCCAATCAAAACAGAACCTCCTGAGGAAATCTGCTGGGCTAGTTAAACTCAAGGCAGAGAGGTCAGCTCAAGTTATGGAGATTGTTTTTTGGGACTCCAAAGGAGTCATCTTAACAGATTTTCTCAAAGGACGCAGGACGATCATGGGGATGTATTATAAAGAGGTTTTTTTAAAAAAAATTGAAAACTGCATTGATGAGAAAAAGGCCAGGAAAGTTGTGCCAAGGAATTTTTTTTTTTCCTCATCAAGACAATATATCTGCTTATTCTTTTTGGGTAGCCTGGGCTATCCTGTAAGAATTTGATTGGGAAACCTTACCCCATCCACCCCACAGCCCTGGTTTTGACCCTTAAGCTTCTTTTTGTCCCAAAGAACATTTCAACGTGACAGGATTTGAGTCCCTGGAGGATGCTAAAACTACTGTTTTGATGTGATGCAATTGGAAACACACAGAACCCTTCAGGGGAAGAGTCAGAGTGATGGCAAGACCGCCGTGGGATGTGTATGGACCTAGATGGAGGGCATGTCAAGAAACAATCGCTTCACATTTTGATATTATTGTTTAGTAAAGGTTTCTCTGATTTTGTAGCAATACACTTTGACTTACCCACCTATCATTACCCAGCTTTGTGTGTTCAAAACATACTCTGTTCCAAGAACCCAAGGTCCCAGCTCAGCAAGCTGCCATACCCATTATGTAATCCAGACCTTGAAAAACCTGCTGTGGCTTTTTACAATCCGTGGCCACCTTTCTATTCAGGTGATAGTTTTAAACAGGTGACAAATTTGAAGCATCTTCTTATTAATTCTCCACCTTGAAATATATAATTGGTTCCTCTCTGGTACAAGGTCAGCAAGCTTTCTGGGAAAAAAGGCAGATGGCCAATAATTGTGGCTTTGCAGGCTATCTGGTAGTCTCTGTTGTAACGACTCAATTCTACCACTGTAAAGTCAGCTAGAGATGACACATGAATGAACGTGGCTCTGTTCCAATAAAACTTTATTTTCTAAAATAGGTGCCTAACAAAATCTGGGTCATTGACCATAGTTTGCCAAGTATCCTGTAGTAGATTGAACTATTTTTCAAAAGATACAGGAGTCCTAAAAAAAAAAAAAAAATGTTAAAGGATATATTTTATCAAATAATCTTGTTTCTAACTTATTGCCATTTATTGCCATTCTAACTGCACATTTATGGGAAAGAACTTTTGTGATACTCTAATAAATGTTGTTAGGGAGGCATCAATAGAGGGGAGAAGTTCAAAATATTGGAGAAAGAGGAAATAACTGATGGAACAAAGACCCTGAAATCCCACGAGAATGGTTAGAGGCCTCTCAGCCCATATGAAAGAGAAGAAGCTGTGTGGGAAGAAGGCCTTTCCCTTTGACTGATGGCGTCCATGGCATACGAGTTAGGGTTATCTGATAAAAGGACAGGAGATGGCCTTGGGTATAAGAATGGAGGAGGTTTGAAATTGCCATGATGGACGATTGAGGAGAAAACTGACCAGGGACATAGAAGGCCTGGGGACCAATCACACTGAGGGCCTTCATTTCCTCATTTAAAAAATGAAACAAGGTCATCTTCCTCACTCCTATTATTAAGTGTTAAAGCCTAGCCTGTTCATCTGGAGATTCAAGAATCCTGAAATATTTAGGAATCACTTGTTGATGTTGTTAGCTGCCATTCGACTCATGGCAACCCCGTTTGCAGACTGGAACTGCTCCATAGGGTTCTCAAGGCTGTAACTTTCCAAAATGAGGGATGATCATCAGTCATAACAGTGAAAAAAAAGGTTTTTAATGGACTACCTGGATATGAAGGAGCTTTGGTAGCGTAATGGTTGAGTCGGGCTGCTAATCTCAGGGTCAGCAGTTAGAAACTACCAGCTGTTCCATGGGAGAAAGATGAGGCTTTCTGCTCCCGTAAAGATTTACAGCCTCGGAAACCCTGTACAGGGTCACTATGAGTTGGAATCGACTCGACAGCACTTAACAACAACAACAACTTGGATATGACAATATCAAAAAAACAACAACAAAAAATCCATTGTCAATGAGTCAATTCTGAATCATTGGACAGAATAGAATTGCCCCAGAGGGTTTCCAAGACTGTAATTTTTATGAAAGCAGACTGCCACATTGTTCTCCTATGGCGTAGCCGTTGGGTTTGAACTACTGACCTTTCGGTTAGCAGCTGAGTGCTTAACCACTGTGCCAGCAGGGCTCCTTAAATATGATATTTTAAAATATGAACTTGCATAGTGGGAAAGTAGTACCTTTCATTCTCTTTTAGCCTTTGGAGTTGAAATCCTCAGTCTGGTGTTGGTGTATCTTTAACAATAACATTTTTCTGTTTAACAAAACATGGTAGGCCTCAGACTCAAAGCCTCCAATGGCTAACAATATCTGGGTGCAATTTAATACCATGGGTTTGTTTTCTTCTTTTGTATTTTTATCACTGTCTTCTATTTATGACCACTGATAACTGGCTTTTCATTCACAATATAAATATTAATTTCCCTTAAAAAATAAAATGCAGGTAAATCATTTTAATATATATATTAAGTGAGTAGTCTGAAGGTAAGAGTACACAGATAGGATGAAATAATGAAGGTGTTACAAGAATGGGCCATCCCAAATTAAGAGGGGGAGGTGAAAGAGGGATATGCCACAGAGAGGGAAAGGAATTTCTCCAAGATCACACAGCACACTAGAGGCTGAGCTGGAATCAAATGCCAAGCCTCTCTGGTCCTAGTTCTAGGGTCCTTCAGGTACACAAAGCCTCCCTCCTACCCAAGCAGTCCCCTTTATTGCATTGTGTATTCCGGAGCTGAAACTCCACCGGTGACCCTTTTTCCGTCTCTTTGTAGACATGCCCCTTGCTAGAGCACAATCACAGTCAACACAACTCTACCCTTTCAGGTAGGAGGATGGAGCACAACTTGGCCTGCCTGGGGAAGCAGCCATCAAGGCCAGATATAAGGGAGCCCTGGGGAGAATGTTTAGGGGGAGCGGTGGGCAGTGGAACTTGAGGGAGAGGCTGTGTTCCCATGTCCTAAATGAAAATTGCTGCTGTGTTGTTGGGCACGGGAGGTACTTGTTTCGTTCCCCAAGTCCTGGCACATAGTTGGTTGCTATTGTTGTTAGGTGCTGGCAGGTCAGTTCTGACTTACAGCAACCTACGTACAACAGAACAAAACACTGCCTGGTCCTGTACCCTCCTCACAATTAGGTGAACCTGACCCAAGCATGGTATTGTTAACCACCTCACAGAAACGCTTGTTGATTTATCAGGCTCCATTGAGCCGTTTCCTACTCATGGTGACCCTCTGCACAACTGAGAGGAACACTGCCCCGTTCTGCACCATCCTCACAAGTTTTGCTAAGATTGAGCCCATTGCTGCTGCCACTGTACCAATCGATCTCATTGCGGGGGTCTTTATCTTTTTAGCGAATCTTCCGCTTTACCAAGTCCTTCTCCAGAGACAGAATCCTCTGGTGAAATAATACAACCCTGGTACACACCTTTCCTGATTCTAACATAACATAACAACAACAACAATAGTACTCATAATGTCTTCACATAGTACCTGGCAGAGGGTAAGTTCTCAATTGTAGTTAAGGGCAGTTGAGTCAGTTTCCGACTCATAGCGACACTGTATAGGGCTTCTGATGAGCAGCTGGTGAGTTTGAACTATCGACCTTGTGGTTAGCAGTCCACTGTTGATCGTACAGCACCACACCAGGAGTCTAAGTTCTCAGCAGAGGTGACTATTATTCCTGAAGGAGGAGGTGAGGACAAATCCAATTCCTATTGATATAATAATCACTGACAGAGATGAAAACTGTTCATTTCCTCCCTTCCCAACAATGCCCTGTGAATTCTGAAAGTGCTGTTTTCAGGTGTGCAGGGGTTAACCCGACACACACAAGCATGTGCCGCCCCACGTTCAGCCTTCAGCTGCCCTTTGATGATCTCTCTCCCAAAGCAGGAATGGAGATGAAGCTTGCCAACTGTGAGTGTAATTGCATTTTCACCCAGAAAGAGAGTCTGTTGCTGAACACCTGCGGTCCAGCGCTACGTGACGGTCAGCCTGTCGTGCAGGAAGTCAGGATACCAGCAGCATGCAAATGTGGGGGCTAAAGGACCCATGACTCAGCTAGATCTGGCAGGTCCCTGAGCGCTACTCACAACTACTGCCCCCTACCCCGGAAAAGGCTCTCCCTGCTCAAGGCGAGGGGCAGCCTGGAGGTTTGCAATTAACCCCTGCACAGGGGGCTGGGATTGAGGAGAGAAGAGTCCAGACATTTTCCTGATGCTCTGGAAAGAAGGGTACGTAGCAAGATAGTCACATCCAGGCAGAAAAAAAGCAAGTCCAAAATCAAGTTCAGGTGTCAAATGCTGTCTGAGAACCAGCTTGCAGGATTGGCTGAGATGGTGTATACCAAGTGCCCAGCCAATATCTGGCACATAGTAAGTGTCTGATAAATGGTAGTCATTATAACTAAGATGATTTATTCATTTATTAGACAGCTATTCACCATACCTGCTATGTGTCCCTGGGTGGTACATATAGTTATAGATCACCAACAAGTTGCTGGTCTACCAAAGGAGCCTCAGAAGCAAGACCTGGCAATCTCCAGCAAAGGAGCCTCAGAAGCAAGACCTGGCAATCTCCAGGCCTGAAAACTCTATAGAGCACAGTCTACTTGGACACACATGATGTCACCATGAGTCAAAGTCGCCACGACAGCAACTGGGACTGGAGTAGACTGTGCTCCACGGGGTTTTCAGTGGCTGTCTTTATTCTGAGACACATCTGGGTGGAGTTTCAATGATGTCAGACACTGTCCCAGGCTTACAGAACTGGAGAGATGGAGTTAAAAGTGCGCTTTTGAAGGATCACTGGTAGCAGCTTCAGGGAGCTGGACCTGGAGGACTTCGAAGCTACTGTGCATAGAGGCCAGAGATGCTGAGGGTCTGCACTTGAGCAGCGGCACTGAAATTAGAAAGGAGTTTCAGCGATGCCTTGTCATGGACTGAATCACGTCTCCAAAAAACTGTGTGTTGTAAACCCTAACCTCTATGCCTATGGTTTAACCCCATGTAAGAATGGATTGTCTTTGTGAGGTGACTGAGGCAGGGTTATGGTAGGATGTATCTTGGGCCCATCACTTTTGAGATCTAAAAGAAATGAAATCAGCAAGAAGAAGCAGAGATGGGAAGACAAATGCCAAGCCCCATGGAGCTCTCCAAAGAAGGAGCCAGAGACACCAATCTCCTAGAGCCGAGAGAGAGGAATAAACCTTCCCTAAACTCAACACCCTTGTCGGAACTTCCAGCCCCTAAAGCTTGAGGAAATAAATTTCTGTTAGTTAAAGCCCCCCACTTGTGATATTTCTGTTAGAGCCGCACTGGAGAACTAAGACAGGCCCCATGGATGAACCTTGCCTAGAGATCA
Source organism: Chrysochloris asiatica (assembly GCF_000296735.1). NCBI lineage: Eukaryota > Metazoa > Chordata > Mammalia > Afrosoricida > Chrysochloridae > Chrysochloris > Chrysochloris asiatica. Next base: position 985,675 of record NW_006408866.1, on the reverse strand, counting down.
AACCTTGAACAGCGGCCCAAAGGTAAAGAAGATGTTTAGAAATAATGACCCTGAAAGGGGAATGGACAATGTGCCTGACCTTCAGGCTCACTCTGGTTAGTTGAACCAACAACAACAAAAAAAAATCACACAACTGGACCAATAAGAACATCATGATAAACAGAGAAAAGATGAAAATTGTCAGACATTTCATTTTACTTGATTCCAACCAATACCCATGGAAGCCATAGTCAAGAAATCAAATGGCATATTGCATTGGGTAAAGCCATTACAAAAAACCTCTCGAAAGTGTTACAAAGCAAAGCTATCACTTTGAGGACTAAGATGTGCCTGACCCATATCATGGTGTTTTCAGTCACCTCATGCAAAATGTGGGCAATGGTTGAGGAAAACCAAAGTACTGATGCCTTCGAATTAGGATGCTGGCAAAGAATACTGAATGTACGTGCCAGACGAATGAACAAATCAGTCTTGGAATCAGTGTAGTCAGACTGCTCCTCAGAGGCAATGATGGCGAGATTTCATTTCACTGACTTTGGAGAGACAACTCCCTGATGAAGGACATCATGCTTGGTAAAGTAGGTCAGTGAAAAAGAGGAAGGCCTTCAATGAGACGGATAGCAATGATCGTAAAGATGGCTAGGACTGGGCAGGGTTTTATTGTGTGTGTATTTTATTCTGAATTGGAACCATAACAACGCTCATTAAAACCAGTTGTGTCTAGCTAGCTTACTTTAGTCACTCATCCGTCTATCCAGGAAACAGCACCTACTCTTTGCTGGGTTCTGTACTACACATGGGGATTAAGGACGCACAGCAAACCAGACAGACGTGGTCTTTGTGTGCCTGTCACTCAGTCTAGTGAGGAAAACAGGTACCAAACTATCAACACAAATAAATAATTACAAATTTCCTGAAATTATGACAGAAACATAGGACAGTCAGGGAGAGAATGGCTTTAGTTTAAACTGGGAAATGAGGAAACGCCCCCTGACCGTTTGGTGACAAGTAGGCAGGTGAGAGTTCTGGTGGAAGAAACTCCACATAGAAAGGTGCTGAGGCAGGAGAAAGGTTGACACACACTAGGAACTTCAAGAAGTCCCAGCTATGGGCCTGGAACACAGTGATCAAGCTGACGAGGGACATGATATGAGATGAGAGGTAGCAGAAGCCAGATTTCAAGGGGCTGAAGGGCTGCTGATTTTGTTGTTGTTTACTCAGAGTGACCCTGTTTGTATAGAGTTTCTGAGGAGTGACTGGCGGGCTTGAACTGCCGACCTTGCACTTCAAACCGACCTTGTGATCCAGTATATCATCCTGCAGTGCCACACTAGGCCTTGGTAAAGAACTTGGATTTCATTTGAATGCAAAGAAAGAATTATTAGAGGGTCTAATTAAGGGGGGGTAATGAGCAAATTTACATCTTACAGAGCATTCCCCGACTGCTGGATGGAGAATGCCCACATACCCCCAATTACTCAAGCCAGGAACCAGGAAGTCAGTTTCACTTGAGAGGGAATGTTTCACTCATTGGATGCGCAAAAGGCTGTAGGTTATGGCATGGATGAACTCTAAAACCATGATGCTGAGTGAAGTACACCAGACACAAAGGATAAATATTGTATGACCTCACTTATATGAAATGTCCAGAACTGACAAATATAGAGAGACGGACACCAATTCATGCTTACCAGGGACTTGGGGGACTACAAAGCAGGGAGTTAATGGCTTAATGAGTATCGTTGCTGTTTGGGTGATGAAAAACGTTTTGGCAATGATTGTACAACATTGGGAACATAATTAATGCCAATAAATTGTACATTTTAAAAAATGGTTAAGTAGTGAATTTTGTTGTATATATTTGACTGCATTTGTTGTTGTTGTTAAGTGTTGTCGAGTTGGCTCTGACTCACAGAGATCCTGTATAGGGTTTCCAAGAAGCAACTGGTGAGTTTGAACCACTGATCTTGAGGTTCAAATTGACCTTGAGGTCAAGTGCTTATCCTAAGGTACCACACCAGGACTCCTTTACTACAATAAAAGAAAAAACATTTTTTTTGTTGTTTTCTAATTTAGTGAAAAATACACTGTAGGGACACAAGGAAGAGGTTGTGGTCCAGGCAAGAGGTGTGATAGGTCAGGACCAGGGCAGCTAGTGTGGACACAGAAAGTGGTGTAATGGGAATCTAAGTGAGGGAGTGTTGGTAGATTCCAGCTACTGACTTTGTGATTAAGTGCTGTCAAGTCGGTTCCTACTCATAGCGACCCTGTATAGGGTTTCCGAGGAATATCTGGTGGGTTTGAACCACCAATCTTGCAGTTCCTACAGCACCACACCAGGACTCCTAAAGGGAAGGTAGAATCTACCTAATTTTAAATAAAGATCATGTGAGAAAGGAGACCTCTACAAGTGAAATGGCCATACTCCTGGTTACTCAAAGGGGCTCCTTGTTCACCAGGAATTAATCACACACAATTTCTGATGAAAAAACCAAGCAAATCCTGGCAACTTTCATCTTGCTTCTCTCCTCTCAACAGCTAAAGCAGCTGAAGGACCAGTATTGGTGTTGAGGGAAGGCAGATGGGACCTATACCCACTAATGCATGGTGTGATGCTGAAGAATAATGCAGTGGACCCCAAGGTTGGTTTGTGAATGGAATGGTACATGCCTCTGTTTCCTTTAACTCTTATGCACCTTCCAGCATCTTCCTTTGCCTTAGTCATGTTGTGCTAGCCCTCTTCCCCCATTTATTGTATATTGTCTGTCCCTCCACCCAAGTTAATACATGCCTATCCTTCTAGTCTTGTTGCACAAGACCTCTTTAAAGTTTTCAAGAGCAAAGATGTCAGTTTGAGGACTAAGGTGGACCTGACCGAAACTATGGTATTTTCAATCGCCTCATACGCATGTGAAAGTTGGACAACAAATAAGGACGACTGTGGAAAAATCAATGCATGGTTCTTGGTGTTGGAGGAGAATATTAAAAGTATCATGGACTGCCAAAAGAACAAACAAATCTGTGTTGGAAGAAGTACAGCCAGGATACTCTTTAGAAGTCAGGATGGCCATATTTCATCTCTCATACTTCACATATATTATTAGAGGGACCAGTCCCTGGAGAAGGACATTATGTTGATAAAATGGAGGGTTAGTGAAAAAGAGGAAGTTCCCCCAATGAGATGGATTGGCACAGTGGCAACAGCAAGGGGCTCAAGTGTAGCCTCAATTGTGAGATTGGCCCAGGACCAGGCAGTCAGTGTTCCATTCTGTTTGTGCATATGGTGACTGTGAGTCAGTATCCATTTCATGGGACCTAGCAACAACACACCCTCTAGTTAGTGATTTGTCCTCCCACCCTTGACAACCTTCAAAGAATGATGCTTCCTGTGGACCTTTCTTTGACTTGGACAGTAGTTCTCTCATACAATAATTGTCCTTTTGTGATTGACTACTTTCTCTCAGAATGATGTCCTCTAGCTTCTTACACGTCCTGATGTGTTTCATAGATTAATAATTAATGTTTAATGTTGCATAGACTTCCATTGTGTGTATGTAATAGAATTTGTTTATCCATTCATCCATTGATGGGCATTTAGGCTATTTCTATTTCTTTGCTACTGTGAATAGTGCTGTGATGAACATGGGTGGACAGATACAATTAGGTGTTTCTGCACCTGCTCTTATTTCTCCAGGACATATTCCTAAATACTCCATCTTTTCCTTGGCTATTGGAAACGGTGGCCTAACATTTTTTCTGATTTTATTTTCAGAATTATCTTTGCTAGCATAGAGGAATCTGACTGATTTTGTATGCTGATCTCGTACCATGCCACTTTTCTGAGTCCCCTTATTCTAGGATTTTCTATGTATAGGATCATATCATCTGCAAACAGAGATCATTTTATTTCTTTGCGAAGTTGGAAGCCTTTTATTTCTATCCCTTGCCTTATTGCTCTGGCTAAGATTTCTAAGGAGTCCTGCTGTGGCCCTTTAGGGTAAGATATGGCCTGCTAACCACAAAGCGATGGTTCAAGCCCACCAGCTGCTCTTTGGAAAACTTATATGGGGTCCTAGAAGCCAGAATCAACTTAATGGCATACAACAACAACTTACTGCTAAAGTTAAATTTCTCTCTAATAATTCATGATCCTTCAGTCAAACCTGGTGAGGCATGATAGGATAAGTACTAGACTGTTAACCACAAAACTAGCAGTTCAAACACGCTTGCCGCTCCTCGGAAATCCTACACAGGGTCATTATGAGTCAGAACCTACTCAAGGGCACTTAACAACAAGCCAAATCTGGAATCGTTTGGATGACTCCACTTTGTTCCTCCCAGAGAACAGTCTGCTTCCAGCCATCGGTAAGAACGCAGGAAACAAACTCCCTAGATCTAGGGCTTTGCTACTCAATCAGTTTTTACAAGAGCAAGGATATCAGTTTGAGGACCTCCAATAAGGAGCTCTGGTAGCGTAGTGGTTACAAATCGGGCTGCTAACCTCAGGATTAGCAGTTCAAAACTACCAGCTGTTCCACGGGAGAAAGATGAGGCTTCCTGCTCCCGTAAAGATTCACAGCCTCGGAAACCCCGTACAGGGTCGCTATGAGTCAGAACTGACTCCACGGCACATAACAACAATATCGAATGTTGTTGCTGTTAAGTGTTGTCCAGTTGGTTCCGACTCATAGCAACCCTGTCTTGGTGAAAAAGGGCATCTTTGTCCGATTCCCATTCCCAAAGGGAATGTTTTCAGTCTCTCTCCATTGAGAATAATACTGGCAGTTGATTTTAAATATATGTCCTTATTTATGTGGAGACATATCCCTTCTATTCCTATTTTTCTGAGTATTTCTATCAAAAATGGGTGCTAGATTTTTTCATATGCCTTTTCAGTATCAATTAATATGATCAAGCGATTCTTTGCCTTTATTTTATTTACACAATGGATTACATTGATCATTTTTCTAATGTTGAACCATGTTTGCATATCAACTATGAATCCCACTTGGTCATGAAGTACTAATTAAAAATTTTTTTTGGGGGGGTACGGTGTTGATTCTGTTGAGACTTTTGTTGAGACTGTTTGTATCTATAGTACAAATCGATTATTCATGAGTGATAATGAATAAACATTCTTTTTCAGTCGTCTCTTTTCCTGGTTTCAGGAATTGGGATTATGCTTTTTCATAGCATGAGTTTGGGAGTATTCCATCCTTTTCTAAGTTCTGGAATCCTTTGAGTAGAATTGGTGTCAGCTCTTCTCTGAATGTTTGGTAGAATTCACCAATGAAGCTGCCAGGGCCAGAATTTATTTTTGTTCAAAGAAAATTTTTTATTATCTGTCAATTTCTTCTTTTGTGATGAGTCTATTTAAGTTATCTGCTTCAGATTGTGTTAGTTTGGGTGCACAGTATATTTCTAGAAATATGTCCATTTCTTCCAGGGTTTCAAATTGGTTTTCACTCGTATCTTCAGATGATCCTCTTAATTTCAATAGCCTCTGATGGAGCATCACCTATTTTACTTATTTGTGCATTTGAACCTTCTCTTATTTTCCTTTGTTCAATTTGCCAGTGGCTTGTCAATTTTATAAACCCTTTCAAAGAACCAACTTCTTATCTTACTGATTCTTTCCATATTTTTGTAGTAGTAGTTGTTGTTGCTCTGGTAGCATAGTGGTTACAAATCGGGCTGTGAGCCACAAGGTCAGCAGTTCGAAACTACCAGCGGCTCCGCGGGAGAAAGATGAGACTTTCTGCTCCCAGAAAGATTTACAACCTCGGAAACCCTGTACAGGGTCGCTATGAGTCGGAATCGACTCCACGGCACATAACAACAACAACAACAACAGTTGTTGTTGTTAGTTTTGTTTTGTTGTCTGTTTCATTTATTTCTACTCCAATCTTCATTATTTCCTATCTTCTGGTAACTCCGGGCTTTTTTGTTGTTGTTGCTCTTTTCCTAGTTTTTGGAGATGTTGGTTTAGATGTTAGTTTTGGATCTTCTTTGATGTATCTATTTATTGATAAAATTGTTCCTCTGGACACTGCTTTTTTAGAACCCAAAGATTCTAGTATAGTGTTTTTTGTTGTTGTTGTTGTTTAGTATACTGTGTTTTCATTCACATTTGATTCAAGGATTTTTAAATTTCTTCATTTTTATTTCTTCTGTTGCCCAGTAGTTTTTAAGCAGTGTCCTTGTATTTTATTCCCTCCCACCCTTGATAGCCTTACTGTTGATCTCTCATTTTACTCATTTTATAGGACTATGACCTGTGAAAATGCTTTGGAGTCTTTCAGTATTTTTAAATTTATTGAGACTTGCTTTGTGGCCTAACATGTGGTCGATTCTGGAGAATGTTCCATGTGATTTGGGGAAAAGTATAGCGTTCAGTTGTTGTGTTGCTGTTGGTAAGTGCCATTGAGTCAGTTCTGACTTACAGCAACCCGGTATAGCATTTCTAAGGAGCAGCTGGTGGATTTGAACTGCCGGCTTTGTGGTTAGCAGTCCAGTGCTTATCCAACAGTTCTATATACATCTATAGGGTATTGTTGGTTGTGTCGTTTAAATCTTATTTATCTTTGTTGAGTTTGTTTTGAGCTGTTCTGTCCTTCATCAAAAGGGAACTGCCACAGGTTCAAGCCAGATTCAAAAGAGGCCGTGGAATGAGGGATATCATTGCTGACATCAGATGGTTCTTGGCTGAAAGCAGAGAATACCAGAAAGGTGTTTACCTGTGCTTTATTGACTATGCAAAGGCTTTCAACTATGTGGATCATGATAAGCTATGGTGAATTTGAACCACTGATCTTCCAGTTCAAACTGACCTTGCAGTCGCATTATCCCACAGCGCCATGCCAGGACTCCCCATGATATAAAAAGATCCTCGCCCATTACTCTCACATGGAAAAACTTCACTGTGCAGTTAGCTGCCACCAGAAACAGCTGTATTTCACCATTTGTAGGTAATTATCAGTAAATCATCTCTTTTATTTTCTTTTCTGTACTAAACTAACGTCTCTCGGATTGAGTCCTGGATGGTATTTTTTCTGTCTCTTGGTACCTATGTACTCAGGAGGCTTTTATCTTTGGAGCCTAAACCCCAACAGTGTGAGTGTGTGTGTGTGTGTGTGTGTGTGTGTGTGTGTGTGTGTGGTGTTGATGGTTTCTTTGTTCAATATTCTTTGAACCCATGTCTTGATCTGGGTTTACCTTGTAACTTGTTCTGACCAGTAGGGTTCAGTAGAAGCAAGGGTGTGTCCATTTCAAGCCCAGGTCTCAATAGGCCTATTCTAACTGGCTAACAGAACTCCACCACCACCTTGGAGATAGTTGAGTCATCCTACAGGAGAATGGGAGACCAGTTGTCCTAGCCATGAAGTCCTTCAAACATGAGAGAACCCAGCCGAGATCAGCAGGACTTCCTCCATACCCACAGATGCCAGAAGAAACATCTGTTTGGCCCATCAATGGTTATTGTTTCAAGTCATTGGGTTTGAGGGGAATTTGTTTTATAGCATCACTGTGGCAATGGATAATGCGTAATCTGGGCTTCAACCTCCCATGATGATAAAATGAGATCTCATTCACTTGTAACAAAAATAATTCAAATACCAAACCCCCTGCCATCAACTCATTCTGACTCATAGGAACCCCATAGGACAGACAGGACTGGGGAGCACTGCTCTTTAGAGTTCCGGAGACTATAAATCAAACAGCCTCATCACTCTCCCACAGAACAGCTGGTGGGTTTGAACAGTAAGCCTTGTGGTTAGCAGTCCAACAGTACTGAGGAGTAAAGCAGAGGTTGGCAGACTTGTTTGGTAGTGAAGGACCAGATAGTAAATAGTTCCAGCTTTGGGAGCCCTAAAATCTCCTTCACAACTAGTCAGTGCTGCCTTTGAAAGGGAAAAGCTGCCACTGATAAATGTAAACAAAATGTCCTGGTTGTGCTAAATAAAACGTCTCAAATAGGAATTTGCCCAGAGGGTTGTAGTTTGCTAGGGGGCTGGGTCTTAAACAGTGAAACCTTTTGTTTCCTCTTTCTCTCCCCCTGAGATAAAGGAGGGCTGCTGGCACAACATCCCCAAAGGTAACACTGTTAACAGTTTTGTTGTGATCCTTCAAAACATTTTCTACACAAGTGGTGGCTAGGTGCCATTCTGTCCGGTTCAACTCATAAGAATCCTATTTGCTGCAGAGAACTGCCTCATAGGGTTTCCTAAACTGTAATCTTTACAGACTCCTTTTCACCTGACCCAAACCATATTTTCAGTCGCTTTATTTGCTTGTGAAAGTTGGACAATGACTAAAAAGACCATAGAAGAATCAATGCATTTCAATTATGATGTTGGAAAAGAATATTGAAAGTACCGTGGACTGCCAGAAGAACGAACAAACCTGTCTTGACAGAAGTATAGGCAGAATGTTCCCCAGAAGCCAAAATGGTGAGACTTCATAATGTTGTTGGACAGCTCCTTTAACAGGAGATCATGCTTGGGTCAGTAGAGGGTCAGCAAAAAAGATGGGCTGACACAGTGGCTGCACCAATGGGCTCACAGCTAACAACTGGGAGGATAGTTCAGGACCTGGAAGTGGTTCCTTCTATTGTGCACAGGGTTGCTATGAGTCTGAGCCAATGTGAAGGCACATAACAACAACAATCTTTACGGGATCAGAGCTTCAGGTCTTTCTCCCATGGAACCAATGAGTGGATTCGAACTGCTGATCTGTGTGTGTTTGGGGGAGGGGGGAAAGGTCAGCAGCCGAGTGCTTAAGTGTTGCCCTACAAGGTCTCCTTTTGTACACACAAACATCTCCTTTTGCACACACTAACAGGATCATACTTTGTATGCTAACATGCACTGCCATTTTTTATAGAATTGGTCTTGGATACATTTCTATATCAGCACATGTAGGGTAAGCTTTCTGTTTTTAATCGCTGCTGAGTACAGAAGGTCATTTGAACCATGAAGTTGTTGGTTCTTGGAAACCCTATACAGGGTCGCTATGAGTAGGAATCAAATTGATGGCACTTAATAACACCACCACCATGGTAAAGATGTATCACGATGTTTTGCTGGACTTCAGGTTGTTTTGAGCCAACTCACCAGCACTTACCTACAATAACACCGTAGTAAAGATGTACCACAATGTTTTGCTGGACTTCAGGTTGTTTTGAGCAAATTCACCAGCTGCTTCATCCTCCATCTCCAAGTGTTGTTGTTAAGTGCTGCCAAGTTGGTTCCAACTCATATTGACCTGGACAGGGTGTCGAGGAGCAGCTGGTGAGCTTGAACTGCTGCTGACCTTTTGATTAGCAATTCAGTGCTGATCCTACTGCACCACAGGTTGCAATAAGCATCCTCATACCGATACATTTCGTACCAGGTGACCTGACTCTCCCCATGACCTTCACTCAATAGCATTAAGACAACAACAACAACAAGAAAAATTATTTAATTCCTAATAGAAGACGCGCACTGTGTTAGATGTGGAGTGTGGGGCATGTGGAAGGGTGGGGGCCAGGTGGGAAGACGAATTGTCCGGAAATCCAGAAGTCACACCCCTGGTCTCCAAAAGCTCAGTGTTGTCCAGTTATGATGTTGATGAATGTATTAAACACTTAGCAACTACAGACCAAGACCCCGCAGAGTCATTTACATGAATTAAGTCACCCAATCATCACATCTGTGGGGCAGGTACTGTCATCAGCCCCAAAATGAGGACAGTGAAGCTCACATGTTGTTAAGTGCCATAGAGTCTGTTCTGGCTCATAGCAACCTGGTATAGGGTTTCCCAGGAGTGGCTACTGGGTTTGAACTGCTGACCTTGTAACTAGCAATCCAATGCCGACCCTACAGCATCATACCAGGAATTCATCACACAGATGTAGAGCTGAAATTCAAACCCAAGCTCTTAAACACACTGTCTAATGGAGGGGGTGGCGGTTGAACAATGTGCGAGAACTGCGCAGACCTGGTGGAGGTGTTA
>NW_006408866.1:951647-973704 GCF_000296735.1 Chrysochloris asiatica | reverse complement strand
GATCATGATAAGCTATGGTGAATTTGAACCACTGATCTTCCAGTTCAAACTGACCTTGCAGTCGCATTATCCCACAGCGCCATGCCAGGACTCCCCATGATATAAAAAGATCCTCGCCCATTACTCTCACATGGAAAAACTTCACTGTGTAGTTAGCTGCCACCAGAAACAGCTGTATTTCACCATTTGTAGGTAATTATCAGTAAATCATCTCTTTTATTTTCTTTTCTGTACTAAACTAACGTCTCTCGGATTGAGTCCTGGATGGTATTTTTTCTGTCTCTTGGTACCTATGTACTCAGGAGGCTTTTATCTTTGGAGCCTAAACCCCAACAGTGTGAGTGTGTGTGTGTGTGTGTGTGTGTGTGTGTGTGTGTGTGTGGTGTTGATGGTTTCTTTGTTCAATATTCTTTGAACCCATGTCTTGATCTGGGTTTACCTTGTAACTTGTTCTGACCAGTAGGGTTCAGTAGAAGCAAGGGTGTGTCCATTTCAAGCCCAGGTCTCAATAGGCCTATTCTAACTGGCTAACAGAACTCCACCACCACCTTGGAGATAGTTGAGTCATCCTACAGGAGAATGGGAGACCAGTTGTCCTAGCCATGAAGTCCTTCAAACATGAGAGAACCCAGCCGAGATCAGCAGGACTTCCTCCATACCCACAGATGCCAGAAGAAACATCTGTTTGGCCCATCAATGGTTATTGTTTCAAGTCATTGGGTTTGAGGGGAATTTGTTTTATAGCATCACTGTGGCAATGGATAATGCGTAATCTGGGCTTCAACCTCCCATGATGATAAAATGAGATCTCATTCACTTGTAACAAAAATAATTCAAATACCAAACCCCCTGCCATCAACTCATTCTGACTCATAGGAACCCCATAGGACAGACAGGACTGGGGAGCACTGCTCTTTAGAGTTCCGGAGACTATAAATCAAACAGCCTCATCACTCTCCCACAGAACAGCTGGTGGGTTTGAACAGTAAGCCTTGTGGTTAGCAGTCCAACAGTACTGAGGAGTAAAGCAGAGGTTGGCAGACTTGTTTGGTAGTGAAGGACCAGATAGTAAATAGTTCCAGCTTTGGGAGCCCTAAAATCTCCTTCACAACTAGTCAGTGCTGCCTTTGAAAGGGAAAAGCTGCCACTGATAAATGTAAACAAAATGTCCTGGTTGTGCTAAATAAAACGTCTCAAATAGGAATTTGCCCAGAGGGTTGTAGTTTGCTAGGGGGCTGGGTCTTAAACAGTGAAACCTTTTGTTTCCTCTTTCTCTCCCCCTGAGATAAAGGAGGGCTGCTGGCACAACATCCCCAAAGGTAACACTGTTAACAGTTTTGTTGTGATCCTTCAAAACATTTTCTACACAAGTGGTGGCTAGGTGCCATTCTGTCCGGTTCAACTCATAAGAATCCTATTTGCTGCAGAGAACTGCCTCATAGGGTTTCCTAAACTGTAATCTTTACAGACTCCTTTTCACCTGACCCAAACCATATTTTCAGTCGCTTTATTTGCTTGTGAAAGTTGGACAATGACTAAAAAGACCATAGAAGAATCAATGCATTTCAATTATGATGTTGGAAAAGAATATTGAAAGTACCGTGGACTGCCAGAAGAACGAACAAACCTGTCTTGACAGAAGTATAGGCAGAATGTTCCCCAGAAGCCAAAATGGTGAGACTTCATAATGTTGTTGGACAGCTCCTTTAACAGGAGATCATGCTTGGGTCAGTAGAGGGTCAGCAAAAAAGATGGGCTGACACAGTGGCTGCACCAATGGGCTCACAGCTAACAACTGGGAGGATAGTTCAGGACCTGGAAGTGGTTCCTTCTATTGTGCACAGGGTTGCTATGAGTCTGAGCCAATGTGAAGGCACATAACAACAACAATCTTTACGGGATCAGAGCTTCAGGTCTTTCTCCCATGGAACCAATGAGTGGATTCGAACTGCTGATCTGTGTGTGTTTGGGGGAGGGGGGAAAGGTCAGCAGCCGAGTGCTTAAGTGTTGCCCTACAAGGTCTCCTTTTGTACACACAAACATCTCCTTTTGCACACACTAACAGGATCATACTTTGTATGCTAACATGCACTGCCATTTTTTATAGAATTGGTCTTGGATACATTTCTATATCAGCACATGTAGGGTAAGCTTTCTGTTTTTAATCGCTGCTGAGTACAGAAGGTCATTTGAACCATGAAGTTGTTGGTTCTTGGAAACCCTATACAGGGTCGCTATGAGTCAGAACCGACTCCATGGTACTTAACAACAACAGGTGCCTTTGACTCATCAGAGTAGAACTGTGATCCACAGGGTTGTCAAACGCTGTGACTTTTGGAAAGTCAATCGCTAAGTCTTACTTCTGGCTAGGTTTGAACAATGCACCTGTCGGTTAGCAATTGGGCTATGTGACAGGATTCCTGCAGATGCGAGTCACAGGAGGGAAGGCCGGCCTCAGGAAAGCAGGGGCCAGGCCACCACAGAAGTGGTCTCCAAAGGAAGAAGGAGCATGTTCCAGTGTAGGAGAGGGCGGGGATGCCCGGCGAAGAGTCCCTGAGGGTGAAGGTGTGGAACTTGTGGGGGCCAACAGTCTGGAAGTCAGTGTATCTAGGGTGCAGAAAAAGGGTGACAAGGCGGGAGAGAGGGGAACTGCTCCATGATGGGGCTCCCCGGCTCAACTTAATCCTAAAGTGAGGAGCAGCCATTGAAGCAGGCACTTGAATAGCAGAATTACATTTTAAAAAACTCAACCTGGATGCAGCTTGGAGGCCAGAGAGTCCTAGAGGCTGCTACAGTCCTGCAAGCCATACTTGGGCAGTCTGTCTTCTGGGGCAACTTCTGTCATGAAATAAAAGACAGTAGGGTGGCTTCAGGCCCAGAAGGCAGAACACCCCCCTGTTATAAGACCAGGAGTGAGGGGCAAGGGACTGCAAAGGCCAGGGGCAGGTCAGTGCCTGCTTTCCCAGGACAGGCAAGCAGGTGGCTGGTGGCATTCTGGACCATTGCACTTCACAGCCAGGAAGCTTCAGGCAGCAAAGAGATGTCCTCAGGTCGCCCCATCAGGCAGGAAGAGGACATTTTGAGCAGTGGCCCGTCCACTTCCACCACCCCCTCAGCTAGCACAGCAGAGTCTGCGTGGCTGCTGCGTTGTGAGTCATCCCAGCTGGTGTCGGCTCATTTCTCTGGCGGCATACGGCGGAAGTGCATCCTGGTGAGCAGGGAACCCAACCGAGAGCTGGCGGGGGGCTGCCAGCCATAGCAGACAGCGGATCACCTGTCAGGGATATGGCATCTGCCCGATGAATTTGGTGGAGGGAAGGGGGCTGGGAGAAGGCCAAATGCCAGGTGTGACCAGGACACACAGCGCAAGAAGCTGAATCAAGGGTGGAGGTGGGCACGTGAGACAGCTAAACTCCAGGACAGGAGTTGGGCATCTTTACCTCCCAAGCATACATGCTGAAATGCCTCCCATCTGCTATCTTCTTCAATCGGTTAGAACAGGGGCCAGTCAAAGCCGGCCTGTAACCTGTCTCTGTGTGGTTATGAGCTAAGAATGGATTTTACGATTTTAAAAGGTTGTAGAAACAAACAATGAAAAATATGTGGCAGAAACCATTTCTTCTTCTTCTTGTCCACAGAATATCATGAAGTCATTTAAAAATGATAAACTAGTCAAAATCAGCTGCTATTGAGTCAGTTCCAACTCATGACGACTCTACGTGTGACAGAGTAGGACTGCTCGGTGTGAGGTTTTCAGTGGCAGTAATCTTAAGGCGCTCTGACAGGCTGCTAACCTCAAGGTCTTCTGAGGAAGATGGATAAGGCTTTCTGCTCCTGTGAAGATTTACAGCCTCAGAAACCCTATACAGGGTCGCTATGAGTTGGAACTGACTCCACGGCACACAACCACCACCAATCTTATGGCGCTTCTGGGTGTGTTCAAACCACTAACCTTTTAGTTAGCGTTGTTGTTAGGTGCTGTCGAGACAGCTCGGACTCACAGCAACCCTATGCAGAACAGAAAGACACACTGCCCAGTCCTGTACCGGCCTCACAACCCTTGCTAAAACTAAGCTCATTGCTGCTGACACTGCCAATCCATCTCATTGGGGTCTTCGTCTTTTTCACTGACCCTCCACTTTTACAAGCATGATGACCTTCTCCAGGAGCTGGCCCCTCCTGATAAAATGTCTAAATCATAAGAGAAGAAGTCTTGCCTTTCTGGCTTGTAAGGAGCATTCTGGTACTTCCTCCCACACAGATTGGACCAGATTTGTACTGTATGCCTACAGTACAGCCAAGAAGAGCCGCTACACACCAGAGCACCGCTGCGTCCTGAGCTACTTCTGAGCCTGACTTGTACCCGGCTCACTTCCCTAATAAACTCATAATTGTGAGTATTGGAAGTTCTGTGTGGTCATTATAGTGGATTGTAGAACCCAGCAGAGAAGTCGAGTGCCATGGGAGGGACTGTTGGTATCAGCACAGGATAAACAAGGTTGGAGGCTGGAGGCATGTCTGGCCACAGTCTTATAGGACTACCCTTGGATTGATGTAGAGGTTGATTCTCCTTCCTCCTTGTAAAGTCACAATAGGTCACACATGGCTCCTACACCATTTTTGCACCCTCATTTTTGCTGACTCTCTAGTCTACCAAATATGAGGTCCCTCTTCTAGTGAATGGTCTTCCCTGTCCCAAGTAAACAAGCTGAAGTCTCGCCATCCTGCCTTCAAAGGATCATTCTGGCTGTTTTTCTGCTAAGATTGATTTTGGTCATTCCTCAGGTAATCCAGGGTATATTCAGTAATCTTTGCTGACACCACAATCTGAATACATCAATTCTTCCTCTGTCTTCTTTCTTCCCTGATACACACGCCCAGATACATATGTTCCCTTTTCATGTTCCTCATATTTAGTTCTTGGCACATACTAAGCACTTAATCAGTATTTGTCAAGTGAATAAATGAATGAACAATTAGGGATTTTTGTGATTACTCAATGAGGTAGATATCATCAGCCCCATTTTACAGATGAGGAAGCTGAGGCTTACAGTGGTGAAATCATTTGCCTAAGTCACAAAACTACAAAGTACCTGAGCTTTGATTTAAATCCAACCAGTTGTAATTCAAGGCCTAGGCAAAAAAAAAAAAAAAAAGATCCAGTATCCTAACTTACAGCTGGGAATTGTATCTTGTAGTTCAAGCCTCTCAAACTTTTCTGTACATGAGAATCACCTGGGAATTTATTAAATCCAGGTTCTCAGGCCCTATACTCTTGCGATTCTGATTCCATAAGAAATATGGAGACTAAAAATCTGTGTAGAAGAAGAGGGAATCCCTGGGTTGTGCAAATGGTTATGAACTGGACTACCAACTGAGAGGTTCAGAGTTCAAACCCACCCAGAGGCACCACAGAAGAACTGCCTGGCCATCTTCTTCCAAAGAGTTACAGCCATTGAAAACCTAATGGAGTACAATTCTACTCTGAAACACATGGGGTTGCCATGAGTCCAAATCAGCTCAGTGACAGTGGTTGGTTTTTACCAGGGTAGAGCTTTAGGGAGAAGAATAGAAGTGAACCCAAGGTTCTGGTGTATGGTGTGTGTTGTACAAAGTAAACTCTCCTCATCTGCCTAAAACATCCTTAGTAAAAAGCTCATGTTTCATAAGTACCTACTGGATAGTAGAACAAATCTGACTTTCTTTAAAAGGACAAATCTCTATGTTTACAAGAATGCATATAAACAAAAGGCTATGAGCTAGATACATTAGAAACCCTGCCAGGCGTTGGGGTGGGGCTG
The DNA here is from genome assembly GCF_000296735.1 of Chrysochloris asiatica. Taxonomy (NCBI): domain Eukaryota; kingdom Metazoa; phylum Chordata; class Mammalia; order Afrosoricida; family Chrysochloridae; genus Chrysochloris; species Chrysochloris asiatica. Next base: position 967,903 of record NW_006408866.1, on the reverse strand, counting down.
GAGAAGTATGGGATAAGAGGGAATTCATTAATTAGTAATAAAACAAAGGGGAACTTTGTGCAAATAAATGATAAACTGCTAGGCAAGAGGAGTATGAAAAGCTTACCATTTGACCCCTAGGGTCCAGATGAAATGAAAGAAAAGCAGGGAAGGAGGAAGACGGGAGGGATGAAAGAGAGAAAGGAGGGAGGGAAAAGGAAGAGAGAAAGAAGGAGGGAGAAAAGAATGAAAGATGGACAGATGGTTTGTTGGTAAGTGAACAACAGATTCCATCAAGAAGGATGATTGGTGGAAGGGAGGAAGTGAGAGAAGAAAGCTTCTCAAATAATGTTAAAGGAACTAGTGGAGCATGTGACCATCAGTCTCCATGACTGAGACCTGAAGAACCAGATGGCGCCTGGCTACCACTACCAATGACTCTGAAAGGGATCATGTTAGAAGGACCTGGATAGAACGAGAGAAAATTATCAATAAAACAAAACTCAAAATTATTAGGAAATAAAAGAGGACCAGGCTTACTCATCAGATAGAGACTGGAAGAACCTGGGGTTATGACCCTCAACCACCCTGTAGGTGGGTCTAGAAAGGAACTCACTCTTGGGGCTCAATTTTCAGCCAAGTAGTACATAGGGGGGACAACAACACTAGTAAGATATTCTCACCATGGAAACGGTCAATCATTCAAAATCAAAAGGATCACATTTTCCTAAGAACAAAGTTGAGAAGGGATGGGAAGGTGGGTGGAACGGAAATAGGAACCACAGGGAGAAAACAGGATAACCGTTGTTGCAGGGAGTGGACTGCAATCATTGAGATGAAACAAAGTTTATGATTGGATGAATGTGAAACTAATGAATGATCTTGTTGTAAACCTTCACTCCATTCACAATAAAAAGTTAACAACAACAACAAAAAAGTCTTAAAAGAGTCACTGGGTGATGACATAAACAGTTAAGCACAAGACTACTACCTGAAAGGTTGGTGGTTGGCACTCATTCAGATGCTCCTCAGAAAAAAGGTTGGCAATCTCCTTCCAAAAGTTGATAGCCATGGAAACTCTCCTCTACACACATAGGGTCTCCATGAGTCTGAATTCACTGGACTGGGAGACTCATAAGTCTGAGTCTATTCTGGAACACAAGTTTTCTTGTGTTGTGTTAAATAGGGAAGTTTCTAAACCTGATTACTTCTGAGTTATAGAAAAATACAAAGGAAAAGAAGAATACAGAAATACTGGCACCGGTCGGTTGCATGCGCGGAAAGCAGCTGAGTATCAGAGGCAGAATGGAAAGGAGCTTGCCATAGAAAACGCTTCTGAGCTTTGAAGTTTGAACCACATAGAAAGACAGTCAGTCTCCATATAAAAATGGGAGTCCTGGTGTGGTGCGGTAGGATGATGAACTCGTATACTATTTGCCTTTTTGTGACTGATTGATTGATTGATTTCACTGCCCAGTTCTGCACCATCCTCACAATTGTTGTTCCGTTTGCGTCTGTTGTCACTGCCATTGTGGCAGTCTATCTCATTGGGGGTCTTCCTCTTTTTCGTTGATCCTCCACTTTACCAAGCATGATGTCCTTCTCCAGGAACTGGACCCTCCTGATGACATGTCCAAAATATGAGAGATGAAGTCTCACCATCTTGGCTTCTAAGGAGCATTCTGGCTGCACTTTTTCCAAGACAGATTTGGTTGTTTGTCTGTCAGTTCATGGTACTTTCAATATTATTCTTCTAGGGTCTTCCTTATTCATTGTCCAACTTTTGAGTTTTGTTCCACATACATGTAAGGCTATTGATAATATCAGGTCAGGTGCATGTTAATCCTCAAACTGACATCTTTGCTCTTCAAAACATTAACGAGGCCCTGCGCAGCAGATTTGCCTAATGCAATACGTTGTTTTATTTCTTGACTGATGTTTCCAAGAGTGGTGATGGTTGGTCCGAGCAAAATGAAGTCTTTGACAACTTCAATCTTTTCTCTATCGTGATGTTATTTATTGGTCCAGTTTTGAGGATTTTTGTTTTCTTTACATTGAGGTACAACCCATACTGAAGGCTGTAGTCTTTGATCATCATCAGTAAGTATTGTAAGTCCTCTTGGCTTCCAGAAAGCAAGGTTGTATCATTTGCATATCATAGGTTGTTAGTAAGTCTTCCTCCAATCCTGATGCCACATTCTTCTTCCTATAACCCAGCCTCTCAGTTTATGTGCTCAGCATACAGTATGAATAAGTATGGTGAAAGGATACAAGCCTGGAACACACCTTTACTGATTTTAAACCATTCAATATCCCTGTGTTTGGTTCCAGCAACTGCCTCTTCGTCTATGGAAGATTCCTCACGAGCAAAAATAAGTGTTCTGGAATACCCATTCTTCACAATGTATTCACAGTTGAAAACCTTTGCATAGTCAATAAAGCACAAGTAAATGGCTTTCTGGTATTCTGTGCTTACAGCCAAGATCCATGTGACATTAGCAATGATACACCTAGTCCCAATTCCTCTTCTAAATCTGGCTTGAGTTTCTGGCAGTTCCCTCTTGCAACCATTTTTAATTATTTTCAGCGAAATTTTACTTGCATATGATACTGATGATATTGTTTGACAATTTCTGCATACCATTAGGTCATCTTTCTTTGGAATCTATCTAAGATCTTATCCAATCGATTGGCCAGGTAACTGTCTTCCAAATTTCGTGAGAAGAGTGAGGACCTCAAGTGCTGGAACCATTTGTCAAAAGATTTCACTTTGGTTTCTATCAGTTCCTAGAGCCTTTTTTTTTCTTTTCTTTTTTCACCAGTGCCTTCAGAGCAGCTTGGATTTCTTCCTTTGGTACCTAGGTTGTTGATCGTATGCTACCTCTTGAAATGGTTAGTAGCTGAGAACAGAACAGTACCAAAGCACATACCGTGTGTACTACCTACAGACCTATAAATGATGCTGTTGTTGTTGTTAAGTGCCATCGAGTCGGTTCCAATTCATAGTGACCGAGTATGGAGTTTTCAAGGAGCAACTGGTGAGTTTGAACTGCCAACCTTGTGGTTCAAACTGACCTTGCAGTGCTGCGCTTATCCTACAGCGCCACACCAGAAGTCCTAAATGAAGACAGAGAACAATATGTGATACCATGGGAAACTATTACAGTATACCATGGGAAACTATTACGGTATATTGAGGAAAATTGTTTACAAATAATCATTGTTGTGGTTGTAAAGTGTTGTTGAGTCAGTTCCAACTCATAGCAACCCTGTAAAGGGTTTCCAAGGAGCGGCTGGTGGGTCTGAACCACTGATCTTTTGGTTAGCAGTCCAGTGCTTATCTTACAGCACCACTCCAGGACTTTCATAGCAGCTAATATTCAATAAGAATTTGTGAGGTTGACCCACAAATCTGCGCATAGACTGTGCATAAGGTTGCTATGAGTCAGTACCGACTCGATGGCACCTAACAATAACAACAACCATTTTATCTTGGAGTCCTAATGTGTCAGACTGCAAAGTCATTTGAACTGCAAGGTTGGAGGTTCAAGCTCACCAGCTGCTCCTTGGAAACCCTATACAGGGTCGCTATGGGTTGGAATATGGGCACTTAACAACAACAACAAACCATTTTATCTTGGAGTCCTGGTGTGGCACTGTAGGATAAGCACTAGACTGCTAACTGTAAGGTTGGTGGCGCAAACCCACCATCCACTTCTTGAAAACTTTATACAGGGTCGCTATTAGTTGGAACCAACTCAAAAGCACTTAACAACAACAATACTGTCTTGGAAGATGTATAGTCAAAATGTTTCTAAGAAGCGAGGATAGAGAAATTTCATACCTCATGCTTTGACCATGATGTCAGGGGAACCAGTCCCTGGTGAAGGACAGCATGCTTGGTAAAGTGGATGGTCAGCAAAAGAGAGGAAGACCCCCAACAAGATGGTGTGACACAGTGGCAGCAAAATTGGGCTCAAATATAACTATCGTCAGGATGGTGCAGGACCAGACAGTGATTCATTCTGTTGTGCGCAGGGTCACTATGAGTCAGAACCAGTTCAAAGACACTTAACAACAACAACCATTGTGAGTATGTTGCATGTAGTAACTCATTGAACCCTCAAAACAATGTTATTATTATTTTACAGATAAAGAAACGGACACTCAGAGAGGTTAAGTGATGTGTCTAAATTTACAAATGACAGAGTTGGGGTTTGAACCCAAACATTTGTCTTCAGCCACTTAACCACCCCACAGTATCAAATCAAACCGCAAGAGGTTGTACAGTACAATTCTGTTTTTACAAAAACAAAACAAACCCATCATATGTAGAAAGAGGGAAAGGGTTTTAAAGCACTGCGTATATGCCAAAATATCTCCGGGTGGTTATCATCTGAGGACGAAAGGATAAAGAGAGGTCCGGATGCTGCAGGCTGGTTCTGCGGGACAGCGGTTAGTCTGACGCATGTTTATTAAGATACCAGCACTTGTGGAAGGAAGCAAGGGAACACGGATTTAGGTAAAGGGAAAGGCTGTGCTCTGATGCAGGGAGCTCTAGACCTAGGACAGTCCTTCAGAGTGTCCTGAGGTGGGCAAGGGAGCTAAGCCTTTATACCTCCACACTCACCCATCGTTGAACGGAGGCTAACCCGTGAAAAATGTGACATTGGATGAGGAGGCTGTAGACAGCCTAACATTCATCCTTTCCTTCTGAACGGTTTTCATGTCTAAATTTCCTAAAGCAATCATTGTGTACCAAGGGGCAGGGGGTGAGGGGAGAATCTATTTGAAAAAACCTTGAAAGCATTATGCTGAGTGAAATAAAAGCCCCAAAACGAAACCATTCCAACTCACAGCAACCCTATAGAATGCCTGGTAAGGTTTCCAAGGCTACCACACAATCTGTATGGAAAGGGGCACAACGGTTTGGTACTTGGCTGCTAACTGAAAGACTGGCAGTTTGAACCCACCAGCCACTCCTTGGGAGGAAGAGGCAGCCATCTGCTTCAGCAAAGATTTCCAGCCATGAAAACACTGTGGAGCAATGCTATTGTGTCCTGTCCAGTCACTGAATTAGAATCAAGTCAACAGCAACATGCTTTAGATTGAATCTTTACACAAGCAGACTGCCTTATCTTTCCATCATAGATCAGCTGAGGGCAGGGAGTGGGGGTGGGGTGGTATCCAACTGACATTCTTACAGTTTGCAGCTGAGCGCTTAACCACTGCGCTACTGGGCTCCTTTGAGGAAAATAGACCACTTATGTAGAATCCACTTATGTAGAATCTACTGAACAGTCAAGTGGATATAGAGTGAACATGTATGAGTGGTTACCAGGGGTGTGAGAGATATTACTGATAACATACAATGATGTACCAAGAGGCTTCAAAAAGCTTGTGGGAAATTCCATGATCTTTTCATCGGCAAGCTTTCTGAAGCCCCTGTAGTTTTTCCTGACACCAGTATTTAACAAGGAGTTTATGACTGAATTCTTTAGGGACTGGTGGATCTTACACTTAAAACTAAACGCTGGGGTTTGGGGCATAGAAAATTTGCAGAGATGCCTGGAAGGAGGCTGGTAATGGAGTCCTGGTGTGATACTGTAGGATAAGCACTGGATTGCTAACTAAAAGGCAGGAGATTCAAACCCCCTCAACTGCTCCTCAGAATTCCCATACTGGGCATTATGAGTTTGAACTAAATACAAGGCACTTAAGAACAACAATTGGGGTGAAAAAGGGGGAACCATTTCTTGGGGGTAAATGAGCTTCTGTTAAGAGTGATGAAAAATCTGCTAACGAAAAAAGTTTGATGTCACTGAATTATATATGTAAAAACAAAAAAAAATGAAACAACAAATGTTATGTTATAGATACAAAGGCGCTTCAAAAAGTTAGTGGGAAAAAATCCATTATCTTCTAATCCCATTTTTCTATGAAGTTTTTGAAGTCTCCTGGCATATATTTGTTGCTGTTGTGAAGTGTCGTTGAGTCGGTTCCGACCCATAGCGACCCTGCATAGGGTTTCTAAGGAACAGCACCTGGTGAGTTTGAACCACCGACCTTGCAGTTCAAACTGCTTTGCAGTCTGGCTCATTAACCCACCGCGCCACTACATACAGATGTCATCAAACTGCAATTACATCAAAGTCAAAGGTAAGCTTGGCTCTGGGTTGTGTGTTTTTTTTTTTAAATAGACAGGACTGAAAAAAATAGAGTAAAGAGTTCAAACGTGGAGGCTAATGTCCATGTCCTTGTGTGGCGCTGTGGGCTAATGCGTCAGACTGCAAAGTCGTTTGAACTGCAAGGTCGGTGGTTCAAGCTCACCAGCTGCTCCTTGGAAACCCTATACAGGGTTGCTATGGATTGGAATTGACTTGATGGCACTTAACAACAACAACGTCCATGTCAAACAGTAAGTAACTCACCCCTTCCAGGACCTGCACATGAATTAACTGTCAGGACATAAAATAAGAATGCAGAGAGATGCTAAAGCTGACAGCTGTGTTAGAAGCACTTTGGCCAAGCACCCTGCTGACCAGATCAGCTGGCCTTAGGGAAGCATGTGGCCTCTTGCCTCCCCCTACACCCAAATGTGGGGCTGACAGTATCAGAAATGTTAAACATTTGGACAAAATGTTTGAAGCTACTGAGTGATAATTAACCATTGTCATTTATTGAGCATCTATTGTATGCCAGGTTTTTGCATACTCTATTATCCCTTGTCCTCACAGTAATTCTGAGAGTTAAGTTTTGTTGTTGTTGTTAGATGTCATGGTGTCAAGTCAGTTCTGACCCACAGTGACCCGATGTACAACTGAATGAAACACTGCCCGACCCTGCGCCATCCTCACAATTGTTACACTTAAGCCCATTGTTGCTGCCACTGTGCCAATCCATCTTGTTGGAGGTCTTCCTTTTTCTCACTGACTGTCCACTTTACCAAGCATGGTGTTCTTCTCCAGGGACTGGTCCCTCCTGGTAATAAGTTCAAAGTAAGAGAGAGATGAAGTCTGGCCATCTCGGTTTCTAAGGAGCATTCTGGTTGTCTTTCTTCTAACACAGATTTGTTTGTTCTTCCAACAGTCTGTGGTACCTTTAATATTCTTCCCCAACACCATAACTCAAATGCATCAAATCTTCTACAGTCTTCCTTATGCACTGTCCGGCTTTCGCATGCATATGAGGTTATTGAAAATATCATGGTTTGGGTCAGGCACACCTTAGTCCTCAAATTGACTTCTTTGCTCTTGAACACTTTAAAAAGGTCTTGTCCAGCAGATATCCTTAATGCAATACATTGTTTGATTTCTTGACTGCTGCTTCCATGAGTGTTGCTAGTGGATCCAAACAAAGTGAAATACTGACAACTTTAACCTTTTCTCCATTTATCGTGATGCATGTATTAGTCCAGTAGTAAGGACGTTTGTTTCCTTACATTGAAGTGCAAGCTATACCAACGTCTGTGGTCTTTGGTCTTCATCAGTATTTGAAGTCCTCTTTGCTTTGAGCAGGCAAGGTTGTATCTTCTGCATATCACAGATTATTTATGAGCCTCCCTCCAATCATGACGCCATGCTCTTCTTCATATAATCCAACTTCCCAAAGTTAAGTTTAGCCGTTACTATCTTATATTTGAGAAAACAAAGTTCAGAGAGACTTGCCTGCAGTCAAGTCATACAGCTAATAACTGAGAGAGCTGGAACTCGACCCATGTCTGACTCAGTGTCGGATTACCCAATAAGCAAGTTAAACATGGGCTTCTTTATGTCTAGCTACTTATCTCCAGTGAACAATTTCACCGTTTTTTACCACATCCAATAGTCTGATTAGGTCTGGCTGATTAGGCCTCTCTCCCAGCCCCACAACACCTTACTACACACTCAAAGTTTCTTTTCAAATTTAAAACCCCTAACAAGCACAGAGTATGCAATAAACCAGGTTAAGCATGGGTTTACTAATCTGCAGTGAACACTTTCACATGTTTTTCATGCTTACTTTATTTATTGGGAAGTCATGGAGTGATTTGGGTAATACTCCCTTAGTCTGACCTGAAGTCCTATCCACTCTTGCCCACCAACTCATGGTGACCCCACGTACAATCGAATGAAGTGTTGCCTGGTCTCGAACCACCCTGCAGACTGGAATGCTGTTGTGATCCATAGAGTTTGCATTATCTGATTTTCAGATGTGGACCACCAGACATTTCTTCCTAGTCTGGAAGCTCCACTGAGACCTGTTGAGCGTCATAGCAACAGGCAAGCATCCACTACCAGACGGCTGTTATCTGCAATGCAATGATGAGGAATTGAGCCTGGGTCTCCCTCGTTGTTGTTGCTGTTGTTGTTAAGTGACGTCGAGTCCATTCAGACTCAAAAAGACCCTGTGTAGGGTTTCCAAGGAGCAGCTGGTGGGCTCCAACCTTGTGGCTAGCAGTCCAGTGGTTATTCTCCAGCACCACACGACCACATGACCACATGAAAGGTGAGAATTCTACCATTGAGCTACTGGCTCACTCAGGGCTCTCTCTCTCCCTCTTGCCCTTCTCTAATACAGAGGATGCTGTTGTTAAATACCATCGAGTCTGTTCCAACTCATAGCAACCCTGTATAGGGTTTCCGAGGAGCGACTGATGAGCTTGAATCACCGACCTTGCGGTTCACACCGACTTTGCATTTCAGCACATTAACCCACAGCACCATACCAGGACTCCATAATACAGAGGATACTTGGCGGTATTCCTCGGAAAATTAACACTTATAGCTGCTGTAACAAACATTCCTCCAAATCTCAGTGATACTATAAACAAAGGTTCATATCTTGCACACGTCAGTCTGAGGAGAGCTAAGCAACACTCCTGGGAGATTCATTTCCATGTTGTTCCTCAAGGATCCTGGTTCATTCCACAGTGTGGTGCCACATGTGAACAGGCAGCCTGAACAGTCACTACCAAAGGAGGCAAAGAGAGATCACAGACAGTCCAGGGGGGTGGGGTGGGGGGAGCTATAGCCAACCCTAAAAGTAGGTCACACCAGTTCCACCCACAGTCCTTGCCCAGTTCCTAGGTACACTGCCCCCAGGAATGTACCATATAATCTAATTGTAAGAGAGGCTGGAAATGTCGTCTTCCTGTGTGGCCAGGGAGAGAACATGGAATTGGGAGTGTCCACCCAGATTCAACCACATGACTTCAAGACAGGTACTTACTGGTGACCAGGACTTCATCCATTTGAAATTGTACTTAGCTGTAGTCAAAGAAGGAGTCGCTGGGTAGCATAAATGGTGACTTTGAGGCTATGAACCAAAAGATGGGTGGTTCAAGTCCATCAGCGGCACCTCGGAAGAAAGTCCTGGAGATGTACTTCTGAACCAATCAGTCATTGAAAGTCCATGGAGCGCAGTTCTACTCTGACACACGTGGGGTCACTATAAGTTGGACTCACATCAACAGCAACTGTTTTGGGGAGTGACAAACACTCACAAAACAATGGCTTAATCCTTCACCGAGTGGGCTTTCCACAAGGCTGCTCACACAAGGTTTCCTCCAAAGCGAGTGGTCCCGGAGAAAGAACCTCGCTCAAGACAGAAGCCGCAGTCTTCTTATGACCTGATCTTCGAAATGACACACTATCACTTCTGCCATTCTATTTATTAGAAGTCAGGCACTAAATCCAGTTTACGTTCAATGGAAGAGGAGTAAGGGCCATATTTTATAGGGAAACAGATTAAAGAATTTGTGGACATTATATTTTACCACACTGGCCCTCAATCCTTTCTCTCCCCACTGAGCTCTTGTCTTCTGGGGTTTAAGAAACCCACAGCATGGGGAGCATTATGAGTGTAGCAGCTGCAACCATAGCAACAGCATCATCAGCATCAATACAAGAAAATAACCGTATCAAGTGCTACCATTCTCTGAGCACTTGCAACAGTGCCAAGCAGTATGTTAATTGCTTCCCAAGCATTTAATCCTCACACAGGTCACTGTAAATCACAGTCAGCTTGGTGGTAACCACCACCAAACCATTGAGTCGCTTCTGACCCATAATGACCCCTGTATAGGTTTCCGAGGAGCAGCTGGTGAGTTTGAACTGTCAACCTTACAGTTCAAGTGGCTTTGCTGTCTGGCGCATTAACCCACAGCACCACACCAGGACTCCACCACCCTATTAGGTGTTGTTGCTGTTGTTAAGTGCCATAGAGTCGGTTCTGACTCTATGTATAGGGTTTCTGAGGAGTGGCTAGTGAGCTTGAACCACCGACCTTACAGTTCAAACAGACTTTGCAGTCTAGCGCATTAACCCGTAGGGCCACACCAGGACTTGGTACTATTATTATAGCAGTCAGGAAATCAAATGACATATTGCATTGAGCAAAATGGATACACAAGACCTTTTTAAAGTGTTGAAGAACAAAGATGTTAGTTTGAGGACTAAGGTATGTCTGACCCATGCCATGGTATTTTCAATAACGTCATATGTATGTGAAAGTTGGACAGTGAATAAAGCAGATCATAGACGAATTGATACATCTGAGTTATAGTATTGGAGGAGAATATTAAAAGTACCGTGGACTGTCAGAAGGACAAGCCAATCCGTGTTGGAAGAAGTGCACCCAAAGTGCTCCTTGGAAGCTAGGATGGCCAGACTTTGTTTCTCATACATTGGACATATTGTCAGGAGGGACCAGTCCCTGGACAAGGATATCATGTTTGGTAAAGTGGAGGATCAGAGAAAAAGAGGAAGACCCCCAACGAGATGGATTAGCACCGTGGCGGCAGTGATGGGCTCAGGCACAGTAATGATTGTGAGGTTGGCCCAGGACGGAGCAGTGTTTTGTTCTGTTGTGCATAGTGTTGCTATGAGTTGGTACCAACTTGATGGCACCTAAAAATAATAATTACTACTCCCCAAACAGTTAATGAAGAGTTCTGGTGTGGCACTGTGAGTTAATGCACCAGACTGCAAAGCCATTTGAACCGCAAAGTCAGCGGTTTAAGCTCACCAGCTTCTCCTCGGAGCCCTATACAGGGTCATCATGGGTCGGAATCGACTCGACAGCACATTACAACAACAACAACGAACAGTTAATGAGCTTGGTTCTAACCATAAGGTTCAAGTTCACACAGAGGTACTTCAGAAGATGTGGTTCTAGTTCTGAAAAATCAACCACTGAAAACATGAGGGAGCACACAGTTCTACTCTGACACACATGGGGTTGTTATGAGCTGGAATTGACTCAACAGTAACTGGTCGTGGTGGTGAGCTGTTGTTTCTATTTATAGTAGAGGAAATGATGTCTTAGGGCAGTTAGGTGACCTGTTTATTGTTGTCAAGAATCAGTTCTGACTCATAGTTGGGCTTCCAAAGAGCAGCTGGTGGGTTTGAACCACTGACCTTGTGGTTTGAATTCCAGTGCTGATTCTACAGCAGCACCAGGAGTCTGGTTAGGTGACTTAGTCAATGTCAAATAGCTAATAAGTAGATAAACCAGGACTTGGACCCAACTTTGGACCAAGTTACAAGTCTACTCTTAACCACTACCCTACACTGCCTCCAACTGGTCAATAATGGAAAATCCATCTGTTCCAACAACTAGGTTAGGTTCCCACAACCAACTGTCCCCCAGGAAGAAGAAAAGGAAATCAGAGTTAAGAAAGATCCAGTGGAGTCCTGGTGTGGCACAGTAAGACAAAGCACTAGATCTTAAGGTTGATTTGCATCACAAGGTCGGCAGTTCAAACTCACTAGCCACTCCTCCTCAGAAACCCTATACAGAACCTATACAGGCCTATACAGGCCTATACAGAACCGACTTGCCAGCGCTAAACAACAACATTAGAGAATGGGAGGGTAGAAGGTTGTCATATACAGAGAACTCTGAAAGTGGATCCAAATGAGTGGAGCCGCTTACTCATATCCCCAAGGTATGCAAATCTATGCAAATGTATGCACCTGGCTGTGCTCATTTATGTAAAGGGCCAAGCCCTGAAAAGCAAAGGAGGGGCAATTCTTCAGGAGGCAATGTCCTCTGGTCATTGGTATTAGGGTCACCTCTGCTGAAGATTGAAAGCAAAGTCACAGCAGGGTTAACATACCCGTTGCTGCAGGCATTCAGATTCCGGAGAAGAGCAAAGAGGCTAACCCAGCTCCCCACAAGCTGCCAGATTCAATAAATTAAGTAAAAATCAGTAAAGAAAAATCCTATGTGCAAACAAGTGCCCATTTTCTGGTCCCAAAGGTCAATTAGCAAAAGCTGGATTGGAAATCTATCCTTTCAATGCACTTGCTTTCCATCTTCAGCTTGCATCAGACTCGCTCTGGGTCCACATTTAAAGTGCAGAAACTCCTGCTCAGAGAAGGCTGGCCTGCATCTGAATGTCAGTGTGGATTTAGGTGGTGACAAGCAGTCAGAGTCTCAGTGTTCTCTCTGTAAAATGGGGCTAACATTATTCTCTCTCTCTTTCAAAGTGTTGTCATTGAGGAAGACTGAGATCATTCCTGTCAGGGATTTAGCACAATGCCTATCACACAAGTGAAAACTTAGTAGATATTTCATATTATTGTGATGGTGCCAACGGCTAAATGTTCAGTTACTAACCAAATGTTTAGAGGTTCAAGTCCACCCAGAGGCACCTCAAAAGAAGGGTTTTCTGAGGACTAGAGCTGACAGTGAAGCATCCAGCTGATATGAAGCGAGGGGAGATGCACAAGAATGCCCAAACTTGCAGAGAGTACCCATTTGACCTAGCCTTGATGGCTTGATCAGAACTCTACTAGAGAAAAATAAACAATTTTTGATAAAGGAAACGAGGGTAAATTGCTACAATTTGATGAACTTGGCCTATACTTATGGATTAATTATGGTAGTAGCTCAAAATACCAACTGAGAGGGAAGGAGTCTTCACATCAAGTATCAATCCTATCCCCTCTGTACACAGGGTAGATAGGGATGGACAACTTAGACACTGGCTGCCTAAAATGAGGGGGCGATAAAGGCACAAAGTGACTGGCTTATGGCTTACAAGTTTTCAAGAGAGAACTTAGTTTAAGAGTGTGAGGGGTAAGATAGAGTCCCCACTGAATAGTTTTCATCTTCTCTAGACGGGTCTGGTGAAAAGAAATGGGGATAAGATTTTTACGATTCAGCAGTAAGTAATTGTTACCGTGACTAATTGTGACTATCACAACTGTAAAGGTAGAAGTTTTGTAACAAAAATGGGACAGCAGTTAATCTTACATTCCAGGAACCGAGGATCTTAAGACCATCAAAGGAGAAGAGCATCAGTGGAATGCAGGACCCTATCCAGAGAAGCAGCGACACCAGAGATGGAGGCAGAGATGAGGACCTGGAGAGAGGGAGCAGCTGAGGACTCTAGACTCATGGAAAGAGAAAAACTGAGTGCTGGCGGCCAGAAGGCAGGCTTGCAGGATGTGCCCTTTGGTTGTTTAAACTATTATATATTCCTGAGCGTTTTTTGTATATATTGCCCCCACCCCCGCAAAAAAACAACAACAACCAAAAAAAAAAAAAAAAGCCAGAGGGAATAAAAGCAAATACTGTTGAATGATGATGCACAGAGGACAATGTAATCATTGCAATGAAGCGATGAGTGTAAAATCAGTGTTCTCCCATGTAAACTATCACTCAATTCATAATAAAAACTTTAAAAAAAAAAAAAAGGAATGGTCTTCTGAAAGATCACAGTTTTTCTCTGCCTCTCAACTCTCTCCATATTGAGATCTCAAGTTCTAGACCAGGGAGGGAGTATTAAAAAGGCTGATTCAGCCCACAGGTCAAAACCACGGTCTCCAATTCAGATCACCCAACAACAAGCTTGATCATCTGTTCCCTGTCGGACTCCTGTGTCTATTAATTTCTCAATTGGTCCAAAACCCACAGAGCAAAGGGCTGACCATCTGCCTGAGATCCCAGCACACAGCGTGGGCTTCTGGGTGCCTGAGCTCATCCCTCAGGGGCTACTCTCCCTCAGTGTCCATTGTTGAACTTGACAGGTTCCCACTGAGCCCCATTATTCTGTCACCATGAACCATGGCAACCTTACTCATGCGCTAATTTCACGGCTGTCAAGATCCCCTCTCATGGAGCAGTCTTTATTTGCTTGAATTACAACTGTTTTGCCATCAATCCTTAATCAAGTGGGTCTGTGTGTGCAAAATCAACAAACAGAGAACAGTCTCAGAAAAAGAGGCCCCAGGCTCAGCCTGATGAACAATTAATAATTGGGCTTCAAAGACGGTTTCAAAAGCACATAACACATGTTTATAAACAGTGCCAGCTCTGGTACAAACCGCAGCTACACCCACAGGATACAGGCTATGTGCCAAGCACTCAGAGTGGCATTTCCTATACATTCACGACCGCACTGAATCCTCAAAACAACCCCATTTGCAGATGAGGAGACTGAGGCTCAAAGCAGATAAGTGAAGGCAATGTCCGAAGTCACACAGCTACAAATCAAATTTAGATCTCTTGCCTCCAATGTCCTCTTCTCTTTCCAGCTCACCACGATGCCTCTTTGTTTTCCTCTCTTACTGTGAGCTTCGTGTTTGAGAATATGCCAAACCAAACTCCAGGGCTGAATGGCCTATTTATTGCTTCTTGCTCTTGTTTGGTGCCAAGTCCGTTCTGACTCACAGGACCCTCTTTAGAGTTTCCAAGGAGTGGCTGGTGAGTTTGAACTGCTGACCTTGTGGTTGAGCACTTATTCTACAGTGCCACATTTCACATTATTATTAATAGTAGCCTTCTGGAGTAGGCAGGCCTCTAAGATGACCCTCAGTGATCTTGGCCTCCAGGTATCCGCCACTTTGTGTTATCAATCGCCTTCCCCAGAGTATGGGTGGGACCTGGGGTTTGTTTCCAATCAATAAACGATGATGACAATCATGGAATGTTACTTCCATGGCAAGGTTACAAACCACAATGGCTTTTGTCTTGCTTTTATCTTTAGGTGCCATTGAGTCAATTCGGACTCACAGCGGCCCTATGCACAACATAATGGAAAAGGCAGCCAACATACATGAAGAACTGCTCAGAATCATTAGCCATTAGAGAGACAGAAATCAACATAACAATGAGATATTATTTTACACCAGCATTACTAACAAAGTTTAAAAGAAAACAACAAACTCTGGAGAGGGTGTGGAGAGACATGAAGCCTCCAACATTGCCGGTGGGACAGTGAAATGGTTCAAACATTGTGGAAAACAGTATGATACTTCCTCAGAAAATTGGAAATAGCAATACCTTATAACCCAGCAATCCCTCTTCTTGGTATATAGCCACAAGAAATACGAGCCAGGACATAAGTGGATATATACACACCAATGTTCATCACAGCACTATTCACAATAGCAAAAAGATGGGGACAGTCTAAATGTCCATCACTGGAAGAATGGACAAACTTTGATACACACACACAATAAAATACTATGCAACGTTGAAGAATTACGGTAACTCTGCGAAACACCTTATGACATGGATGAAGCTGGAGGACATTATGCTAAGTGAAATTAGTCAATCACGGAAGGACAGATATTGTATGAGACTACTGCTGTAAAAAATAGGTTTTCATGCTAAAAGAAACATTATTTAATGGTTACCAAGGGTGAGAGGGAAGGGAGAGTAATTCACTGGCTAAAGGGTAGATACATGTTAGCTCTGGTGACAAGGAGAGCAATGTACAAGGAGGAGGAGGGCAATACACAAGAAAAGGGAGGTGGCAGAAGAATGAAGACAGGTGAAGACAGAGGGAGGTATGCATGGGCTTAAGGGGAGATAGGTAAATACTGACATACACACAACCTTGGAACAACAGTTTTCTGTGTGTAGATACACAGACTGAAACATAGACTGAATGGATTAGGGAGGCATAGTTTTATATATATATATATATATATTTGTTATTGTTGTTGTTAAGTGCCGTCAAGTCGGTTCCAACCCATAGCAACCATGTATAGGGTTTCCGAGAAGCAGTTGGTGAGCTTGAACCTCTGACCTTGTGATTCAAACTTACTTTGCAGTCTGTCAAATCACATTAACCTACAGCACCACATCAGGACTATATGTGTGTGTGTGTGTGTATATATATATACACATATACATACATATACATATATATTATGTATCAAAGGCACTTAACAACATAAATATCCCACAAATATGTAAGAATCTGAAAGAGGATATTTGTACAGGAGTATTTACCTTTCCTACAAGGCGCTCTGGTAGCGTAATGGTTACGAATCGGGCTG
>NW_006408866.1:935553-950838 GCF_000296735.1 Chrysochloris asiatica | reverse complement strand
CCTCGGAAACCCTGTATAGGGTCGCTATGAGTTGGAACCGACTCCATGGCACATAGCAACAACAACAACAACAAACACAATGAATGTGGTAGAGCATACAGCAGGCAAGATGATGAAAACTTCTTAGATATGATCTAACATCTTAAGGCAATGAGTTGCTGGGCATGGGAACTCAGGACCATAGTTTCAGGGGACACTAAGGAGCTCTGGCAGTGTAGTCGTTACGAGTTGGGCTACTAACCTCAAGGTCAGCAGTTTGAAACTACCAGTTGTTCCACAGAAGAAAGATGAGACTGTCTGCTCCTGTAAAGATTTATAGCCTCAGTAACCCTATACAGGGTTACTATGAGTTGGAACCGACTCCATGGCATACAACAACAACATGGTCAACTGGCATAACATAGTCCACAAAGACAATGTTCTACATCCTACTTTGGGGAGTAGCATCTGGGATCTTAAAAGCTCATGAGCAGACATCTCAGGTGCAGCTATTGGTCTCGCCATGTGCAGAAGAAAAATGATTAGAATTGAGGAGGCTTGGAATTAGTTCAATGAACCACTGGAACATGTGAACATCAGTCTCCATGACTCTGAGACAAGAAGAATTTGATGGGACCTGACTACCACTACTAACCACACTTAAAGGGATCGTATCAGAAGGTCCTGGATACCGTGGGAGAAAATGTGGAACAAAGCTCAAAATTATTTAAAAACAAAAAAGCCAAAAACATGCTTACTGGTCAGAATGAGACTGGAGGAGCCTGAGACTATGACCCTCGACCATCCTTCAGGTCTGGCAAGGAATTCACTCTCATGGCCCAATTTTGGGCCAAGCAGTAGTTAGGTCTATAGGGGGACAGCATCACTAGTAAGGCATGCTATGCTCACCACAGAATGGTCAATCATTCAAAACTGAAAGGGGCAACAGTTTCCTAAACACAAAGTTAAGAAGGGATGGGAAGGTGGGTAGCATGGAAATGGGAATCGCAGGGAGAAAGAGGGATGATTGTTGTAGCATGGAGGGAATTGCAATCATTGAGATGAAACAAAGTGGATGATTTACTGAATCTAAAACCTTCACTCAATACACAATAAAAAGTAAGAAAAACAACAACAACAACAAAAATGCACAGACCTTTCAGTTAGCACCTGAGTAGTGATCTAGCCATTGGGCCACTAAAATGTCAAGATGACACCCCTATAGGGCTGTTCTACTCGGCCTTATATGATCAACTCACCAGCACCAAACAACAGTCCTATATATAATTTTCAATTTTTTACAAGGACAACATTTCAGGTTTTGTGAAAACAACAATCAGTATCAATCAAGAAACAGTCAAATGGTATAGTAAAGGGGTTCAGGGGTTCAGGTATCGTGGGACACAAAGCAGGAAAACTGCGTTCCCTCTGAAGGTGGAAAACACCTTCCCAATGATATTGTCCTCAGATACAAGTTCTCCTCTTTGTTATCTTGGCTGAAAGAAGCAGCCAGGGAGGACTGGTGAAGGCCCTAGGGAAGGGTGAGCCCAGGGGCTTTTTCTAGAGTCCTCCCAGAATCCAATGGGATGGTTGTGTCAGCATCCAGCCTGGTCTGGCTGGTCTTCGGGGTACTCACAAGTTCTGCCAGCCCCATTGAGCAGACCCTTGTTGTTATTGCTAAGTGCTTTGAGTGGGTTACAACTCATAGTATAGGGTTTCGGAGGATGGATTGGTGAGCTTGAACCGCTGACCTTGCAGTTTAAATGGCACACAGTAGCTGTTGCAGTTTAAACTGACCTTGCAGTCTAGGGCATTAACAGCCACAACAGGACCACTACTAAAATCATAATAATGAGCCATCCTCCCCATTCAAGGCTGCTGTTGATTGCTGCTGAGCGGAGCCTGTGTCTGGTGAAGGGGTTTGAATAGCAGCAGCGACGGATACCCGCCTTTCCTTCTCCCCCTTATCTGCCTTGATCTGCCTACAGCAGCTGTTGATGGGAGTGAGGAAATCCATTCAGGGGCTTCTAAGTGGAACCAACTAAATCCCACCAATACCCTGGGTATCAAACCACAATTAGGATCTCATTAACTCTACGATCTAACCAACTGGCTAAGTGCCCCTGTGAGCAAGTGTCTCCTTTCAAACTGGAGGAAACAATGAACTGGACCAATAAAGGTAGGAAGGAGCAGAGACGAAACACTTACCAGCAGCCTCTTAATTACTTGCCCATTTCCCCCCCCCATTTAATTTCCCCAATAATCTTTTAATGCCTTAACTGTTATTATTACCCACCTTATAGATGAGAAGACTGAGGTTCAGAGTTCTGTAACTTTCCCCGTACTACACAACTAGGAAGCTGATGAATCTGGCCTCAGTGTATTGTTATGCTCATTCTATAGATGAAGAAACTGAGCCATGGGTGATTAGGTGGCTTTACTAAGGGCATATGACTGGGGAGTAGTATGGTCTTTATTTCTAAACTCAGATCCCCTAATTGGATGCCCAGAGACAGAAGTAGCATCTCTTCCTATTCATAACCCATCAGGAGACTGGATCAAACCTTTCCTGATCTCCTACTTCTCACTGTGTCTTAAAAGGTGGTCCTGGGTAAACCCACTGCTGACTTAAACTGAGGCTCTTGTTAAAATGCAGATTCCTGGTTCAGGCCCCTGGTTACTGGCAAGGTCAGAAACCTACATTTTTATTTTCAGGAAAAGGTCTCTGCACAGCAAAGACCAAGAACCATGCAGCGGCCATCCCGCCCTGGTGACTGGTACATCTTGATCCATGAAGGTCAAGGCAGATTTTGAAATCGCACTCTTTTGTATTAGTGAGCTAGATTATTAAATCCATCATCATTTTACATTTATGAAGCTCATTTTCATTTCTTTTTTCAGAGGACTAACTTGAACAGGCAGGCTGGAGTCTACATTAGGCCATCTGTTCATTCTCCCTACTCCCACTGCCTTTCGGTGTGTGGAAAAGAATCGAGTCAGGACCCTAAAAACTGACTGCTTGGGTGCTTCTCCACTACAGCCTGTGCTACTTAAATATTCTAGGTCTCAGTTTCCTCATCTGCCAAATGGGGTAATAACAGTTACTACGTGGGGATTAAACACACTTATTGACACAAAGCTTACATGACTGTGCCTGGCATAAAGTAAGTACTCCTTAAAGTTTGATATTAATAACAAATTGTCAACTTCTAGCATTTGGTTTTTTAATCCAAAAAAAAAGAAAAAGAAAAAGAAAGTCTGATGGCACTGGGTCCTATTTCACATGGCAGCTCTCCTCTGGTCCAAGCAGTGCACCCCCTTTAGTATAGGGGTACTGTCACCTCACAATGCCTACTCCCCGGGTCATACCTGGGAATTCTCTAGCAGACCCTGATGCCATCTGCATAAGTAACCCTCAGGCTTAATTAAAAGTACACATCCCCCCTGAGACCAGAAGAACTAGATGGCACCTAACCACCATGACCAGCTGTTCTAATCAGGGTCACAATCAATGGCCCCTGATAGAATGGGAGAAAAAAACTATAGAACAGAATCTCAAATTCCTAAAATAAAACCAAACAGACCTACTGGGCTGGATGAGACTGCTGCCTTGAGATCCTCTTCAAATTTTGACCCAAAGCTAACCCCTGAGGTCACCTTGTAGCTAAATAGCAAAATAACTAAAAAAATCACGAATATCACCCATAGGCATTGTGTTCCTTTTAAAAATCACCTATAGGAGACCAAATGATCAACAACAAAACAAAGATAAGAATTCAAAGGGGCAGGGAAACTAGATTCATGGAAAGGGAACAACCAGAATGGAAAATAATGAGACCATCACACAAATTGTTTTTCTGGAAAAGCCAGACAGTAAATATTTTAGACTTCATTGGTCGTGTGTTTTCTGTTGCCACTACTGGACTCTACCTACATTGTAGTAAGATAATCTAAAAACTGACCTTGGCTGTGTTCCCATGAAATTTTATTTATAAAACAGGTCATAGTTTGCAGTCCCTGAGCTATGAAATGTCTTAAGGAAGATCAAAGCCAGTCTGTCCATTTGTTTACTGACACCTCTCAGAGAGAAAGGTGAAGAGCAGAGGAGCAGCAGAATGACCCGGATCTAGGAAGAGATGTTTGCTGTGGACAAGGTCAGAACAAAGTGAGTCCATCTGAGCAAGGAGCTCCCGTCACTAAGTCCCAAGTAAGCATTCATGGAGCACCTACTGTGCGCCAAGCCTTTGCTGATCGATCTTCAAGGGTCCCAAGGATGAAGAAGACTCAATCCCTGGCCTCTCTTAGCATACAGTGTCATAACTGAACTGGTACATATTTGCTTTCTTTCATTCGTCACACATTTGCTGAGCACCTACTATGTGCCAAGAGTGAGACTGTAGCAATGGACAAACTGAGGCTGAGTTCCCTCCTGCTCTTAGGGAGGTTACAGCCCAGCTGTGGAAAAGGACATGAAATAATAATCGCAAGGATAAATATTTAATTACAAATTGGGATAAATGCTGTGAGGGAAAAGAACAGGCTGCTATGAGAGAGAATAACAAGAGAAAATGTATTGAGGTTGGGGGTTGCGTGGAAAGCTAGTCAGGAAAAGGGCTCTCTGAGGGAATGGTTGTTGTTGTTGTTGTTAAGTGCTGTCAAGTCGGTTCCAACCCATAGCGATCCTGTATAGGGTTTCCGAGGAGCAGCTGGTGAGTTTGAACCGGAGACCTTGCAGTTCAAACTGATTTTGCAGTTCAGTGCATTAACCCACAGTGCCACCCAAAACTGAGAACACAAAGGGTAGAGACAGTTCAGATGAGAGATTAGGGAAAGTTCTGGAAGGCTATGACACTTGAACTCTACTTAGAAGCATGGGTGAGGCTTGTATGTGCAGGGCCTGGGCTGTCTTACACAGCTGCACGGTTGTGCATTGTGCAATTCCTGGGGTAACTTCACATGGACAGAGTAAAGGTATCCCCTACACTGTGTGGTGTGAAACTTTATGCAACAAGCCTGTGCCGGGATGAGGAGAGAAAAACGGTCCTGAAGGAGGGAGCAGGAAACCGGGAGAGGGCACGGCTCTAGGTCAAATCAATTCCTACTCAGAGTGGCCTCAAGTGTTACAGCGTGGACTGATCCACAGGGTTTGCTTGGCTGCATTCTTTACGGGAAGGATCCCTGGTGGTACAATGGTTAAGTGCTCAGCTGCTAGTTCAAACTCACCAGCAGCTCTGAAGGAGAAAGATGCAGCAGTCTGCTACTATAAAGGTGGTAGCTCCAAGCTGTCACGTGAGGTCACGAGGCGGCAGAACCAACTGGACAGCAGTTG
This sequence comes from Chrysochloris asiatica, assembly GCF_000296735.1. Lineage (NCBI taxonomy): Eukaryota > Metazoa > Chordata > Mammalia > Afrosoricida > Chrysochloridae > Chrysochloris > Chrysochloris asiatica. The sequence continues at coordinate 945,530 of NW_006408866.1, read as the reverse complement.
GATTTTGTTTTCATCTTTATGGGAGGCCTCTGGGTAGGGCAAGTGATTTGTGATCAGCTGCAAATGTAAACCGCCTCTCCTAGGGGACCACAGGACCTCTGACCTCAGAGGAATCAACAGGTGAAGGGCAGTAGGAGCGTGCACTAAAGAGAACAGGTATGAACCCATGTAGCATCACGACAGAAGAAAGGTTTAGTGATCTCCTTCCAAGATTGTTGTTTTTGTGGTTAGATGCCGTCAAGATGGACTCACAGTGACCCTGTGTACAACAGCACAAAATTGCCCCGTCCTGCCATCCTATTGTTGTGACCGCTGTGCCAATACATCTTGTTGAGGGTCTTCCTCTTGTTTGCAGCACCGGACTGCCATCTGCAAGGTCGGGTGGGCAGTTCAAACCCACCAGTGATTCTGTGGATGAAAGATGAGGCTTTCTGCTCCCATAAGGATTTGTTGTTGTTAAATGCCTCCAAGTCAGTTTCGACTCATAGCGACCCTGTATAGGGTTTCTGAGGAACGGCTGGTGAGCTTGAACCACCAACCTTGTGGTTCAAACCGACCTTGCAGTCCAGCGCATTAACCCATAGCACTACATCAGGCAGGGTTGCTATGAGTCGGAATCGACTCCATGGCAGTGGGTTCTACTTAACCAAGCACAAAGTTCTTTACCAAGAATTGGTCCCTCCTGATAATACACACAAAGTAGGTGAGACAAAGTCTCCCAATCCTCACTTCTAAGGTGAATTGAAGGAGCTCTGGTAGCATAGTGGTTATGAATTGAGCTGCTAACCTCAAGGTCGGCAGTTCGAAACTACCAGCTGTTCCGTGGGAGAAAGACGAGGCTTTCGGCTCCTATAAAGATTTACAGCCTCGGAAAGCCTGTGCAGGGTCACTATGAGTTGGAACCGACTCCACAGCACATAAGAACAAACAACATGGTGAATCCTGGCTGTCCTTCTTCCAGGATAGATTCTGTCAGGGCAGGGTATCATGAATATTCTTTGTCAACATATTAATTCCAGTGCATCAATTCTTCTCTGTTCATTGTTCATTGTTCAACTTCTATATGCATATGAGGCAATTGAAACTACCATGGCTCAAAGTGCCCTTTGCTCCTGAACACTTTTAAGAGGACTTGGGAGCAGTTTTGCTGTGTAATACACGCAGCCACCTGGAATCAGGACTGACTCAGTGGTAGTGAGTTTGGGGCTTGCTTGGTTTCCTTCAGTCTTTGTAAGAGCAGATCATCAGCTTTGCCCTCCAGGATCCCTGGGTGGGTTCAAGTCACTGATTTTTAGGCTAGTGTTGTTGTTAAGTACTGTCGAGTCGGTTCCAACTCATAGTGGCTCTGTATAGGGCTTCCAAGGAGCAGTTGGTGGATTTCAACCACCAACCAACCTTGCAGTTCAAACGGACCTTGCAGTCTAGCACTTATCCTACAGCAACACACCAGGGCTCCTTTAGGCTACTTGTTATTGTTGTTAAGTGCCATTGAGTCCATTCCAAGCCATAGCAATCCACTATAGGGTTTCCCAGGAGCAGCTGGTGAGCTTGAACCACCGACTTTGCAATTCAAATGACTTGCAGTCTGGCGCATTAGCCCACAGGGCCACTTAGGCTAGTAGCCAAGCGTAAACCATTTGTGACATCCACAGACTTTAAGTGAGGGTCAGGAGCCCCTTAATTTCACCAGGACCACTAGCTCATCACTAGATCCCCCTGGCATAGCTGTTGCATATTCTGTTCTGTCCCCTCCCCCTCCTCAAGCTGCTCCCACCCTGATGCATCCCAAGGCTTCCTCAGCAGCACTGGTGAATGTTTCTCTCCTGGCCTTCTCCAGTCCCCCAGTGAGGCCTTGCCTAGTTCCTCATCAGCCCGCCTTCTGGTCACAGTGCGCTAAGGGGGTACTCAGCCCAATGCTTATTACTCCCCATTTAATGAGCTGGCAGCAAAATCTTACTGCTATAAAATTCATATTTATTGAATCTGATTGTCCCCGAGCCTGCTCCTGCGTGTCTAACCTGCTTGTCCTCATGTCGAGGACCACTCTGGATTACTGTGATACAGTTTTATTGGTGGGCAGCCTATTAGCTCATTTCTCTGGGCAGAAAGCTGCTTCCCTTCTGCCCTCCCTGGACTGGATAGAGGCAGGTTTTCTGCCTGACCACTCTCTAAGCTGAGTCTGGAGAGAATTAGGGAAGAGGTACAAATCCATATGCCTGCTGGCAGTAAATTGGGCTGGGAGATAAAGAGAGATGACTAGTTGGAAACCACAGGTCCCCTTAAAGGGGGTGGCCCAACTCAGTTCCCTTCCATGGTTGACATGTGCACATGGGACTCAATGTGACCAGATGTTTGATTTTCTAGGGAACTTGGCAAAAATGAGATTTGGGGGTTATGTGAAATCTCGGTTTTAAACACAGTTAATCTTTGGAAATATGTTTACACCATGCAAGTCAAACAAATTACATCTGGATGTCAAAGCCAGCTCTTTCTTGGCCACATATTTGTAATTCTGACCTAGGGAAAGCTGGAAGACTAGAATAGAACAGCTTCCCCTGGGAAAACCAGAGGGGTTCGGACCTGAAAGAAACCAACTGTTGAAGGGCAGTAAGAATTGGTGATGAAGATGCTGCCTAGTAGACCTGGGGTCTAGCAGACCTGAGTTCAAATGTAGGCTGTGTGACCTTGAACATGTTCTTATCTTGAGCTCTAGAGCCTTCAACTATATGAGACAGAAGTTCATCTATTTTATGTGGCATTGGAAGATAAGCACTAGACTGCTAACCACAAGGCTGGCAGTTCATACCCGCCAACCGCTCCTCAGAAATCATATATATAGAAAAAGAGGAAGACCCCCAGTGAGATGGACTGGCAAAGTGGCAGCATCAGTGAGCTCAAGCATGGTAGCAATTGTGAAGTTGGTCCCGGACCGAGCTGTGTTTTGTTCTGTTGTGCATAGGGTTGCTATGAGTCAGTACCAACTCGATGGCACCTAACAACAACAACAATATATATGTGTAAAATATGGTCGCTATGAGTTGGAACCTACTCCATGGCACTTAGCAACAACATGTGGAATTAACCCTTTGTGAGGTTAGGACTGACCATGTGACTTGCTTTAACCAATGAAATATGAGCTTCAAGACAAAAAACTTTCAGAGTATTTGCTGTGTCCCTTTTCCTATTTGGGGACCATCGCCACAGGTCCCTCAGTAACAAGGAGCAGCAGACTCCGCTATGGAACATCAACAGACATTAAATAAAACAAATTGGTCACCATCAAGTCAATCCCAAGTCAGAGTGACCTGTGTGTTACAGAACAGAACTGTTCATTAGGGGTGCCTTGGGTGCATGGCACAGAAGGATAAGCACTGGACTGTTAACCACAAAGTTGGTGGTTCAAACCTCCTATGAAACTCCATACAGGACCACTACGAGTCAGATTCTACTTGAGTCCTGGTGCGGTGCTGTAGGATAAGCACTCAACCACAAGGTCGGTTTGGACCTCAAAGTCTGCGGTTCAAACTCACCAGCTGCTCCTCGGAAATCCTATACAGGGTCGCAGTGAGTCAGAATTGACTTGACGCACTTCACAACAACAATGACAATCTTTACAGACGTAGATCATCAGGCCATTTTTCATGGAGCCATTGGTGGGTTCAAAGTAGCAACCTGAAAGGCTGGCTGTTGTTAAGTGCCGCCGAGTCAGTTCCAATGCCTAGAGACCCTGTATAGGGTGTCTGAGGAGAGGCTGGTGGGTTTGAACTTCAGACCTTTCAGTTGGCAGTCCAGTGTTTATTCTATAGTGCATACCAAGTTGATAGTAGAGCAGAAACCATGGGCAGCACCCACAAACCCTTAACTCTCTCATAGCGAAGCAAATGTTAGGAGCAACAGTACTCTAAGAAGCCACAGTAAAATGAGCTATTATGCTTTTGATATATGGTAGAAGGGGGCCAGCAAGGAGCATACTGAGCACTTAGGCACAGAGATGCATGGAAGGATTGAGAGCACAAGATAGTTTGGGCTCTCTTCTTCCACCGAGCCCCTTGGACATCAGGGCTGAAGGCAGAGGTTAAAGGAGGCATTTCCACATGGGTTTCAGGAACAGAAAGCCAAGCAACAGCCTTGTTGCTGTCAAGTCAGCACAAACTCATCACAACCTTATGTAAAACAGAACAAAACATTATCCCATCCTGTGCTAGCTTTAACGAGCCCTAGTGGTGCAATGGTGAAGCACTTGGCTGCTGAGAGATCGACAGTTCAAACCCACCAGCCGGTCCATCGAAGAAAGATGTGGCAATCTGTTTCCCTAAAGATTACAATCTTGGAAACCCTAAGTGGCAGTTCTCCTCTGTCCCATGTTGTCATTGTGTGCCATGGAGTTGGTTCTAACTCATAGCGAGCCTGTATAGATTTCCGAGGGTGATGCTTTTGAGTTATGGTGTTGGAGAAGAATATTGAAAGTGCCATGGGCTGTCAAAAGAACCAACAGATCCGTTTTGGAAGAAGTGCAGCCAGAGTGCTCCTTGGAGGCCAAGATGGCCAAACTTTGTCTCTCATACTTCAGACATATTGTTAGGAGGGACAAGTCACTGGAGATGGAGATCATGTTTGGTTAGGTGGAGGGTCAGAGAAAAAGAAGAAGACCCCCCAACGAGATGGATTGGCCAAGTGGCAGCATCGATGGACTCAAGCATGGCATCAGTAGTGAGGTTGTCCCAGGGTCAGGCAGTGTTTCGTTCTGCTGTGCATAAGGTCGCTATGGGTCGGTACCAACTCGATGGCAGCTAACAACAACAACAAAACCTTCATAGGATCAGAAAGTCTCATCTTTCTCCTGCGGAGCGGCTGGTGAATTCCAGCTGGTGGCCTTGTGGTTATCTGCCCAATGTGTAACCGACTATACCACCAGGCTCCTACTCTGTCCTACAGGGTTGTTGTAAGTTGGAATCAACTCCATTTGACAACAATGGGATGGGTGTCGGCTTCATGATCTTGGTCTAATGTTGAGACCACTGTGTCAGTCCATCTCACTGAGGGTATCTCTCATGTTCACTGGCCCTTGACTTTACCAACCATGCTGTCCTTTTCTAATGACCAGTCTTTCCTGAAGAGGTGTCCAAAGTAAACTAGCCAAAATCTCTACACCTTCACTAAGCAAGAGCCTTAGGTCCACACGATAAGATGTGCCCTGAACACCTGAGAGAGACCTTCTCCCCACACTGTGACTAGGATCGAGCCAGAATGGACTCAGAAAAAATCTTACTGAGGATGGAGGGAACCACTTCCAACCAGGCACTTGGCATAGTCTAGAGGTCACCAGCATAGCGACACCATGAACTGTCCTCTCAGATGGTTAGATCAGTCAGAAGGCACAGAGTGGGGACTGAAAGGACAGATGAGAAGGGCGTGGAGACATCCCTGGAGGTGCAGGTGTGGTGAGGAAAGACCACCAGGGCTCTGTATTCTGCATGCTCAGTCCTGTGCCAGTATAAGCTGAACTATCCCCGTAAATACGGCCCCATTGGTACCTAAGACTGTTGAGGCCTGTACCAACACATACACAATTGGAAAAATGATCTCGGGACAAGCAAAGCCAGAGGAGATTTGCTACATGAGAAGCTTTCTCTCACTTGGCCTGCTTGAGGAAAGGGGGGGTGCACTTTGCAACGTGAGGCAAAGGTGGCTGCAGGGAATCCTGACTAATGGGGTGAGGTGGGGAGAGAAATAAAGCCAGAATGACTTGTCTTTGCCAGAGCCCTCAAAAGACAACCCATATTCTAGAAGGAGATGACTGTCCATGGAAGTGAGGGTCAACGTTAACATTAAAGCCAAAAACCAAACCCATGCAGACTGCCACGTCTTTCCCGTAGAGCGACTGGTGGGTTCGAACCACCATTTGCTTAGCAGCCAAGCACTTAACCACTGCACCACCAGGGTTCCTTTTCTTTTTTCTTTAAAGCTTTTATTGTGAATTGAGTGAAGGTTTACAGGGCAGATCATCAGTTTTACAGTCAACCAATCATTGCAATGACTACAATCCCCTCCATGCACCATCAGCTCACAGCATTTACCTCTATCACCTTTTTTTTGATGTACACATTCCACAGTGAAAACATATATTGGTTGTAAATATCCAAAGGGCACATTTTGCAAGCCAGTCTCCTGCCCACAGGCACACAGCCTTTCTCAGTCCATGTACCTAGAGTCCTCTGCTGCTCCCTCTATGCCATCGCCTCTGCCACCACTCTGTCATCGTCACTTTTCTGGTTAGGATCCCTCGCTCCTCTCATGCTCTTCCTTCTTGATGGTCCTAGGGTTCTGTTTCTGAAATGGCAAATTAACTGCTCCCCCCCCCCCTTTTTGTTTTTCCTTTTTTTCCTTTTCCGTTTTTTCCATTCCCCTTTTTTCCGGTTACCAATTACTCACAACTGAATCATAAAATCCTATCCCCATCATCACCAGACCCATCTGGACAAGAGGAAAACTATTCAATGGGGATTCTATCTTACCCCCCTCCTTGTTCTGTCACTAAGCACTCTCATGAAAGCTTGTAAGCCAGTCACTTCCTGCCTTTATAGCATCCCAATTCTGCTAGCCAAATTCTAAATTGCCCATCCCTCTCAACCCAGTACACTGAGGAGGCCAGCTTGATCCTTGATATGAAGAATCCTTCCCTTTCGGTAGGAATTTTGGGCAACTTCATCCATAAGCAAAGGTTCAGTTCATCAAGTTGTAGTAATTTATGCTTGCTCACCAGGGTTCCTTTTGACATTAGCGTTACTCTTAATAATTATTAAAACTATTGTTAAATCTCATTATTGGCATTGCTGGTATATGACCATTTCTGACCTATGGTGTCAGTTATCTTCAAGTCAACTCTTAACATTGGTGGTTATAGGTTCAATACAAATTGCTCTGGTAGTGTAGTGGTTACGAATTGGGCTGTGAACCGCAAGGTCAGCAGTTCAAAACTACCAGCTGTTCCGCTGGAGAAAGATGAGGCTTTCTGTTCCCGTAAAGATTTACAGCCTCGGAAACCCTGTACAGGGTCGCTATGAGTCGAAACCGACTCCACGGCACATAACAACAAAAACATAAGTTCAACAGCATGAAACCCAATCCTGTGTCCCCTTCACAAGTATGAGTCTCGGTGACTATAGTGCTAATCCATCTCACTGAGGGTCTTCCTCGACCTCATTGGCCCCCTACTTCACCAAACACGGTGTCTTTCTTCAACGACTGATCTCTCCCAAGAATTCATCAAAAGCAAGTGAGCCCAACAATATTCTGTTACAATCCATAATGTTTTCACTGGCTAATTTTTGGAAGCAGATGGCCATGCCTCTCTTTTTTGTCTCTCCTAGTCTGGAAGCTCCACTGAAACCTGTGTACTGTGCGTGACCCTGTTGGTATTTGTAGTAGCAGCGGCCTGGCTCCCAGCATTACAGCAACAGGCAAGCCACCACAGTGTGACAAAGTGACAGATGGGTGGTGTTCTGCCTATAAACGTCACCATTTTGCATGGTTCACCCTAAGATATGCCAAGTCTTGTGCTATCATCTCAGCTAATGCTCATCCAACTCCTCTGAGTTGGGTCTCCATTTTACAGGGGCCAAACTCAAAACCAAACCCATTGCCAGTGAGTCCAATTCTGACTGATTGGCACCCTACAGGACAGAGTAGAGCTGCCTCATCAGGTCTCCAAGGCTGTCATCTTTCCAGAAGCAGACTGCTATATTTTTTGCCCAAGGAGTGGTTGGTGGGTTCGAACCATTGACTTTACAGTTAGCAGTTAAGTGCTAGGCTCAGACTGGGGCCAGTGAGATTAAATTAGTTACCCAAGGTCACACAGCTAATAAGTTAGGAATCTAAGACATAAACCCAAGAGTCCACGTCTATGGCTACAGCGGCATTTGAGAACTAACAGCAAGAGCATCCCCCGAGAGCTTGTTAGAAATGCAGAGCTTCAAGTCACACCCAGGACTTGATCAGATCCAGCCAATGGAACAAGAGCCACCAGATACTGTAGAGCCTGGTCTAACTCATGGCGACCCCACGTGTGTCTGAATAGAGCTGAGCTCCATAGGGTTTTCCACGTCTGAATTTTTAGACGTAGGTAGGCCTTCCTTTCAACATACTTTGTTGTTCTTGTTAAGTGCTGTTGAGTTGGTTCCAACTCCTAGTGACCCTGGAAAGGGTTTCTGTGGAGTGACTGATTAGTTTGAACTGCTGACCTTGCGGTCCAGTGCATTATCCTGCATCGCCACACCAGGAGTAGGTAGACTGTGGGTTAGCAGCCAAATCCCTCAACCATCTGCACCATCAAGGGATGCTCCCGGTACTTGTAAGTTTGAGAAACTTTGTCAGTAGAACACTCTGCCTCCCAGATGCAAAAGCGCTTGTGGACAGGGGGAAGGCCCAGGGCCGTATAAATGCAGAAGAGAAGGAGAGGAGCTCTGGGCATGGCTCCTCTGGAATTCTCTCTCACCCTAGAGTGTGGTCTATCTCCACCTCCTCCAATTGCTGCCCAACTCTAGGGAAGGCACTTCTGATGAATGGGGTCTTGGCATGCCAGTTATCATCTGGACACAGAGCTTGATTCCCCCCAACACCACCACCACACCTTCCTCCATGTTTCGCTTGGCTGTTTGGAACCCTTTGGCCACCAGCAGAAGTCACTGCTTGTTTTAGAGCTATCCCACAGATGAAATTAATTCCTCTAGAGCCCAGGCAGTCAGGCAGGAGGGGGAGCACGAGCCCGGCTTGGGGCAAACTGTGTTGGCAACAGCTGTTCCATTTGGGGAACTAATGAGAGTCCAGGAAAAACCTGCCGAGGGATGCCAAGATCTTGTTTGCTGTAGAGCTGATATAGCCTTAGCCAAATTGGACAGCAATGCAAAAATGCCTATCATTTTTTGTTCAATTGTGCAGCTCTGTCTTGCATTGCACATTGAGAAGGATGAAAACAGTCTGTCCCCAGGCTACCCCTCAGCACCACAAAGATGCAAGGAGGACAGGCACCTTACCATGGGGCACTGCAAAGGTCATTTTCTAAACACAATGCTGACTCATTTACCAGCAAACCCTGACCTTCCCCTCCTAAACATCCCATCAAAACACTTCGACTTGGCTGCTTTTTGCAGACAAAGCATATCTCTTTGCAGCAGGTTTAACATTTAAAAGCCATAAACCCAGGTGAACATAATAAAACGTTTTTTATTTTCTTAAAACTGATGGCATCATTTGCCAGAGCTCCCTTCTCTGCCTGGCAGCAGTAGACCTAATATTATTTCATCGAGGATGAACTTGGACAACTCATGAGAACCGCAGCAAATTCAAGATGCCATTGATGGTTTCCGTTTGGCGTCCTTCTGCCTTCAGCCTTATTTGTATGAATTCTTGGCAGATTTCTATAGCATCGTGGTGTTGGTGAGTCCTGCATGGAGCAAACAACTGGTCAGTGTGCTTACCTGCAAACTGAAAGATTGGAGGTTCAAGTCCACTTAGAGGCATTTCAAAAGTAAGACCTGTTGACTCATTTCTGAAATAGTTAAGTACAGGGCTCAACAGCCTCAGGTACCATTAAACCATAATGCAAAAGGGTAAATACTGTATGATCTCACTTTCATGAAATATGCAACTCTGTAGAGCCCAAAGAGTATTAATGGATATCAGAAGGAAGGTGAAATGCATAGTTTTTGTTTAGAGTGGGTATTAAGGAGCCCTGGTGGCGCTGTAGAGTAAACACGGGACTGCTAACCACAAGGTCAGTACTTTGAACTCACCAGCTGCTCCAAAGGACAAAGATGAGACTTTCTACTCCCATAAAGGTTACAGTGGGCCCTCCAGTCTATGGTCACACCACACTAAATGCATCTCATCTCCTCTGAGCTCAGCAGCTAAGTAATGTCAGGCCTGATTCGTACTTTGATGGGAGACTGCCTTGGAACACCGGGTGCTGTAGGCTACCA
>NW_006408866.1:919821-933238 GCF_000296735.1 Chrysochloris asiatica | reverse complement strand
AAGCACTCACTCATCTATGCCAAGAAATTTGGAGGACAGCTACCTGGCCAACTGATTGGAAGATTTGTGCCCATTTCAAAGAAAGGTGATCTAAGGGAATGCAAAAATAATTGGGCAATATCATTAATATCGCATGCAAGTAAAAAAAAAAGAATGAACTAAAGATCATTCAAAAATGGCTGCAACAATATATTGACAGAGAACTTTCAGAGGTTCAAGCCAGATGCAGATGAGGACATAGAACAAGGGATATCAATGCTGGCATCAGATGGATCTTGGCTAAAAGCAAAGAATACCAGAAAGATGTTTACCTGTGCTTTACTGACTATGCAAAGGCTTTTGATAGTGTGGATCATTGACAAGCTATGGACAACACTATAGAGAATGAGTATTCTGGAACATTTAATTGTGCTCATGAGAAACCTGTGCATAGACCAAGAAGCTGTTGTGCCAACAAAACAAGGGAACACAAAATGGTTTAAAATTAGGAAAGGTGTGCGCCAGGGTTGTATTCTTTCACCATACTTATTCAACTTGTATGCTGAGCAAACAATTCAAGAAACTGGACTATATGAAGAAGAATGTGGCATCAGGATTAGGGGAAGATTCATTAGCAACCTGTGATATGCAGATGATATAGCCTTGCTTGCTGAAAGCGAAGAGGACTTGAAATACTAATCGATAAAGACCAAAGACCACAGCCTTCCGTATGGTTACACCTAAATATAAAGAAAACAAAAATCCTTACCACCGGACCAATAAATAGTATCAAGATAAATAGAGAAAAGATTGAAGTTGTCAAAGCCTTCATTTTGCTCAGATCAGCCATCAACATTCATGGAAGCATTGGGCAAATTTGTTGCACAAGACCTCTTTAAAGTGTTGAAGAGGTAAGAAGTCAGTCTGAGGACTAAGGTGTGCCTGACCCAAGCCATAGTATTTTCAATAACCTCATATGCACGCTGAGGTTGGACAATGAATAAAGAAGACTGTAGAAGAACCGATGCATGAAAGCAATGGTATTGGAGGAGAATATTAAAAGTAACATGGACTGCCAAAAGAATAAACCAATCTATATTGGAAGAAGTACAGCCAGAATGCTCCTTAGAAGCCAGAATGGCTAGACTTCATCTCTCATATTTCAGATATATTATCAGGAGGGACTATTCCTTGGAGAAGGACATCATGCTTGGTAAAATGAAGGGTCAGCAAATAGAGGAAGACCTCCAACGAGACGGATTGGCACAGTGGCAGCTGCAATGGGCTCAAGCATAGCAACTATTGTAAAATTGTCATAGGACTGGCATTCATTCTGTTGTGCATAAAGTCACTATAAGTTGTTACCAGCTAGAGGGCACCTAACAACAACAACACAGATTTACAGCCTAGAAACTCCTATATAGGGTTGCTATCAGTTGGAATTGATTCAGTAGCAGTAGGTGTGTAGGAAAAGTTATATTAAAGGTGTAGAATACTTGGAAATATTGGAATAATGGGAAAAGGATATGGACAATAGTGGCACAGTATGAAAAATATAATCCATGTCACATAACATCCACCAGGCTGGTGAGTGTTTTGGTGTGTGTATTTTCACCACAATCAGAAACAATAAAACTCTGTGGAGCACGGTTCTACTCTGATACACATGGGATCACCATGATTTGGAGTCAGTTCAATGGCAAATGGTTTTCCATACTATTATGGTAGAAGGAAGTACCCAATTGTCTTGTCTTAATCAACATCTTTACTACTTGTAGACATCACAGAGATGTCTTCATGTCTCCAGTCATTGCTCCTCACTCCCACTGTTGGCCTTACAGGCCCACTGACTCTCAATGTCCCAACTTGACTTTGGATAAACAGGAACAAAATCCCTTCTTCCTAGAGAGGCTGGGGTGTGAGGACTCAGCGGTGCAGCCTCTGACCCATCTGCACAGGGAACATACGCAGCCATCTCTTCCTTGCCTTTTCCAAGCCAGGCAGGCTAAGAGTCTCTGAGGCTTCACAGCTGAGACTTAGGTTCTCTCTGCTCATGGAGTCCCAAACCTAAACCAGTAAGGTAGTAGCTTTGAGTCAACATTAACTCATGAAAACATGTGTGCCACAGTAGCACTGTGCTTCATAAGGTTCTCAGTGGCTGGTTTTTCAGAAGCAGATCATTATGTCTTCCTTTTGAGGTGCCTCTGGGTGAACTCAAATGCCCAGCCTTTTGGTTAGCAGCCAACCTCATTAACCATTTGGGCCTCTCAGGAACTCCAAATGACATAGTTTATTCAACCTCTTTCCCCTTGACTGGGAGGGACTTAAGACAAGTCCCCTTCTAAAAAATGCTGTAGCATATAGGACCTTCCCAAAGTGGCCACAGCACTGTTTAGTTCTTTATTTTTTTCCAACAAATCATAAATCTGATAAGAGCTTAATATCTAGAGTATGTAATAAACTTTTGAAATTCAAAAACAAACAAAAAAATAACATTAAAATATGAGAAAAAGACTAGGGGAGATGTTCTTCCATAAAATATCTATAGCTTGTCATTGTGCACCTAGAATAATGTTCAACATTGTTAGTCATCAAGGCAATGCCAGTTCATACCCAAGGGTATAGTAATAGTAATAAGAACTCCTCATGGAAACTCATGGAAAACCCACATATTACAGAGTAAAAATGTACCATATGATTTTCTTACTGTAATCTTTTTTTTTTTTTTTTTTATTATGAGTTGAGTGAAAGTTTACAGACTTACTGATCATAGACTTTGTTTCATCTCAATGATCACAGTCCCCTCCCTGTAACCCCAGTTGTCCCACTTGCTCTCTGGGGTTCCTCTTTCCATTCCTCCTACCTTCCCAGCCCTTCTCAACTTTGTCCTTAGGTAAATGCTGCCCTTTTGATTTGGAATGATTGACAATTCCATGGTGAGTCCTCCTCACTAGAGTTGTTGTCCCCACTATATAGCTAACTACTGCTTGACTGAAAATTGGGCTGTGAGGGATGAGTTCCTTTCCAGACCTGAAGAGTGGTCAAGGGCCATGGTCTCAAGTTTCTCCAGTCTCTTTCTGACCAGTAAGCACAGTCTTTTTCTATAATTCTGAGTTTTGTTCCACATTTTCTTCCACTCTATCCCACCTTCTAATGTGGTCCCTTTCAGAGGATTGGTGGTGGTAGTCAGGCACCATCTAGTTCTTCTGGTCTCAGAGTTGGGGAGACTGATGTTCATATGATGTTCATCAGTCCACTGGACTAAGGGATTCCAGGCTTCTTCCATTCTCACCACTTCTGTACATGGAGCTTTTGAGATCTCAGACGCTACTCACCAAACTAGGGTTTAAAACATTGTCTTTATGGATTATGTTATCCCAATTGACTGTGGTGTCCACTGAAACTATGGTCCTGAGTCCCAAGACTTAGTATCTCAATGCCTTAAGGTGTTTGATAATATCTAAGAAGTTGTCGTCATTTTGTCCACAGTATGCTCCACCACATTCGTAGTTGTGTTTGCAGCAAAAGTAAATACCCATGGACAGATATCTTCTTTGAAACCCTTATATATTTGTAGCTTACTCCCACTCCCACTCTTCCTCCCACACCCATTCAGCTCCACAGCAGTGTTTCTCATGTCACTCACTCTTCCTACCACGTAACCTGGGACCCTCTAAGCACAAGGTTGTGTGGCTATTTGTGTTGTAGTTGTTGTTGTGTGCCATCAAAGTGATTCTGACTTATAGCAGCCATGGAGACCAGGGTAGAACCTCCCGGTTGAGTTTCCAAAGCTGTAATCTTTACAGAAGCGGACTGACACATTTTCCTTCCTTGCAGCAGCACATGGGTTCAAACCTTTCAGTTAGCAGCCAAGCACTTAAGAATATATCACAAGGGCTCCTTCCAAGCATGAGTAATAAGGTCCCTGTGTCTTTTCCATGAACCTGAGCAGGAATTTGTAAGTGGTTCAATCAACATTGTCAAGTAGAGGAGATATTGGGAGACATCCATTTAGATCATTTCAATGTCGTGCCGATCTACCTTTTGTGAGCACTCTGGAATCCAGATTCCACACTATGAAAAACTTCAAGCAGATCATGCATACATTCATTTGGAGAAGAACCAAGACCCTTGGCCCATAGCCTGGCCGCTACCGTTGGCTCATAGATAAGTCTCTTAGTCATCTAGCGCTTCTATAACAGAAATACCACAAGTGGATGGCTTTAACAAGCAGAAGTTTATTTTCTCACTGTTTAGGAGGCTAGAGGTCTAAAATCAGGGTCCCTGCTCTAGGAGAGGGCTTCTTATCTGTCTTTGTCTCTTTGAACTTCTGCTCCAACTCCATATGGTTTAGCCTGTCTCGTCCCCCAACTCTGCTTCTGCTCGTTTCGTTTATTTTACATCTCAAAAAAAGATGGACTCAAGATCCTACATTAATCCTCTCTCATTAACATAGCAAAGACAGTCCATTCCCAAATGGGATTATCTATAACCACTGACACAGAAGCTAGGACTTACAACACATATCTTTTGGGGACACAATTCAATCCACAGCACTGAACTTCCTACCAACAGCCAACACCAACTTGCCAGCCATGGGACTGAGCCACGTGGAATATGAATTTTATCCCACTCCACAGTCCTCTCACACACAATCCTGTCAAACATCCCAGTGAACGCTACTGGAGCAGAGCAAAGCCTTCTGCACTGAGCTCAGCACAAACTGCAGGATCATGAGCAAAATAATGGTGCCTGTTGTTTTAAGCCACTATTTTGGGTGGTCTGTAATGCAGCAGCAAACAGCTAATACAATAGTGACCCACACCTACTTTTCTTTCTCCTCCTTTCTCTTTGCAAACCAGAATGAAACCCGTTGGTGTCGAGTCAATTCCAATTTATAGCAAAGCAACCCTGTGGTACAGAGTAAAGCTGCCCCATAGGGTTTCCATGGGTGTAAATCTTTACAGAAGCAGACTGACACATCTTTCTGCCACACAGTGGCTGTTGGGCTCAAACTACCAACCTTTCAGTTGTCAGCCAAGTGTTTAACCACTGCACTACCAGGGGTCTCTTCTCTCTTTCTGGGAAGATTTGATCACTTCTTTGAGGATAAAACTGCCTCTTATGTCCAATTTTTTGATTATGGCACAAACCTTAAACCCCAAGGTCTTCATGACTTAAGCTTCTGAAACCATCAAAAATAACAATAAAAAACTCAACCCAACTCTAATAAATAAAGCCTTGGCTTTCAAAATTAGTGTTAGGTGCCAACGGTTTCAAAAGCCTATTTTGAAAAACTCAGAAGCTGAACACTGTGTTTTTTTACATCCTCT
This sequence comes from Chrysochloris asiatica, assembly GCF_000296735.1. Taxonomy (NCBI): domain Eukaryota; kingdom Metazoa; phylum Chordata; class Mammalia; order Afrosoricida; family Chrysochloridae; genus Chrysochloris; species Chrysochloris asiatica. The sequence goes on along the minus strand of NW_006408866.1, from coordinate 927,926 downwards.
CTGCATGCGTGGCGCTGTGGGCTAATGCGTCAGACTGCAAAGTCATTTGAACTGCAAGGTCAGTGGTTCAAGCTCACCAGCTGCTCCTTGGAAGCCCTATACAGGGTCACTATGGGTCAGTATCGACTCGACGGCACTTAACAACAACAACAACATGCATTCCACAAGGTGGGTGGTTCAAACCCAGCAGCCACTCCTTGGGAGAACAATGAGACTGGGTGTTCCTGTAAAGGGTTATAGTCCTGGAAACCTAAAGGAACAGTTCTACTCTATGTTAGAAGGTCCTATGAGTCAGAATCGACTCAATAGCGGTGGAGTTTCACGGGGGGAGGGGGGATGGGGGGGATGGGAGGGTTGCATTCCTGCTGGTCAGCCTTTTCCTGAAGGTGGTGAATATGGACTTCTGCAGCCCGAGGTGGGAAGGGCAGTGGCACTAGCAGTTTCCAGAAGTGGGGCACTGAACGATACATCATCAGGCTATCATGCTATTTTTATCCATCATACCCTTTGATCAGTTTGTCACACTGGGGTGCCTTGTTTGTTGTTATGATGATCCAAGTTTTGCCACCACTAGGATCACCCATAGTGGATAGGCTTCAGCAGGACGTGCAGACTAAGCCAGACTAGACAAAAAATTTGGAGCTCTGCTTCCAAAAATTAGCCAATGCGAAGCCTATGGAGCAGAGCGGAATACTGTCAAGATTCGTTTGCTTTGGGCCTGTCATCAAGCGGGCTCAATTACTAGAGGAGGACATTGTGTTTGGTGAAGCAGTGAAGTCCAGGCAGACCCTCAGTGCAGTAGCCACAACCAAGTACTGGGCCATGTCAGCGTTGTGAGTACGATGCAGTCCTGGGCAGTGCTTCATTCTGTTGTACATAAAGTCATGAGTCAGAGTCAACTCAATGGCAGCTGCTCTTCTATCTATTTATCTATTTTTATTCAAGCAGATGGACTCCCAGTGTGGCGCTGTAGGGTAAGCACTGGACTGCTAACCACAAAGTCAGTGGATCAAACCCACCAGCTGCTCCTCAGGAACCTTATACAGGGTCACTATGAGTCAGAACCGACTCATCAGTACTTAACAACAACAACAACATTCAAGTAGATACAAATGTCCAGTGTGTAAGACTTTTGTTGTTGTTAAGTGCTGTCGAGTCAGTTCTAACCCAAAGTGACCCTATATAGGGTTTCTGAGGAGCAGCTGGTGAGCCTGAACAAGACCTTGTAGTTCAAACCGACTTTGCAGTCTAGCACATTAATCCACAACGCCACACCAGGAGTCTTAGTTCCTTTAGACCAACTTAAATCCAACTCTGGGTCCCCATCTCCCTGGGCTGGTGGGAAAGTCAACCTCAGTCATGAGGTGTCAGAACATGAGACCCCTGAGGGTCACACAAGAGTCCTGGGGTCCTACTCACACATAGCTTCTCAAACAGGACTCAGTAGTTTTGGCCCACACAGTCACTACTGAAATGTGCAAGTTTGTGGGGAAATTCCATTATTTTAAAATTTCATTGTTCCATGAATTTTCTGAAGGCCTCTCATACCTTTTCTCCCTTAGTCAGTAAATATTTTCTGGGAAGAACCTGGTAGTAGATATGTTTTGCTTTGTAAATCATTTTTGCTATTTTTGTTGTTAAGTGTCAGTTCCAACTCAGAGCAACCCTGTATAGAGTTCCTGAGGAGCAGCTGGTGGGTTTGAACCACCGACCTTGTGATTCAAACTAGCCTTGCTCCAAAGCTTATCCTACAGTGCTACACCAGGACTCCCTTGTAAACCATAGAGACCCTATTTTAACGACTCAACACTGCTGTATTGCAAAAGCAGCCATAGAGAATGTGTACATTCATGGAAGAGGCAATGTTCCAATAAATCTTTATTCATATAACTAGGTGGTAGGCCACAGTCTATCAGCCCTGGGTATGAATTGACACAAGCCTTGTGGATTACTGCATTTATCTGCTTCTACACAGAGTGGCATGGAAATCGATGCCAAGGCTGGAATCTCTGATTCTTAGGGTTTACAATTCCTGGGTGAATTGCAGTATGCCATTATTTACATCTGAAAGACTGCTATTTATAGATTGTTTCCTCTGAGCAAGTTGGGGGTACCAGCTAATCAAGTAGCCTGCATGCTTTCATCCTTCCTTGTCTGTGATGTTATTTCTTCTCACTGATCTTGCCACGTACTACCCTCCCTCCTCTTTCGCTTGTCTATCTCCTCAGTGAATTTAGACATTTCACAAAAGACAAGAAAAGCCACCGACTTTCAGCAGATTCTTGTTTCAACCCCATAAACATACCCAAGGGTTAGAAAATGCAAAGCTTGGCAATCCGCTTCAAATGGGAAAAGGGGAAATAAGGTAAAAAGAACACAAATTAATATGTCAAGACATTAGCCTTCTCCAAGGATTACTACCTCCTGATAACATGTTCAAAGTATGTGAGACTAAGTCACAGTATTTTGCTGTTGTTTTGAGGTGCCATCAAGTCAGTACCAACTCATAGTGAGCCTGTTCACAACAGAACGAAACACTGCCCGGTCCTGTGCCAACCTCACAATCATTACTATGCTTCAGCCCATTGCTGTTGCCACTGTGCCAATCCATCTCGTTGGGGGCCTCCCTCTTTTTTGATGACTCTCCACTTTACCTAGCATGATGTCTGTCTCCAGGGACTGCTCCCTCCTGATAATATGTCTGAATTAAGAGAGATGAAAGTCTGGCCATCCTGGCTTCTAAGTAGCATTCCGGCTGTACTTCTTCCAACACAGACTGGCTTATTCTTTTGGCAGTCTATGGTACTTTTAATATTCTCCCCTAACACCATAACTCAAATGCATCAATTCTTCTATGGTCTTATTTATTCATTGTCCAACTCTCGCATGCATATAAGGCTATTGAAAATATGGCTTGGGCCAGGCACACCTTAGTCCTCAAACTGACATCTTTATTCTTGAATACTTTCAAGAGATCTTGCACAGCAGATTTGCCGAATGCAATAAATCTTCTGATTTCTTGACTGTTGCTTCCATGAGTGTTGATGGTTGATCCTAGCAAAATGAAGTTTTGGATAAGTTCAATCTTTTCTCCATTTATATGGAGGTTATTTATTGGTGCAGTGGTGAGGATTTTTGTTTTCTTTACATTGAGGTACAATCATATTGAAGGCTGTGGTCTTTGATCTTCATCAGCAAGTAAATCACACCATACTCACTTTCTAGCTGTATTTCTTACAATACAGCTTTGTTCTTTTAATGTTCTTTTAAGATTCTTCTCCAACATCATAATTCAAATGCAGTCAGTCCTCAAACTGACTACCTGTCACACCATGACAACTTGCATGTTGCTGGGATTCTGGAAGCTATTTCAAACACCAGCAGGGTTATCCATGGTACAAGTTTCAGTGAGGCTTTCAGGCTAAGACAGACCAGGAAGGAGAACCTGGTGACCTACTTCCAAAACAATTGACCAGTGAAAAAACCCTATGAATAGCAGTGGAACATTGTCTGCTAAAGTGTCAAATGAGCCTGTCAGGATGGAAGGCACTCAAAATATAATGAAGAAAAGCTGCCTCCTCAAAACAGAGTCAGCCGTAATGATGTGGATGGAGTAAAGCTTTTGAGATCTTCTTTGCTGATGTGGCTGGCATGACTCAAAATGAGTAGAAACAGCTGCAAATATCCATTAAGGATCAGGGTGTAGAATATACAAACTATGACTTTAGGAAAACTAAAAGTCACTGAAACTGAAATGGAATACATAAAGATCAATATTCTAGGTATTGGTGATGGTGGTTATGTGCTGTGGAGTCAGTTCTGACTCAAAGCAACCCTGCATAGGGTTTCCAAGGCTGTATATCTTTATGGGAGCAGAAAGCCTTATCTTTCTCCTGAGGAAAGACTGGTAGTTTTGAACTACTGACCTTGATGTTAGCAGCCCGATTCATATCCACTACGCTACCAGAGCTCCTTATTCTAGGTATTAGTGAGCTGAAATGGACTGGTATTGGCCATTTTAAATCAGATAATCGTACAGTTTACTATACCAGGAATGGCAAGTTGAAAAGGAATGGCATTGCATTCATCATCTAAAAGAACATTTCAAGATCTATCCCACACTACAACACTGCCAGTGATAGACTAATATCCATAAACCTACAAGGAAGACCAGGAATATGACAATTATTCAAATTTATGTACCAACCACTAATGCCAATGGCAAAGAAGTTGAGTATTTTTACCAATTTCTGCAGTCTGAAATTGATCAAACATATAATCAAGAAGCATTGATAATTGCTGGTGATAAGCACTGGACTGCTAATCATCGGTTGGCAGTTCAAACCCACCAGCTGCTCATTGAAAACCCAATACAGGGTCATTATGAGTCAAAACTGACTTAATGGCACTTAACAACAACAATAGAATGCAAAAATTGGAAACAAAAAAGAAGAATCAGTAGTTGCAAAATATGGCGTTGGTGGTAGAAACCAAGTCAGAGATAGCATGACCTATTTCTCAAGAACAACAATTTATTCATTGTAAATACCTTTTTTCCAGTAATATAAATGGAGACAATATATATGGACCTCACCAGATGGAATAAACAGAGTTACACTGACTACATCTGTGAAAAGAGATAATGAAGAAGCTCAATTTCATCAGTGAGAACAAGGCTGGGGACCAACTGCGGATCAGACCATCCATTGCTCATATGCATGTTCAAGTTGAAGCTGAAGAAAATTAAAACAGGTCTCATGAACATCAAACTATAACGTGACTCTATCCCACTGAAATTTAGAGACCATCAAGAATGGATTTGACATATTGGACATTAATTACCAAAAGCTAGATGAGTTGTAGGATGACATTAAGGACTCGTACATGAAGAAAGCAAAAGATCACAAGTAAAAGGAAGAATTGCAAGATGGCCCACTAGGCAGACATGATACACAGACCTTCTATAACAAAGACCTGGGAAAACAAGTGAAACAGATACAGGTGATAATGCTGGGAGCCTGAATTTTAAAGGATGAAGAAGCAGACTCAGTACTGATTAGAAGAAGAAACTGAACTAAAACAGTGAACAAGAAGACATACAGAGTGGTGAATTGTCAACTGGGCAAGCACAACACAGTGTGTCTGCATTATTGCTAGCAGCATTCCGATCAGGCTCTGCTGATCCAGAACTGCACTAACACTCAAACTAGTGGCCAGCAACCAGAAAAGTGTGATTCTCCTTTGTCCCCCATCCCCTCCTAGAGGCTAGAAGTGTGGTGACCCTACCTCCACCCAACTGTCAAACAGTGACACTTCACCAGGTCATACCTGCCCCATCCGAGGTTAATGATGTACTCCTCAAGAATCAAGGACCAGTGAAGCATCCAGCTGATAAGAAGAGAGGGCATATGCACAAGAACACCCACACTTGCAGATAATACCCACAACATGCCAAAGTATTTGAAAAAGAGCAAAATCAATGTCCAGAGGGCAAATTATAGTAATAAACACATAGATCAAAAAAGAAGAAAGAACCAGAATCAATACCATGACCCATCTCCAACAATTAAAGAACAGCAAAGGAAATAATAAAGATTCAAACAGAAATAAATGAAATACAAAACAAACAAATTAGAAATAATACTACTAAAAGTTGGTTTTAAAATGTTTAATACAATCGACAAGTCACTGGTAAATGCAACAAAGGGAAAAAAAAAAAAAGATAAGACAAAAGTAATACGAATTAGTAATAAAATAGATAATATTTCCCCCACATGTCTGTCAGTTTGCCATATTGTGGTGGTTTGCATTTTTCTGTGATACTAGAAGCTATGCCACCAATGTTTCAAATACCAGCAGGGTCACTCATGGTGGACAGGTTCCAGCAGAGCTTCCAGACTAAGAACATGTAGGATGAAGGAATAGTTAGACCACATCTGAGAGATTAGTCGCTAGAAACCTTATGAATAGCAACAGAACATTGTCAGATATAGGTTGGAAGGCATTCAAAATATGGCTAAGGAAGACCTGACCTGTCTCCTCAGAGTAGAATCAACCTCAACGATTTAAGTGGAACCAAGCTCTCAGGACCTTCATTTGCTGATGGGGCACAACTCAAAATGAGAAGCAACAGCTGCAAATATCCATTAATAATCAGAGTGTGGAATGTATGAAGTATGAACCTAGTAAAACTGGAAGTCATCAAAAGTGAAATAGAACTCAAGATGGATATAATAGGCATTAGTACCAGGAATGACAAATTCAAGAGGAATTCACCATCAAAAAGAGCATCTAAAGATTTGAAATGCTGTCTGTGATAGGAAATTATCTATATGCCTATAAAGACCAGTTCATATAACTATTATTCAGATTTATGCACCAGTTACCAAAGCCAAAGATGATAAAACTGAGGAATTCTACCAACTTCTTCTGCAGCACCAGGCGGTGTTCTGTTCTGTTGTGCATAGGGTTGCAATGAGTCAGTACCAACTCAATGGCACCTAACAACCACAACAACTTCTTCACTCAGAAACTGATCAAATGTGTAACCAAAACACATTGATAATTACTGGTGATTGGAATAAGAAAGTGGGAAATAAAGAGGAAGGATTTGTAATTAGTTGGTGATGGAAAGATAGAATTTTGCAAGATCAATGACTTACTGTAAACACCTTTTTTCAACCACTATAAACAGAGACTACACACATTTGTTGTTGTTGTTATGTGCCATGGAGTCGGTTCCAACTCATAACGACCCTGTACAGGGCTTCCGAGACTGTAAATCTTTACGAGAGCAGAAAGCCTCATCTTTCTCCCACAGAACAGCTGGTAGTTTCGAACTGCTGACCGTGAGATTAGCAGCCCAATTTGTAACCACTACGCTACCAGAACTCCTTGAGACTATACACATAGACTTTGCCAAATGGAATACACAAGAATCAAACTGAGTACCTCTGTGGGAAGAGAAAACAGAGCTCAAAAACAAGGCCAGGGGCTGACTGTGCGGCAAACTAACAATCACTCATATGCAAGTTTAGGCTGAAGATGAGGAAAAATAAAACAAGTCCACAAGAGCTAAAATATGATCTTGAGCATATCCCACCTGAATTTAAAGACCTTCTCAAGATCTGATTTGACACAATGAACACTAAATGCCTGACGAGTTGTAAGACGACATCAAGAACATCATACATAGAGAAAGCAAAAGATCATTAAAAAAATAGGAAAGAAAGAAAACGAATATCAGAAGAGACTCTGAAACATGCTACCGAGTTTAGAGTCACTACAGAGACTGGACAAAAAGATGAAGTAAAAGAGCTGAACAGAAAATTTAAAAGGGCAGCTTGAGAAGACAAACTCAAGAATCACAGTGAAATGTGCAAAGGCCTGGAGTTAGAAAATCAAAAGAGAAATTATACTCAGCCGTTTTCAAGTTGAAGGAACTAAGGAAAACATTCACACCTCAACTTGTAAGATTTTGTGGGCAAAATATTGAATGATGCAGGAAGCATAAAAAGAAGATGGAAGGAAGAAGGTGGGGCTTGATGGCGGGAGAGTGGAGGTGCCATAGCATTCACCATCAGCAATACCACAAATACCAGGCAAACCAGGTCCAGGGCAGAGCTCCAAAACTTGGAACCACAGAGATAGGAATATTTAAAAGGTTTGAAGGCTTATAGATAGTGGAACTTGTAGAAAAAGTAAGAAATTGCCTACTTTTGAATTTGCAGGGCTCGGCAGCCCCGCACTGACAACTTGGGCAAAACCAAACAGCAAGACCAAGCGGAGGAGCAGACACACAACAGAAAAATGCCTTGGGAACCTCGGAGCAAAGGTGGACAATGCACTGTGTCAGTTTTGCTTTGTGCTGATTTTCTTTTGGTATCTATTCATTGGCCCCCTCCCTCCCACCACCACTGTTTGTGCACCTCCATTTTGGTGAGTAGAGGGGGTGCCTGGGTGAGTGGACACTGCCCACCCTCACCACTGGTGGCTGCTTCTGCCACACATGCGAACAGATATTCTCAGCCCAAGAGATGGCCCTGAACTGGTTTTTTTGTTTTTTGTTTTAAATACGGGAAAAGGCCAGGACAGGGGTGTAGAGA
>NW_006408866.1:904073-914991 GCF_000296735.1 Chrysochloris asiatica | reverse complement strand
AAAAAAAAAAAAAAAGAAGATGGAAGGATATTTTCAGGGTACACAATGGTCAATTAGCATAACACAATCCACAAAAAAAATGTTCTACATCCTATCATAAAAGCTCATAAACGGTCAACTAAGGTGCAACTATTGTTCTCTCCCTAAACAGAGGAAAGAAGCGTGATGAAAATTAAAGATGCTTGGAATCAAATCAATGGATCTCTTTCCTCAGCCAGCACTCAAATACGATCTAACCTTCTTGGTTACAGCCATCTCTTTAGCCAATTTCTATCCCATTTTCACACTTTGTTTTCTCCATAACACTTATGCTGTTGTTGTTGTTATTAGGTGCCGTCAAGTCAGTTCCGACTCATAGCAAGCCTCTGCACAACAGAATGAAACCCTGCTCAGTCCTGCACCTTCACAGTTGTTACATTTGAGCCCATTGCTGCTGCCACTGTGTCATCCATCTCGTTGGGGGGGAGGGGGGAGGGAGATCTTCTTCTTTTTCACCAGCCCTCCACTTTTCCAAGCATGATGTCCTTCTCCAGAGACGAGTCCCTCCTGATAATATGTCTGAAGTATAAGAAGCGAAGTGTTGCCATCCTGACCTTCAAGGAACATTCATACTGGACTTCTTCCAACACAGCTTTGTTTGTTCTTCTGGCAGCCCGTGGTACTTTCAATATTCTTCACCAACACCATACTCCAAATGTATCTACAATTTTGGATTGTAGTGTTGGATTCTTCTACAATCTTCCTTATTCATTGTCTAACTTTCACATGCATATGAGATGATAGAAAATACCATGACTTGGGTGACGCACACCTTGGTCCTCAAAGTGATATCTTTGTTCTTGAACACTTCTTGTGCAGCAGATTTGTCTAATGTCATATGTCATTTGATTTCTTGACTGCTGCTTCCATGAGTGTTGATTGCAGATCCAAGCAAAATGAAGTATTTTTCAAACTTTTCTCCATTTATCATGTTGTTATTTATTGATATAGTTGTAAGAATTTTTATTTTCTTTACATTGAGGTGCAATCCATCCTGAAGGCTGTAGTCTTTGATCATCATTAGTATTTCAAGTCTTCTTCACTTCCAATAAGCAAGGTTGTATAATCTTAATATTGCATGTTGTTAATAAGTCCTTCTCTAATTCTGATGCCACATTCTTCTTCAAATAATCCAGTCTTTTAGATTATGTGATCAACATACAAAATGAATAAGTATGGTGGAAGGATACAGTCCTGGCAAATGTTTTTCCTGATTTTAAACCATTCAGTGTTCCATTATTCTGTTCTGACAACTGCCTCTTGTACAGATTCTTCATGAGTACAATTAAGTGTGTGGAATACCCATTGTTTGCAATATCATCCATACTTTGTCATCTTAAGATATCTCATTTATTTATTTGTTTGGTTATTGTCTGCCCTCTTCCACAAGAACATGAGGGACATTGTCTTTCTTGTTTTGCTGTATCGCCAACTCCTAGAGCAATATCTTTTGTTGTTGTTGTTGTTGTTGTTAAATGCCAACGAGTCAGCTCCAACTCATACCTACCCTGTATAGGGTTTCTGAGGAGCAACTGGCAAATTTGAACCGTGAACCTTGCAGTTCAAATTGACCATGCTTATCCTGTAGTGCCACACCGGGACTCCAGAGCAATAGCTGGACCTTCAAAATTCCTTTCTGAATGATGAATGAATGTATAGACGTTGAAAGGTACAAGGGATTAGGTGATTTGATTTGTTAAAGAATCTGAAAGCAGAACCTTCAAAATCACTTTTTTATTCAACCGTAGTGGTTACGAATCAGGCTGTGAACCGCAAGGTCAGCAGTTCAAAACTACCAGCTGTTCCGCAGGGGAAAGATGAGGCTTTCTGTTCCCGTAAAGATTTACAGCCTTGGAAACCCTGCACAGGGTTGCTATGAGTCTGAACCGACTCCACAGCACATAACAACGACAATATATATTAGGCACATACTAGAAACACTGGATGATGCAAATGGTTAACATGCTCAGCCACTGACCAAAACATTGGAGGTTCGAGGGCACCGAGAAAATCTTGTAAGACTTGGTGATCCACTTCCAAAAGAGCAAGCATTCTGTTATCTGCTATAACAGAAATGCCACAAGTTTTAACAACTTTATTTTCTTATAACTGTTGGCGTTAGATGCTGTCACATCAGCTCCAGCTCACTGTAATCCTAGGACGGTCTCGTTAGCATAACGAAGAAAACTCATTCCCAAATGGGTTGTAACCACAGCTGCAAGGAAGGGTCAGGATTTATAACACATAATTTGGGGCAGGGAGGAGACGCAATTCAATCCCAAAACTTACAAAGCACATGCTACCCTGACACACAAAGGATCACCGTGATTCAGAATTGACTCAAGGACAAGAAGATACTGGTGCAGACCAGGCACCTTCAGTAGGTAGCACATAGCACTCCCATGCTACGAGTTATGGTTGGTCCTGGACCTCAGTTGACTTTCATGAGACATACCTTTGACCCAACACAATCTCATGTGGGTCTGCTGATTAAATGGTCTCTGTATTAACTTAGTCCCTTGCATTGGACCCACTGACACAGGGTAATGGGGGGCTTCCCTGATAATCAATGAGCATACACCAAGCTGAGTCATTGGCACGTTCCCTTTCAATTACTCAGCAGTTCCAGTCACCACACCTCTAACCTCCTGTCCCCCAGCCACTGCTTTCCTGAGACATAAATCAGTGGCTCCCATCTGCCACCTCCTCTACCTTTTCTGAGTATATCCATCATGGTGATGTGTGTCAAACCTTTCAGAAGCACTCAGTTAGAAAAGAGAGAAGGCAAGAAATTGGATGATGGGGACAAGGTACAGCAATAAATCAAGGAAAGAAGAAATGGCAGATTCTAGCCACAGAGTTCTTGCTCCTGTGCTCCAGGAGAGGTCTGTAAGCTTGTTCTGCCAAGGTCTGCCTTTGGGCCATCTGGGCATAAAGATTTTTCCACGGAGGGGCCTGGTGAAGTGAGGGAGGGAGACTCCTGCAATGGAAGGTCCAGTGAAGGTACTGCCTGCCATTGGACCATCTGCCTTTTGGATGGAGGGAGACTAGCCTCCACTCCGGTTCTTAGGAAGGATTAAAGTTAAATGAATCATTTTCTGCTCAGCCCCTTTCACAAACAACCACCTCTTCTTTTGAGAAACTGCTTCTCCCTGTAAAACTCCTTTCTTTCATGAGAACCTAAAGGCTTGGTCTCCAAATTATTTTGTTACATGCTCCATTCTTTTAACACCTCCAATACAATTCTTGTTTGGTGCTGTTGAGTTGGTTCTGATTCATAACAACCCTATGCATAAAAGAACGATGCACTGCCAAATTCTGCACTGTCTTCACAATGGTTGTTATGTTTGAGCCCATTGCTACTGCCACTGTGTCAATCCAGTTCATCAAGGGACTTCCTCTTTTTTGATGACCCTCCAGTTACCAAGCATGATGTCCTTCTCCAGGAACTGTTCCTTTCGGACAGCATGTCCAAAGAACGAGAGACAAAGTTTCACCATCCTATCTTCTAAGATGTTATTGTTAAGTGCCGTCAAGTTGGTTCCGACCCATAGCGACCCTGTATAGGGTTTCTGAAGAGTGGTTAGTGAGCTTGAACCACCGACCTTTAAGTTCAAAGTGACCTTGCAGTCCTTACCCCACAGCACCACACCAGGGCTCCAAGGAGGAGTCAGGCTGTATTCCTTCCAAAACAGATTTGTTTGTCCTTCTGGAAGTTCACACTTTCAATATTCTTCACCAACACTGTAATTTTTCTCCTGTCTTCCTTATTTATTGTACAGCTTTCACCCACATCTGAGGTAATTGAAAATACCATGCCTTGAGTCAGATACACTTTAGTCCTCAAAGTGACATATTTGCTAATTGACACTGTAAAGAGATCTTTTGCAAGAGATTTGCCTAATGTAATACGTTGTCTGATTTCTTGACTGTTGCATCCATGAGTGCTGATCCAGGCAAAATGAAATCTGCAATAACTTAAACCTTTTCTCCTTTCGGCTTAGTCTAGTTGTGAGGATTTTCATTTTCTTTACATTGAGGTGCAATGCATACTGAAGGCTGGAGTCTTTGATCTTCAAATCCTCTATGCTTCCAGCAAGAAATCTGTATCATTGTTGTTAAGTGCCATTGAGTCAGTTCTGACCCATAGCGACCCTGTATATAGTTTCCAAGGAGCAGCTGGTGAGCTTAAACCACCAACCTTGCAATTCAAATGGCTTTGTAGTCTGGCACATTAACCCACAGCGTCACACCAGGATGTGTATTACAGGTTGTTAATGAGTCTTTCTCCAATACTGATGCCATGTTCTCCATATAGTCCAGTTTCTTACATTATTTGCTCAGCATACAGATTGAGTAAGTGTGGTGAAAGGATACAACCCTGACGCACATCTTCCTGATTTTAAACCATTCATTGTTCCTTTATTCTGTTTGAACAGCTGCCTCATGGTCATGTACAGATTCCTCATGAGCACAATTAAGTGTTCTAGAATTCTATTATATGCAATGTTAGGCATAGATTTTTATGATCTACAAAATCCAATGCCTTTGCATAGTCAAAAAGCACAAGTAAATATATTTCTAATAATACGTGTTTCAGCCAAGATCCATCTGACATCAGCAATAATATCCCTTGTCCCACATCCTTTTTTGAATCCAGCTTGAATTCCTGGCAGCTTCCTGTCCATGTACTGCTATAATCGTTTTTGAATTATCTTCAGCAAAATTGTACTTGATTGTGATAGTAATAATATTGTTCAATGATTTCTGCATTCCGTAGAATCACCTTTCTTTGGAATGGGCACAGATACAGATCACTTTCAGTCAGTTGGCCAGGTGACTGTCTTCCAAATTTCTTGGGAGAGACAAGTGAGCATCACCTCCAGCATTGCATCAATTTGTTGAAGTCATTCAATTTGTATTCCATCAATTCCTGAAGTCTTGTTTTTCACCAATGCCTTAGTGCAACTTGGACTTTTTCCTTCAGTACCATTCCTATCTCTTGAAATGGTTGAACATCAACCATTTCTTCTTGTTATAGTGACTCTGTATTCTTTCCATCTTCTTTTGATGCTCCCTACATTATTCAATATTTTGCTCATAGAAGCCTTCAATATTTAAAGTCAAGGCTTGAATTTTTCTTTCTTCAGCTTCAACCTGAGCTTGCATATGAGCAATTGATGGTCTGTTAAACAGTTGGCCTCTGGCCAGGTTTTGGCTGCCAATACTAAGCTTCTCCATTGTCACTTTCCTCAGATACAGTTGCTTTGATCCCTATGTATTCCATCTGGTGATATCCATGTGTACAGTCACCATTTATGTTGTTGGAAAATAGTATTTGCAATGAATAAATCATCCATCTTGCAAAATTTTGTTATGCGATCAACAGCGTCATTTCTATCACCAAGACCATATTTTTCAACTACTGATCCTTCCTCTTTGTTTATAACTTTCACATTCCAATTACCAGTAATTATCAATGCATCTTGATGAGGTACTTGATCAATTTCAGACTGAAGTAGTTAGTAAAATTCTTCCATTTCATCATCATTGGCTTTAGTGGTTGGTGGGTAGATTTGAATAACAATGGTATTAACTGGTCTTCTTTGTAGACATATAGATATTTTCCTGTTACAAACAGCATTATAATTAAACATTGAATTTTTTTCCCAATAAAGTTTATGATTTGCTTTTCATTTTTACTTTTTATTGTGAATTGAGTGAAGGTTTACAAACAAGATTACCAGCTTTACAGTCAACAAATCATACATTTGTTTCAGCTCAATGATTACATTCCCCTCCATGCAACAACAGTTATCCTGCTTCCCGCCTTGGTTCCCAATTGCATTTTGACTGATTGGCCGTTCCACGGCGAGCAGTCCTCACCAGTGCTGGTGTGTCCTATTATAACACCATCTACCGCTTGGTTAAAACTGGGGCCATGAGTGTAAGTTCCATTCCAGACCTGAAGGTTGGTCAAGGGCTATAGTCTCAGGTTCCTCAAGCTTCTTTCTGACCAGTAAACCCAGTGTTCTTTTTTTAAAAATAATTTTGAGTTTCGTTTCACATTTTCTTCTGCTCTACCACGGACCCTCGAATGTGATCCTTATTGGGACAGTTGGTCGTGGTAACTGCACATGGTGTAGTTCTTCTGGTCTAAGTCATGGAGATTGATGTTCACATGTTCCATTAGTCTATTGGACTAATTGATTCCAAGTCTCTTCAATTCTTATCAGTCTTCTTTCTGCTGCACATGGAGAGACCAATAGCCGCACCTTAAACAGCCATTCGCGAGTTTTCAAGATCCCTACGGTCTCACCCAAGGAGATTATAGTACATTGTCTTTGTGATTTATGTTATGCAAATTGACCATGATGTCCCCTGAAACTATGATTCTGAGCCTCTAAGCCCATAAACTCATTGCCTTAGGGTGTTGGATCTAGGAAGTTGTCACCACTGTACACTCCATCACGGAGTCCTGGTATGGTGCTGTAGGATAATGCACTGGACCACAAGGTCCGTTTGAGCCGCGAGGTCAGTGATTCAAACCCAGCAGACAGCCTAAGGGCCCAACAATAGAAAAAATGTATAAAGAAACTTTGGTATATACACACACCATGCAATGTTGAAAAATAACAATGAATCTGAGAAACATCTCATAACTTGGATGAATCTGGAGGGCATCATTATGATGAATCTGGAGGACATCATGAGTGAAATTAGCCAATCACAGAAGGACAAATATTATACGAGGCCATCATTGTAAAAGTTTAAGAAAAGTTTTCCATGCTAAAAGAAACATTCGTTGATGGTTACCTGGGGTGGGAGGGGAGAGTAATTTACTGGCTAGAGGGTAGACACATGTTAGCTCAGGTGATGGGGAGTTATCCATAGTATACAGGGTCGCTATGGGTCAGATGCTACTTCCAGAACTCTAAGGAGCTGTGGTAGCGTAGTGGTTACAAGTCGGTCTGCTAACCTCATGGTCAGCAGTTTGAAACTACCAGCAGTTCCACAGGAGAAAGATGAGGTTTTCTGCTCCCGTCAAGATTTATAGTCTTGGAAACCCTATACATGGTCGCTATGAGTCAAAACCGACTCCACGGCACATAACTAACCAACCAACCAGTCAGTGTTTACAGGGGAAAGAACCCCTACCTTTGGAAGGAAGGAGCCCTGGTAGCGTAGTGGGTTAGGAGCTGGGCTGCTAACAGCAAATTCAGTCACTCCATGGGAGAAAGATGAGGCGTTCTGCTCCTGTAAAGATTTACAGCTTTGTGCCTATGCACAGAACACTGTTGTTCTACGGTTGTGTATGCATCACTACTTACATCTGTCTCCTTTAAACAATGCATACCTCCTCTTGTCTTCACCTATCTTCATTATTCTTTTGCCTCCCTCCCCCATCTTGTATATTGCTCCTGCAGAACAGCTGGTAGTTTTGAACTGCTGACTTTGAGGTTAGCAGCCCAACTCATAAACACTACTCTACTGTTGTTGTTAAGTGCTGTCAAGTCAATTCCCACCCATAGCGACCCTGTATAGGGTTTCCAAGGAGCAGCTGGTGAGCTTGAACCACCGACCTTGTAGCTCAAACGACTTTACAGTCTGATGCATTAGCTCACAGCGCCACACCAGGACTCCTGAAACACCAATTAATAGAATTTAAAATGGCTTATGATATGAGTTTTATATAAAACAGCTGCTCTATCTTAAATGTAATGAAATCACACATAGGGCCTTGAAAGGAAAAGGAAATGAAGAGAAGCTTCAGCTTCAGGACTTTGCAGGGGCATCTGCTGTGTGATGGGATAGATCAGCAAGTGTGAGTTGCGTGCTGACTCTGGTTGGATGCACCTAATATCCTGGACACACCTGCTATTTAGATAAATAAATAGATAGATAGAGAGATAGATAGATAGAGAGATAGATAGAGAGAGAGAGAGAGAGAGAGAGAGATAGATAGATAGATAGATGAATGAATGAATGAATGAATGTAAGTGGATAAAGTAAAATCAAAGTAAACCACAGTCTGAAATAGCATTCAACTACTGCTAGGTCAAAGAACTTCACAATTCCCACCTAGTGAGCTTCAAGGAGTCTCTAGATGGTGCAAGTGGTTTGCTCGTGGCTACTAACGCATCGTCCCACCTGCCCTGACCCCTCAGTGGCACTGCACTAGAAGGGTGTAGTTATCTGCTTCTATAAGGATTATAGTCATTGAAAGCCCTGTGGGGCTCAGTTCTACTCTATAACACATAGAGATACCATGGTTCAGAATCAATGCAACAGCAACAGGGTGTTGGGTGGTTTGAGCTTTGGGACTATGAAAAATCTCTCCTAGGAAGAATTTCCTTGCCTGGTTGATTGTCTCAATTTTTACTGTACAGGAGTACCCACATTTCACAGAAAATAAACCACGAGGAGAGGAGAGGTTAACAGTCTCACAATCCTAATTTGTTACTGTTGTTGCCATTCAGTCAGCCCCAACTCGGAATGACGCCACGTTCGGTGAACGAAAATGCAGCACATCCCACAGCATTCCCATGATCAGACTGCTAAGATCCATAGAGTTTTCATTGCTGAAATCCCAGTCTGCCTTAGTCTGGAAGTTCCACTGAAATCTGATCAGCCTCATAGGAATTTACAAGCCTCCACTGATAGACACGCAGGAGAAAGGTGTGGCCGTCTGCTCCTGCAAAGATTTACAGTCTTGGATTCTCGATGGGGCAGTTCTACTCTGTCCTACTGGGTCACTCACTGTGACGATAGCAGGGGATCTAGTTTGGGTTTAGGGTACTGATGTGATGAGATCTGTCTGGCAACTCCATTCAATCAGGAAAGTATTATCAAATGTTGACAGTAGACTATTCATGGTGTCAAATTCTGGGAATCCATAATGTCCGCCTTCAAAGTGTTTGTAGAGTAGCCAGGGAGATAGCCATGTAAGCACACAGGCATTATGAGACGTGTGAGCAGTCAAATATAAATGAAATGTTGAGGCCCAAACAAGACAGCCAACAAAGCTCTCTGTATTGGAGGGACTGAGACCGGCCTCATGAAGGAAACAATGGCCCACAACTAAGAAGGTGAGTTTGGATGAATTATGAGTCTCGGCCTCATAAGGTCCAAGAAGCTACATGTGCTGCAATGCCCAGGTAAGAGGAGCTGAACTGACTTGGGCAGATAAAACCATTATTGGGTACCATCAAGCTGATTCCTTCTCATAGCAACCTAGGTACAACAGAACAAAATCCTGCCTGGCCCTGCAGCATCCTCACAAAGATTATGTTTGAGCCCACTGTTGCAGCCACTGGATCAATCCACCTTGTGGAGGGATGCACTTCTTCCAACACAGATCTGTTGGTTCTTTCGACAACCCATGGCACTTTCAATATTCTCCTCCAACACCATTACTCAAAAGCATCAATTCTTCAACAGTCTTCCTTATTCACTGTCCAGCATTTGCATGCATATGGTGGTAGTGGTGGTTATGTGCCATGGAGTCGGAACTGACTCATAGGGACTCTGGACAGGGTTTCTGAGGCTGTAAATCTTTATGGGAGCAGAAAGCCTCATCTTTCTCCTGTGGAACAGTTGGTAGTTTTGAACTGCTGACCTTAAGGTTCACAGCCCAATTCATAATCACTACGCTACCAGAGCTCCTTATGAGGTTACTGAAAATACCATGGCTTTTGTCAGGCACACCTTAGTCTTCAAGCTGACATCTTTGCTCTTCAACACTTTAAAAAGATCTTGTGCCGAAGATTTGCCTGATGCAATATGTCGTTTGATTTCTTGACTGCTGCTTCCATGAGTGTTGATAGTTGATTCAAGAAGAAGGAAGTCCTTGACAACTTCAATTTTTCCACATTGATAAGAATGTTGTTTGTTGGTCCAGTGGTGAGGATTTTTGTTTTCTTTACACTGAGATGCAATCCACACCAAAGGCTGTGGTTTTTGATCTTCATAAGTAAATATTACATCTTCTTCACTTTCAGCAAGTAAGGTTGTATCATCTGCATATCGCAGGTTGTTAATGAGTCTTCCTCCAATCCTGATGTCACGTTTTTCTTCATATAACCCAGCTTCTTGGATTATTTGCTCAACATACAGGTTGAATAAGTATGGTGAAAGAATACAACCCTGTCGCACACCTTTCTTAATTTTAAACCATTCAGTGTTCCCATGTTCTGTTCAAACAACTGCCTTTTGGTCCAGTACAGATTCTTCATGAGCACAATTAAGTGTTCAGCAATACACATACTTCGCAATATTGTCCATAGCTTGTCATGATCCACACAGTTGAAAGCCTTTGCGTAGTCAGTAAAGCACAGGTAAACATCTTTCTGATATTCTCTACTTTCAGCCAAGATCCATCGGACGTCAGCAATGATATCCCTCATTCCACGTTCTCTTCTGAATCTGGCTTGAACCTCTGGAAGTTCTCTGTCAATGTATGCTTGCAACCATTTCTGTATTACTTTTAGTAAAACTTTACTTGCATGGGATAGCAAAGACACTGTCTGATGATTTATACATTCCATTGGATCACCTCTCTTTAGAATGGGCACAAATATGGATCTCTTCCAATCAGTCGGCCAGAGAGTTGTCTTCTGAATTCTTTGGCAGAGATGAGTGAGTGCCTCCTGTGTTGCCTTTCTTGAAAGATTTCAATTTTTATTTCATCAATTCCTGGTGCCTTGTTCTTTGCCAATTCCTTCAAAGCACCTTGGACTTCCTCCTTCAGTATTATTGGATCTTGCTCATATGCTACCTCTTGAAATGGTTGAACATCAACCATTTCCTTTTGGTACAGTGACTCTGTATATTCCTTCCATATTATTTTGATGCTTTCTGCATCATTCAATAATTTGCC
>NW_006408866.1:891747-902223 GCF_000296735.1 Chrysochloris asiatica | reverse complement strand
GTTGCCAAAAGAACCAACAGATCTGTGTTGGAAGAAATGCATCCAGAGTGCTCTACTTGGAGGCCAGGATGGCCAAACTTCATCTCTCTCATAATTCAGACATATTGTCAGGAGGGACCAGTCTCTGGAGAAGGATATCATGTTTGGTAAGATGGAGAGTTTAAAGAAAAAGAGGAAGACCCCCAGCGAGATGGATTGGCAAAGTGGCAGCATCAATGAGCTCAAGCATGGCAATAATTGTGAGGTTGGTCCCGGACCAGGCAGTGTTTTGTTCTGTTGTGCATAAGGTCGCTGTAGTCAGTGCCGACTTGATGTCACCTAGCAACAACAACAGGTACATACAAATTTTCTCAGTTTAAAAATTGTGGAGTAGTTCCTTTTCATTCCTGGCCAGACTCTGGCTGATTCAGGGGGTGATGGTTATGCCTTTGCTCTCCCAAAGCACATGGTACTGTGAGACTGCTGCCTGGACTTTGGAGATACGTATTTTACAGATACGCTTTCCTAACTCTGTTGGAAGAAATAATGAGTTTAGCAGAAAGAGCACTTTGCTTGCAGAGTGAACCTTTCAGCAGTGCTTGACCTGAGCTGATGGATGCATGTATATGGACAGACACTTCTGCACCCACTGCCACTGCCCTGGAAAGAAGAGGGGACAGGGTGCAGAGTAAGTGGAGGGGTGGGCAAGGGTACATTCACAAAGACGACAGGGTGGCCATCCCATACAACCAGGCTCTATTCAATGCTAAAATATTTACTCTGATAATGCAACATTACCTACTACAGTTAATAAAATTATAACAAGTACAGAAAGCTATGTGTTCCGCACATTTATGTGATATTTCCCAAATGAGCTTATTAAAATTGCTGATTCTTGGATCCCATCTCAGATGTATTTGTTCTGGAGATACAGCAAGAATCTTTTTATTTTAATAAACAAGCAATGATCAGGCAGGTTGGACTGCACCATCCTGTTAAATCTTCACAGAATACTTGTGAAGTCAATTCTCTTATGTCCCCATTTTACAGATGAGAAAACTAAAGCTTGGAGAGGCAAAGAGCCTTTAGAAGGAAATGGCAGAGACAGCATTCATCTTCAAGCCTGTTTGATCCGGAAGCCTAGAATAAAACCGAAACCCAAACAGGTACTGTGGAGTTGTTTTCACTTCATGATGACCACATGTGTGTCAGAGTGGAAGTGCATAGGGGTCTGGATGGCTGCTCTTTTAGAAATAGATTGCTGAGTATTTTTTCTGAGATGCCTCTAGGTAGACTTGAATCTCCAACCTATCAGTTAACAACTGAGTTTGCATTATCCAGGGACACCAAAGCCCAGTTATTGGAGAACTACCTGCAATGAGGGAATCCTTTTCATACATCTCATTTCATCGTTCCTTCTATCTTCACATTGACCCAGGAGATAGGGATTACTGTCCTAGGAATAACTAGGAAGTGGACCTGGGCTTTGAATCCAGCTCTGTCTCACCTCTTACCCATACTCTCACCTACTGACCTGCATTCATTGCTTCTCTGAGCATTTAGATCCATATCCAGGTTTTATTGGGACACAGACTAGAGCATTATCTGAGACTCCCTCCCACAGGTCTATGTCCTAGGTAAGAAGTGAAGCAAACACAAGTGAGAGAGAACCAGGCGCCCGGCATTATGTTAAACCTTAACTATCACATGTGTGACTACATCAAATCTCCACATCCCCATGAAGGAAGTTCAGTAAAACTGTGAAAGCCGGCATCTGGGAAAGGTTCAAACCTGTCAGAGGCAGAAAACGTATAAGACCTGGCAAACCAAGGCAGTCTTAATAAGTCCCAGCACTCACAGTCTTCACTATACTATTATGCGTCTCACTTTACAGATGAGGAAACAGAGGCACAGTCTTTAAGTCCCTTGCCTAAGGACACACAGTTGGATTCAAACCCAGGCACACTGGCTTCCAAGCCCACTGGCTAGCTCTCTGTTGTGATACCTGGGGAGCAGACAGTCCAGGCCACAGTTTAGAAAACACCAGGCTGGAGGGAGGGGGATGGAGGTTACTTTTTTTTTTTTCCCCCAGAACACTGAAGCATCTTTAATACAACAATAAAATAATTCTAATGTTTTAACACTATCAACACTCATGGAAGCAGCAGTCAAGAAATCAAATGACGTATTGCATTAGGCAAATCTGCTGTACAAAGATGTCAGCTTGAGGACTAAGGTACACCTGAACCAAGCCATGGTATTTTCAATAACCTCATATGCATGCAAAAGCTAGACAGTGAATAAGGAAGACCATAGAAGAATTGATGTTTTTGAGTCATGGTGTTGGAAGAGACTATTGAAAGTGCCATGGGCTGCCAAAAGAACCAATAGATCCATTTTGGAAGAAGTGCAGCCAGAGTGCTCCTTGGAGGCTAAGATGGCCAGACTTCATCTCTCATACTTTGGACATATTGTCAGGAGGGAACAGTAACTGGAGAAGGATATCATGTTCAGTAAGGTGGAGGGTCAGAGAAAAAGAGGAAGACTCCCCAGTGAGATGGATTGGCCAAGTGGCAGAATTGATGGACTCAAGCGTGGCAACAGTAGTGAGGTTGGCCCAGGATCGGGCAGTGTTTCATTCTGCTGTGCATAAGATTGCTATGGATCGGTGCCAACTCGATGGCATCTAGCAACAACATTTTGATGTGCAGTCCAGAGCCAGGTGGTGCACAACAAGGTCAACCTGCACTGCATGACTTAGGTAACATCACAAGCAGACCTTGTACAGGTGAGGGGCATGGCCCAGACTTCAGACACTGTAGGTGGAGGTGTGCTCATCAGTACTGGGGCAAGAACCTGGGCTGGATTCCAGTTCCCTTCTTCCACTGATTAAGGAGCTCTGGTAGCGTAATGGTTATGAGTCAGGCTGCTAACCTCAAGGTCAGCAGTTCAAACAGTTTGAAACTACCAGCCGTTCCTCAGGAGAAAGATGAGGCTTTCTGCTCCCGTAAAGATTTACAGCCTTGGAAACCCTATAAAGGGTTGCTATGAGTTGGAACAGACTCATAGCAGACCACCACTACCACCACTGACCAATTAGCTGCCTCACCTGAGTTTTGGGGTATTTTTTTAAATTTATTTTTTTGTGACTTTAGTAATAGTCTACATGGGAGAACATACTCATACTATCATATTTTGTTTCATTGCAATTATTACAATTCTCTCTGGGCATCATCATTCAACAGTATTTGCTTCTATTCGGTAGAGGTTACTCTTCAAGACATTCATGTTTCTCTCTGCTCTCTGGTGGTTCTGAGCCTTCCAGAAAATCTTATTCAAATATTCCATCTCCTCTCAGCCACACTGTGGAAGATATGGAGAAGACAGACTCCGAGCTATTA
Source organism: Chrysochloris asiatica (assembly GCF_000296735.1). Lineage (NCBI taxonomy): Eukaryota > Metazoa > Chordata > Mammalia > Afrosoricida > Chrysochloridae > Chrysochloris > Chrysochloris asiatica. The sequence continues at coordinate 898,843 of NW_006408866.1, read as the reverse complement.
ACTAAGAGAAATGAAAGCATACATCCACACCAACACCTCACAAGTGTTCATACTAGCCAAGAGGTGGGACTAATCTAAATGTCCATCAACCGGTAAATCAATACACAAACTGAGGTGCATATACACTACAGAAAACCCCTCAGTAATAACAAGGAACAAATTATTGATGCACATAACAACATGGATAGATCTCAAAAACATTACGCTGCATGAAATAAGCCCAGTGCTAACCATCACATCAGTATTTTAAATCCTCTTCACTTTCAGCAAGCAAGGCTGCATCATCTGCATATCGCAGGTTGTTAATAAGTCTTCCTTCAATCACGATGTCACGTTTTTCTTCATATAACCCAGCTTCTTGGATTATTTGCTCAGCATACAGGTTGAATAAGAATCGTGAAAGAATACAATCCTGTTGCACACCTTTCTTAATTTTAAACCATTCAGTGTTCCCATGTTCTGTTTGAACAACTGCCTCTTGGTCCAGGTACAGATTCCTCATGAGCACAATTAAGTGTTCAGGAATACTCATACTTCACAATGTTGTCCATAGCTTGTCATGATCCACACAATCGAAAGCCTTTGTGTAGTCAATAAAGCACAGGTAAACATCTTTCTGGTATTCTCTTTTTCAGCCAAGATCCACCGAACATCAGCAATGATACCCCTCATTCCATGGCCTCTTCTGAATCTGGCTTGAACCTCTGCAAGTTCTCTGTCAATGTATGCTTGCAGCTGTTTCTGTATTACCTTTAGTAAAACTTTACTCACATGGGATAGCAAAGATATTATCCGATGATTTCCGCATTCCGTTGAGTCACCTCTCTTTGGAATGGGCACAAATATGGATCTCTTCCAGTCAGTTGGCCAGATAGTTGCCTTCCAAATTTCTTGGCAGAGATGAGTGAGTGCCTCCTGTGCTGCCTCACTTTCTTGAAAGATTTCTATTTTTTTCCATCAATTCCTGGTGCCTTGTTCTTTGCCAATTCCTTCAATGCACCTTGGACTTCTTCCTTCAGTATCATTGGCTCTTGATCATATGCTACATCTTGAAACGATTGAACATCAACCATTTCCTTTTGGTGGAGTCGGTTCCAACTCATAGCAACCCTGTATAGGGTTTCTGAGGCTATAAATCTTTACAGGAGCAGAAAGCCTCTTCTTTCTCCCACAGAATGACTGGTAGTTTTGAACTGCTGACCCTGAGGTTAGCAGCCCCATTCGTAACAACTATGCTAACCCTAACTATAAATCTAGAAGTATAGGTGAATCCTTGGTTAATAGTCTCTCACAGGCTACAGTCAAGGTATTGGCTAAAGTGGGGTTTCATCTCAAAGCTCAACTGGGAAAGGCCCCACTTCTCATACTTCACATGGTTGTTGGCAGAATCCTGTTCCTCCCAGGCTGTTAGACTGAGGGCCTTAGTTCTTTGTGGGTGGTTGGTTAAAAGCTTCCACCAATTTCTGGCCAAGTGGATTTCTCCTTATGACAGCTTAGATCATCAAAGCGTGTCAGCCAAAAAGGCACCAGAGAGAGTGGGCCACTGAGATAGAAGTCACATTCTAAGCATGGAAGTGACATCTCGTGTTCTAATCTTCCTCTGGTTAGGAACAAGATACTCAACTGGAGCAGGTTACACAAGACTATGAATACAAGGAGCCACCTTAGAGACTGTTTGCCATACGCTGCAAGATAGTAAAGACAAATGTGTCAGAGCCAACATGACAGGAACAGATTTGGAATCCTTGGCTTGTGCGAACAGTTAAAGGGCTAAGTCCACCTGGCGGTACCTCACAAGAAAGTCCTGGCAATCTCAGGACTTCTGAAACTCAGACCTGAAAACTCTGCGGAGCAGTTCTATTCTGATACACACGGGGTCTGGTGTTAGGGCACTGTAAGATAAGCATTGGACTGCTAACCACAAGGTTGGTGATTCAAACCTACCAGCTGGTCCTCATAAACCCTATATAGCATCACTATGATGCTATATATGCATATTGTATGTTGTTGTTAACAACATATATATATATATGTATAACATATATATACGTATATTGTATGTTGTTGTTAAGTGTCGTCGAGTTGGTTCTGACCCATAGCGACCCTGTATAGTGTTTTTGAGGAGTGGCTGGTGAGCTTGAACTGCTGACCTTGCAGTTCAAACCAACTTTGCAGTCTCCATTGTATACTGCATATTGTTGTTGTTATATGCCGAGGAGTTGATTCTGACTCATAGCGACCCTCTACAAGGTTTTTGATGCTGTAAGTTTTTACAGGAGCAGAAAGCCTCATCTTTCACCAGCGGAACAGCTGGTAGTTTCGAAGTTTTTTAACCATGAGATTAGCAGCCCGATTCACAACCACTACACTACCAGAGTTCCTTGTATGTTGTATTGTTGTTGTTGTTGTTAAGTGCTGTCAAGTTGGTTCCGACCCATAACAACCTTGTACAGGGTTTCCAAGGCTGCAAATCTTTAAGGGGGCAGACAGCCTCATCTTTCTCCTGCGCAACAGCTGGTAGTTTTGAACTACTGACCTTAAGGTTCGCAGCCTGATTCGTAACCACTACGCTATACTGTATAGTTGTTGTTGTTGTTGTTAAGTACCGTGGAGTCTTAATGGGCACAGAAAGCCTCATCTTTATCCTGCAGAATACTGTATGTTGTTGTTGTTAAGTGCCGTCGAGTCGGTTCCGACCCATAGCGACCCTGTACAGGGTTTCCGAGGGTGTAAATCTTTACGGGAGTAGAAAGCCTCATCTTTCTCCCGCGGAGCAGCTAGTAGTTTCGAACCGCTGACCTTAAGGTTCGCAGCCCGATTCGTAACCACTACGCTACCATAGTGACAAACTGAGGTGGGAACTGTAAGAAGAAATAGACTATGGGGACATAGCTTAAGTGTTGGGTGGGGGTGGTTAGGGGAAAGGAATCAGTGAAGGTCTCCCTGAGAGGGTAACATTTAAGCAAAACTGGAAAGAAATTAAGAAACAGCCTTCCAAGTGGAGGAAACAACACGTGCAAGGCCTTGAGGCTGGATTGACACACTGATGATCAGCAAGGAGGCTGGACTAGAGTACTAGGGTGGGGAAGTGGAGTCATTAAGAGATGGATTGAGAGAGGTCAGATCAGACAGGAGGTCGGCAAGGGCTTTGGCCTTTATTCCTAGCGGAATGAGAGCTGCTTCAGATGCTGGATGACACACCCTCTCGGGAAAACCCTGAATTCTCCGGCTCCCACACCACCTCCTACTCCTTCCTTCAGAAGGGATGGCAGGAGAGAGACTGGCTGAGGTCCAGGCCGCCAGCTGGGACTGCCTAGAGGGAGTGCCTGCCAGGACCTGGCTTCCAGAGGTTGCTGGGTTACTTTGGTAACAGGGCTTTCAGCTAGCGTCTCCCCCCTACCCCCCACCACCTCGGGCTCCCCAGGCCACAGAGGCCTGACTGGTTTCTTGTACTCCAGCAGCAAGAGGACAGAAAGCAATCAATGTATTGATGCAAATGGTCCTTCGGGTCTTTCACTCACATTGTCCCTGGAATTTCATTCAGCAGAGGGTTCCTGAGTGTCACCTGTGGTGGGAAGGGACCTCTCATGAAAGGGACCCCATGGTCTCCCTACATACCTCTGGTCAAGTCTCAGCTCTGACCCCCAATAGCTGTGTGTTTTCACTCAACTCACTGAGCCTCTCTGAGCTCCAGGCACCACGCAGGCTGGTGCACGGCTTGTGTTCACGTTCTCCTCTCTGCACTATTGCTAGATGCCACTTGTTAAGTGCTCACTGTCCCTTCCTTCTCAGAGTCGACTTATGTGCCCACTTGGGTGCCCAATTATTTAATCACACTCTGATCTAAATGTCGCTTTAGTGATACGGGGTGGTGGTTGGTGGAGGTGGTGCTGGTTGGGTACCGCAGAGTCGATTCTGACTCCCAGTGACCCTGCATAGGGTTTCTGAGGCTGTGAATATTTATGAGAGCAGAAAGTCTCATCTTTCTTCTACAGAGCAGCTGGTGGTTTCGAACTGCTTAGCTGGCAGTCAGCAGCCCAACACATAACTCACTACGCTGCCAGGGCTCCTTAAAGGTACTATGTAGATATGAATAACATCTACCAACAGTTGACTTTAGGTAAAAGCAGTTGATCACCTTTGATTATCTGGGTGGGTTTCGTTCAATCAATGAAAGGCCTCAAGAGTTCAAATTGATTTCCTGGTGGGGAAGAAATTCTGCTCATGATTGGAGCATCAACTGCTGCCTGAGTTTCCAGCCTGTGTCACACCTCCATCAACTTCCAGGATCAGGCAAGTCAATTCCTTAAAATAAATCACTCTCCATCTCTACCAGTCTCCTTTTATCCTATTGGTTCTGCTTCTCTGGAGAACCCTGGCTGGTAAAAGGTACAAGGCTCCTCTTGCCCTGGATCCCAACTCCTCCCACCTTACCAAATTCAAAAACCAACCTCACTGCCTTTGAGTCCATCCCAAGTTACAGCGCCCCTATAGGACAGAGAGGAGTCCTGGTGCGGCGCTGTGGACTAATGCATTAGACTGCCAAATCAATTTGAACCACAAAGTCGGTGGTTCAAGCTCACCAGCCTTACACAGGGTTGCAACTGACTTGACAGCACTTAGCAATAACGTAGAACAGAGAGGAGTCTTGGTGTGGCGCTGCAAAGCCAGTTTGAACCACAGGGTCAGTAGTTTAAGCTCACCAGTTGCTCCTTGGTAACCCTATACAAGGTTGCTATGGGTCAGAACTGACTTAAGGGCACTTAACAACAACAACATAGGACAGAAAGAACTGCTGTAAATCTTTACGGGAGCAGACAGCCTCCTCTTTCTGCGAGGAGCAGCTGGTGGGTTTAACAGCCTTGCAGTTAGCAATCCAGTGCTTAACTCACTGTGCCACCAGGGCTCCTCCTCTCACCCTATGCTAACCTCTTTCTTAAATCATTTCCCTCAAATCTATGTTCAAATGTCACCACCTTAGAGAGGCTCTCATGCCCACCCTATTTTAACTGCAATCTCAGGAATACCCACATGACCAACCAAGCATCAAAAGGGATTAGCATAAGCTAACCAGCAGCATGGAGTAGACCCCAGAGGTGTCAGGGTAGAGCTGTGCTCCACAGGGTTTCCAATGGCTGCTTGTTCAGAAATAGATCCTCAAGTCTTTCTTCTGAGGAATCTCAGGGTGGACTCAAACCTCCCACTTTAAATTGGCAGCTGCGCACATTAATAGTTTGCACTGCCAGGGACTCCCATTAGTGATTGTTGTTGTTTAGTGTTGTTGAGTTGGTTGCAACTCACAGCGACCCTGTATAGGGTTTCTGAGGAGCTGCTGGTGAGTTTGAACCACTGACCCTGCAGTTCAAACTGACCTTGCAGTCCAGTGCTCCATCAGGTTGGTTGGTTATGTGCCGTGGAGTCAGTTCTGACTCATAGTGACTCTGTACAGGGTTTCCGAGGCTGTAAATCTTTACGGGAGCAGAAAGCCTCATCTTTCTCCTGTGGAACAGCTGGTAGTTTCAAACTGCTGACCTTGAAATTATCAGCAGCCCAACTTGTAACCACCAGGATACCAGAGCTCCTCAGGGAAATGCAAATTAAAACCACAAGGTATACTTCCTCTTTGTAGCCAAAACTCTCAAAAAAAAAAGCAGTCCACACTTAACGCCACACTTAATTTTTCTTTATTCGTGTTCATTCCTCAAAAGCCAAAACCTGTTGCCATTGAATCAATTCCAATTCACAGAGATGCTATAGAACAGAGTAGAACTTCCTCACAGGATTTCTGGGGAAACCTTTAGAGAAAGAAGGCAGTTACCACATCTTTCTCCCACACAGCAGCTGGTGGATTCAAGCGCTTAACCACTGTGTCACCAGGGCTCCTTACTGTCGTTCATCCTCAGCCCCCTGCAATCCAGCTGTATTTGCTGAAACAACTGTTGACAAACACGGATTGTCAATGTCCTCAGGGTTGCTAGACGCAATAGGCATTTTTCAGGCCCTGCTCTATTTGACCTCTCAGACGGGAAATACGCCCCTTGGAAACTCCTACCAACTGAGTCGCTCGGTCGGAATCAGCAGGGGGTTTGGGTCTGCAGCCACCTCCATGATCAGAAAAGGACATGGGAGAACCCCTGCTAAATGCTCAGTGTCTCAAATTCTGTAGCACCCAGGCACTAAGAGGAAATCAAGAAGAGAAGCAAAGAGAGGCAAGTCCTCAAAAGAACATGCAGGGCAGAAGCATCAGAAGGCAGAAGCCCTGTGAGGCACGTGAGTTAGACCACACGTGGTATACACCTGTTGTGGAGCTTACATGATGGAGTTTCTCAAAGGCTCTAAGAGGCTCTCAGTTGCCTTGTGCTGCTATAAAGAAACACAAGTGGGTGGCTTCAAAAACTGAAAGGTTTCTCTTACTGTTGAGGAGGCTAGAAGTCCAAATTCCGAGAACCAAGTCTGGGGAAGGCTCTCTGTTGGCCCCTGGAGAAGATTCTGTATCTCAAATTCTGCAGCCCCAGGGTCCTTTGGTTACTTGATGATCTTGCTGGCTTGTCTCTGTGACTATTCTGCTCTTTACAACTCAGAAGTGATAAGGTTTAGGACACACCCAATACTGATATGGCCTCAATAGCAAAACAAAGAAAACACGATTCAAAATGGGATTTCATCCACAGACAAAGGGGTTTGGATTCCATACATATTTTGGGGGGACAATTCATAGCAGATTAGATCACCCTAGACCTTTGAGTTGCATCACCCACCCTACCCAGTTCCCAAGGTCAACACCAAGTGCAGATGGTGAATCTTTCACAATAAAAAACTCAGCTGGAGACAGGGAAGCTGCCTCAGTGTCCTGAAGAGGACCTCATCCATGCCTGGGGGAAAGAGAGGCAGAGCATCAGCTGTCTCCAGTGTTGTTTTGTCCAGTGTCTGTACCCAGTTCAGTCCAGTGTTGCACTCCAGTAAATCCAGTGTTGTTATACCTAGTATGGCCAACTTCTTGTTGTTGTTGTTAAGTGCCGTTGAGTCGGTTCCGACCCATAGCGACCCTGTACAGGGTTTCCGAGGGTGTAAATCCTTACGGGAGTAGAAAGCCTCA
>NW_006408866.1:889077-891020 GCF_000296735.1 Chrysochloris asiatica | reverse complement strand
TTATATCCAATGCCTGTATCCAGTGTTTTATCCAGAGTTGTTAGACCTAGTGTCTGTATCCAATGGCTATACCCAGTGCTGTTATATTGAGTGTTAGGATTCAGTGTCACCCAATGCTGATTATAACTTGTGTTGTTATAACTTGTGTCTGTATCCAGTGTTTCTACCCACTGTTGTTATATTCAGTGTTTGTATCCAGTGTTATTATGTGCAATGTCTGTACCCATCTCGTCATTTAAATTCCTTTCATGCACACAGATCAAAGATGAAAATGTGAAAGAGAAGAGAGGTGGGGTGGGGATAGAATGAGACACTCCAAAATCTAATAGAAATTCAAAAAATTTCAAAAAGGAGAGACAAGAGAGAACAGTTGAAGAGAAACACTATATAGAGAAAAATGGCTGAGAAGTTTCTGGATCCTCAGAAGACACGTATCCTCAGAGTCAAGAAGTAATCCAAGTCCTGAGCAGGATGTATAAAATTAAATTCTTGCTCAGACACATGGTAGTAAGTATAAAGGAGATTTTATAAGCAACCAGAAAGAAAAGATAAACTACATATCAAACTAAGATATATAGGACAGAGGCAGCAATCTTGGGAAGGGCAGGGTACTTAGTATGTAGGCCAAGTGGATTCAGGAATTTGAGCCCCTTTAAGGCCCCCTTCCCTCCTTCTCTCATTCCTGCCTCTCTCTGCCTGTTTCTCACACACACTTTGTACCATAGGTTACAAAACAGAGACTTCCTCTCTGTCCCCACTTCGAGTTTAAAAACAATACCAGGGAAAGATTCTGATTAGTCCAACTAAGAATCACATGCTCAGCCTTGGGCCAATCAACTGGCTAAGATAATAGGGGTCTCTAATCGAAATCTCTACCAGAACCCCATGGTGGAGGAGAACAAAGTAGGAGAAGCAGTTAAACAAAGATGGGCGATGGATTGGGTGAAAACCAAACACAGAGTCAATCCAACCTCATAGCGAGCCTACAGTCCAGGTAGAACTCGTTATAGGCTTTATAAATCTTCACAGAAGCAGACAGCCTCATCGTTCTCCCAAGGAGATGGGGAGGGGGAAGTTTGAACACCTAACCTTGCAGTCAGCTGATCGACACTTTATCCACTAGGGCCACCACTGCTCCAGATGGGATGAGATGTTCCCAAAAGAAGGGAGGTGAACTGGGCAGACAAAAATAACAAAAACAAATGTTGCCTACACTGCCGTTTGTGTCCTCTGAGAAAGGACATGGGTCTCCGTGGGTTCTCTCGACCAATTTTTTCCCTTCTCTGTTATTAATAAAGCACAGCATGTGCATTCTGGAACAAAACTGCCTGGATTCAGATCGCATCTCCGGCACTTACTCGCTATGTGGCCTTGGAGAAGTTACTTAACCTCTCTGTACCACTGTTTCCTCAACTTTCAAATGGGGATACTCTTAGAACCTACTTGTGGGGTTGCTGTGAAGAGTAAATGAGTCACTAAGAAAAAACAATCTTAAAATAGTGATTGCTGCTGTGTTGGTTTTAAGTGCCACTGAGTCAGTTTCAACTCATAATGACTCTTTCTAGGGTTTTGGAGGCTGGAAATATTTGCAGAAGCAGAAAGCCTTATCTGTTTCCCATTGAGTGGCTGGTGGGCTCGAACCACTGACCTCATGATTCGAAGTCCAGTGCTTATTCTACAGAGTCACCGTGTTCCTGAAAACAGTGATTGTTAGATGCTTAAAGCTTCAGGAAATATTATTTTAGAGCAATCAGTATGGCATTAAGATAAACCAAAAACTCATGGGATTTGGTTCCTTGGTTTGGAGGTTAAGGTCATGATTTCATGGAACATCCCAATTAACTGGCCAAATAATGTTCTTAGTGTTTCTTTCTACCCATTGGTTAATTGGCCTAATAGCATGTGCAGTGTTTCTTTCTACCCATTGGTTAATTGGCCTAATA
>NW_006408866.1:874805-888897 GCF_000296735.1 Chrysochloris asiatica | reverse complement strand
CATGTGCAGTGTTTCTGTTCTACCCATTGGTTAATTGGCCTAATAGCATGTGCAGTGTTTCTGTTCTACCTCCTGGTTCAGTGTGTAGGGCCTGGGTCTTTAAAAGCTTGTAAATAGTCAGCAATGGCACAACAAGTGGCCTCTGTTCACCCGGAGCAGCGGAGGAACACTCATTCTCCGAACTGTTGTATTTCGGAACACTTGATTGTGCTCATGAAGAACTTGAACCTAGACCAAGAGGCAGCTGTTCAAACAGAACAAGTGAACACCAAATGGTTTAAAATCAGGAAAAGTGTGTGACAGGGTTGTAGTGTTTCACCATACTTAGTCAATCTATATGCTGAGCAATAATAATAATAAGAAGAACCCAAGAAGCTGAATTATATGAAGAAAAACATGGCATCAGGATTGGAGGAAGACTCATTAACAATCTGGAATATGCAGATGATACAACCTTACTTGCTGAAAGTAAAGAGAACTTAAAATACTTACTGATGAAGATCAAAGAGCACAGGCTTCGGTATGGGTTGTATCTCAATGTAAAAAAGTCTCACCACTGGGCTAATAAATAACATCAATATAAATGGAGAAAGGATTGAAGTTGACAAAGACTTCATTCTTCTTGGATCAACCATCAACACTCATGGAAGCAGCAGTCAAGAAATCAAACGACGTATTGTAGTAGGCAAATCTGCTGCACAAGACCTCTCTAAAGTGTTGAAGAGCAAAGACGTCAATTTAAGGACTAAGGTGCGCCTGACACAAACCTTGATATTGTCAATACCCTCATATGCATGCAAAAGTTGGACAGTGAATAAGGAAGACCATAGAAGAATTGATGCTTTTAAGTTATGGTGTTGGAAGAGAGTACTGAAAATACCATGGACTTCCCAAAGAACAAACAGATCTGTTTTGGAAGAAGTACAGCCAGAGTGCTCCTTCGAAGCCAGGATGGCCAGACCTTGTCTCGCACACCTCGGACATATTATCAGGGAGGACCAGTCCCTGGAGAAGAACATCATGCTTGGTGGAGGGTGGGAGAATAAGAGGAAGGCCCCAATGAGATGAACCGGCACAGTGGCAGCAACATTGGGCTCAAATATAGCAACAACTGTGAGGTTGGCGCAGGAACTGGCAGGGTTTTGTTCTGTTGTGAGTCAGTACCAACTTGATGGCACCTAACAAAAACAACAACAAGTAACCAAAAGGTGGATGGTTCAAACCCAGTCAGAGGCACCTCAGAAGACAGGCCAGACTATCTGCTTCCAAAATGTCACAACCTCGAAAACTCGCTCAGAGTCAGAATCAACGCAACGGCAACTAGCTTGGTTTGGGGGGTTTTATTCTTTTGTTTTTCCTTTGTTTTGCTTTTTTTTTTCTTTTGCTTTATCTCTACGTTGGATGAAGAGTAAATGGGACATTGTAGAGATCAACACCACCTGGATATTCAGTTGAAATTTTGTGGGGGAAAACAGTATTTAAGGCAAAAATCATTTAGCCCCAAATTCACTTTGCAAATCCTTCCATCATTCTTAAAATGTGCATGGCTCTGAGTTTTCCTCTCCTGCCACTTCCAGTATGGAAACAGAATACCAGTCCTTCAGTTAAACAACCTAAGAAGCACTTGGTTGGAGTGGTTTGAGCTGTTTTTCTGGGTGCTATTTTGGCCAACTTGTAAGGTTAGTCTTCAAGAAGTGAAGTGGGAATGTAATGTAGTTTTCCCACACCGGGTGTGGGGGCTACATAAATGGTAAAACACAGACCTACTAGCATAGATCAGGGATAGTCTGTGTGTGATATGCTTACAGATGCATTCAATCCTCCCATTAGTCCTAGGAGGGTGTTATTTCCTCAGTGATCATCTTCATGTCACAGATGGGGAAACTGAGGCACGGTGTTTCAACACCTGCCTAGGTCTCAGCCCAGGCTCTCTGCCTCCTGAGTCTGTCTAGGCTGCCCCACCCCCACCAAGGATTCCCAGGTAAGAGGTGACGACAACTCCCCTCCCTCCCTCAATGCCCCCAGACGCCTTCCCACCAGACTCCCAGCTGCCTCCACGGAGCCCGTTGGTGTCTGGGAAGAAGCAGTCTCGTCGTGTCCTCTCTGAAAGCTAATTCGACCATTTACTCTCAATTTGTAGTGGATGCTGTCATCCCTCAGATTTCAAAGAAGATGAATACATGGGTCAAATTGGATTAAAAAATTTAATTGAATAAGACAGAACCAGACAGCTTGATGGAAGACTTTGATCCAATAAAGGGAGAGGAGAAATGCGTGGCTCCTAATGTCGGGTGTGATGGGGAGCTGTCTGGGTCTTGTCTAGCCTCTCCTCATCGGCAAGGAAACCAGTTATGCCAATTACGGGTGTGACTGCCCTGGGCTGATGTGGGAGGACTGTTCCAAGGCATTTGCCAGATCATCGTGTCCCCAAACAAGCTGTCAGCCGCCCATCTCCCTGTCCATCCTGCCCCCAAACCCACCCACCCTGAGTCTCAGGTCTCCCAGGACCCTGCTATCTCGGCCATACCAAGAATCCTAAAAAAGAGTATATATAAAAAGGTAGAAGATAGAAAATATATACATTTATAAAACTACACGAGAGGGCATCAAAAATTCATGAACAAATTCCATTATCCTTTTACTCCATTTTTCCATAACTTTTTTAAGCCCCCTCATATAAGATTTCATAATTATGATGTAATATAGTATATATGGAGTCCTGGTGTGGTGCTATGGGTTAATGCGCTAGACTGCAAAGTCATTTTGAACTGCAAAGTTGGTAATTCAAGCTCACCAGCCAATCCTCAGAAAACCTATACAGGGTCGCTATGAGTTGGGACTGACTCGATGGCAAGTAGCAACAACATCATAGCATATATAATGAAACATAATACACCTAGTCTGATATATTCTATATTACATAACATATGAAGATGAAGGCGTCCTGGTGTGGAGCTGTGGGTTAATGCACCAGACTGCAAAGCCGTTTGAACTGCAAGGTCGGAGGTTCAAGCTCACCAGCTGCTCCTCGGAAACCCTATACAGGGTCACTATGGGTCAGAACCAACTCAATGGCACTTAACAACATGAAGATAAAAGGTATTAAAAAGGAGAAAGCCTAGAGGTTTTAAACCAGGGAGGCTCAGCCTGCACACTTGTTTCAAATACACAGTGGTTTAGTCTTTTATGAGGAGAAGTCATGTTTTAAAATCCTTATTTGTAGCTTCTCTTTAAACACTACTACTCACAGTGGTCCACAGACTGACAGTATCATCCCACTGGGAGCTTGTTAGAGACAGACTCCCAGTCCCATCCAGATAATGAGTGGAATTCTATTTTAACATTCAAGTTTAAGAAGGCCTTGCTTTAAAGCAGTGGCTCCCACCCCTGGCTGCACACTGGAATCACTTTTCAAGGCAAATAGTCACTTTACCAGCTTGCCTTGAAACAAGGAAGGGAAGCCATGTTGTTGTTGTTAGGTGCCATCGACTACGTTCTAACTCAGAGACAACAGAAGGAAACACTGCCCAGTCCAGCACCAACCTCATCCTCACAATTGTTAGATTTGAGCCCACTGCTCCCAACATTGTGTCAATCCATCTTGGGAGTGGCCGTAAGACAATAATAAGTTCATAATATGCAAACAGATGTCTGCTGCACTGGGAAAGTTCTGGGGGTACATTTTGTACCCCTGAGTTAAGAAATAAATGAAAGGTACCATCCTGCCCTCTTCCCACATCTTGCACTGAAAACAGGCTTGATGCCTGGAGCAGTGGCAGCCCTCTTGTGACCATGAAGCAACAAGCAGTTAGAAAATGACAAGGATACTCAGAGATGCTGACACTGCTGAGGTGAATCAGCTATAATGTCATTAGCTCGCTGCCTCTTGACTTCTTTTTATAGAAAAGAAGTCATCCCCTGACTGGTTAAGCCACTGTAAGTCTGTTAGTTCTTTGTAGGCAAAAGCATTCGTAACTGACACCACTATTCAGCTGCCACCAAGGGCTTCCAGGAGGAAGAAGTGAGATCAAGTCTTTGACGTCACATAACTAAGGGCTGGACATACATTAGGTCCTCAATGCATGTATGTTCTCGCCTCCCAGACCCCCTTGTAGGAATAGGGATCATTGGACAGTGGAGACAGTATAATGGATTGAGGTAGGGTTTTCACTTGTATGTTTTCTTAACCAGTAAAAAGGTAACCTGAGCATGAATGGGAATGACCCACCCCCAAAATAGGTCCACATTCTAAGCCCCAGAGCTTGGGAGTCCGCTCTTTTAGAAGGTAAGGGAGAATTGTGGTTGTAAATGGAGTAAAGGCTGCTTTGAGATGGGGAGATTAGTATGGAGTCTCCAGGTGGACCCAATGTTATCCCAAAGGTTCTTGAAGAAGGAAGAGTCAGTGTTGCAGTGATGTGATGTGGGAAGACTTGTCCAGGCATTGCTGGCTTCGAAGAAGGAAGGAGGCTACAAGCCAAGGAATGCGCATGGCCTCTGGAATCCAGAAACAAACAAATATTTTCGCCTAGAGCCTCCAGAAGAAACGCAATCCTGCCAACACCTGGATTTTAGTCCTGTGAGACCCACTTCAGATTGCTCACTCCAGAACTGGAGGATAAGAAATGTGTGTTGTCCAAACCACTACATTTGTGATGATTTGTTATAGCAGCAATAGGAAACGAATACAGCATGATGTGGAGGTTAAACTGAACACAACCAACAACCTCTTCTCTCAGGAGAAGCAAGGGATTTTAGATGTCCCAGCAGAAAATCCTTAAACACCCCATGCCCGAGGGTTAATGTGGCTGTAACCTTTCAAAGCCACATCCCAGGCCTTTCCTCTGAGACTCCTCTGGTTGGGTTCCAACTGACAGTCTTCTAAATCTTGATTGGGCTGATGGTTTCAACGGGTGTTTGCATGTGTGCATTTTCTTTACTATACATGCCAGTCCAGTTGCCTCAAGTAAATTCCAAACCACAGTAGCTTCATGTGTCCGAGTAGAACTGTGTGCCATTGAATTGTGTGTGTGTGTGTGTGTGTGTTTTAATGTTTTATTGTGAACTATATGATAGTTTACATGGGAGAATATTAGTTTTACACCACTGAGTTTTTGATAGCTGATTTTTTTTTTTTTTTCAGAAGCAGCTCGCTGCACCTTTCTTTCAAAGAGCATCTGGGTGACTGTAATATCCAAATTTTCAGTTAGCCACTGAATGTGTTAACTATTTGCACCACACACTACAAAAATTAAAAACAAGCCCCAGTGCCAATTCCAAATCATAGAGACCATGTATAGGGCTTCTGAGACTAAATCTTTCTAGGAGCAGAAAAACCTCATCCTTCTACAAAACAGCTTCAAGGGTCAAACCACCAGCTTTGCAGCTAGCAGCCCAATGCCTAACCCACAGCACCACCAGGGCTCAGGGACCAGTAAATGTGTACTGTACCTCAGTTGGAAAGTCAAAACGCCATGGTGAATGTCACAGCGTTGCTTTTTCAGACAACTGTCCCCAGAAGCTGAGGTTTCACACCAACCAAGCCAGCTGCCTAGCAAATAAACAGTCGTGACTTCAGCAGGGGCGTGGCTGAGTCTGTGCAGAAGCAACCCAAGTAAGAAGCCTCTACCCTTTGCCTGAGGGGCCTTGGTAGTGTAGTGGGTTACAAACTGGGCTGCGAACTTCAGGGTCAGCAGTTTGAACCCAACAGATGCTCCGTGGGCAAAAGATGAAGCTTTCTACTCCCGGAACTATTTACAGCATCAGAAATCTTCGAGGCTGAACCAACTCGATGGCACACTTTCTACATGCCTCCTAGTCTTGCATTGATACATCTTCCTCTAACATTCTTTTTCTTTTTTTTAAATTTTTTTATTGTGAATTGAGTGGTAGTTTACATGGGAGAACATTGGTTTTACACTCATCGCTTTATTGCAATAATTATAATCTCCTCCGTGCATCATCATTCAACAATATTTGCTTCTATTCCCTCTGTTTTTTGTCTTTTTTGTTGTTGTTGTTTTGAATGTACACAAATACATTCAAGAATATATAATCATTTAAGCAACCAAAGGGCACATTCTGCAAGCCCGCCTCCTGGCCACCAGCACCCAGCCTTTCTCTTTCCATGAGTCTAGAGTCCTCAGCTGCTCTATCTCTTCATGTCATCATCTCTGCCTCCATCTCTGGTGTCGCTGCTTCTCTGGATAGGGTCCCACAGTCTGCTCATGCTCTTCTTCCAAAAATATGGAACACTTCACGAATTTGCATGTCATCCTTGCACCGGGACCATGCTAATCTTCTCTGTATTATTCCAATTTTTGTATATGTGCTGCCGAAGTAAGCACTTCTCTAACATTCTTGGACAACCACTTTACCACTGTTATGCTCAACAACTGTTGTCCTGGTGTGGCTCTGTGGGCTAATGCGCCAGACTGCAAAGCCGTCTGAACTGCAAGGTCGGCAGTTCAAGCTCACCAGCTGCTCCTTGGAAACACTATACAGGGTCGCTATGGGTCGGAATCGACTCGACAGCACTTCACAACTGTTGAGAGCTACAAACGCCATTACAAGATGGCGCCGACCTCAACTTCCTCCTTCTTGTTTCCTTGTCTTTCTCCACGTGCGCGCAGGCGCTGAACTCCACTAGTTGTATGCTAATTAGGCGCTGAACTCCACTCGTTGTATGCTAATTAGGCATTTTTCTACCAACCAATCATGTAACCAGTCATGTCCCGCCACGCCTTCCTTTGAGAGTATATATTCTCCTGCTACTCCCTTACCCAACGTCGTCCTCCGCCACCGCTAAAAGAGCTATAACCCTAAGAAGAGCTGTAACAATAAACTACTGTCAGAAGAATCCTGCTTGTCGCGTCCTTTATTGGCAAGGGCGCGCGACACACAACAAAAACAACAACATGCTCAACAACATCTTTATTTGCACCTGTTAATGCTGTACTTAATCCCAGTGCATTGATTAACCGTATTCCCTTCTTAGGCTCAAATATGTCCTGGTTTGGATGATCAATTATTGTGGTATAAGCTCTGTAGGATAAGCACTGGACTGTGTACCACAAGGTCTGCAGTTCAAACTCACCAGCCACCCCTTGGGAAAAAGATGAGGCTTTCTGTTCCTGCAAAGATTTATCACTATGAGTCAGAACTGACAAGAAGGCACTTAAAAACAACTAGGATCGATGTGAGTTACAACTGACTCGACAGCACCTAACAACGGCAACCACCTTGAATGTGGCATTTGGGGAGAACATACCCTGAGGAAGTCCTGGTGTGAAGCTGTGGGTTAAAGAACTGGACTGCAAGGTCAGTGGTTCAAATTCACCAGCTGTTCCTTGGAAACCCTATACGGGTCACTATGAGTTGGACCTGACTCCACGGCACTCGACAACAACATACTCCAAGGGAGAACTCAATGAGCCAAGTACACCAAACAGCAATGCTGCTAACTTGCAGCAAAGCAAACAGGAACCAAAATCCACACACGGTTTAGGTCTGAGAAGGCTCACACCCTCGGCCCCACTGCCCCCACCAGCTTTGTCAGCACAGGGATGAGCTCAGAGCAGCCAAGGATGTGGATCTATAAAACCTCCCTCACATCCTGCCTGAAGCCTGGACCAAACTGCCCACTTCATCCTCCCTGGGCACATTCTGTGCACTTAAAAGCATCACGTGGGATCCATTCAAGGTAATTAACAACTTGTTCAATGTCATAAACCAGCCCTACCCCCCGGATTTCTTGCCCAACCTTGGGACTTAGATGAAAGGCAAATTTGGTTTCCACTCATCTTTGGACTAAACTTTTTTTCTTGTGCTGGCTGAAGGGCATCCTGTCTCCTTGGGATCAAAAAAGCACAATCTAGATCATCTCCCATCATCAGAAGCCCAATTCCCATCTGCAGTGGGTACCCCCTTGTTCTTGCCCACCCAAGTTCTTGGAAAGAGCACACTGACTCTCTTTTGGGGTGGGGGTGGGGGACCACCTTTCTTAGTTCTCAGGACATATGTGCCAGGTATGGGTGATACCTCTTCACATTCCAGGGAGGGCATGTGGGCCAAGACTGGCCAATCAGGATATTTTAAATACTTGATCACAGTGATTGGTCCAGATGTGAACACATGACCGAAACTGGTCCAATGGGAATAAACCCTGAAATTTTTGCTGCAACTTTAGAGAAAGAGGCTTTCTCTCACACCCTGAGGTTTCTAAGCTGGAAGGATGGACATCAAGTGCCACTGAATGAGAATGTTTCCCAGGAATGGAAACCCACACAGAGGAAAGCAACGAGAGACAGCATATTGAGACTATGAACCACTGCAGTCAACCATGCCTGAACCCATGTAATGTATCCACTGATACAGACAAACTGTATCATAAACCAAACTTCAGCGGCCATCATTGATTCTCAGAATCTGGGTGTTAGCTAGGGAAAAGCTGAGTTGGGACAATTAGCCTCTGCTCCACATATTTTTCACCAGCTTCCTGGGAATGACTGCCAGTAGTATGGCAGAGGCGGAAGAAAAAACAGATGCAAAACTTCTTGGCTCAGAAGTGGCTCACCATTCCTGATGTCTCATTCCATTGGCCAGAACAATCCACATGGCTGAACCCATTCAAGAAATGGAGAAACATTTTCATCCAATGGAGTCCTGGTATGGTACTGTGGGTTAATGCGCTGGACTGCAAAGTCAGTTTGAATGGCAAGGTCGGCAGTTCAAGCTCACCAACCACTCCTCGAAAACTCTATACAGGGTTGCATTGGGTCAGAACTGACTCAACGGCACTTAATAACAACTACGGCACTTATTAACAACAATGATGGTAGGAGGTATGGTAAAGCTACATGGCAAAGACATGGATACAGAGAGTGGTAAAGAAATGGGGCCAAATGGTTCACAATGCCCTCAGGTTTGTTTAGTTGTATGAACAAACAAATTCACTTTTTGCTAAAACCAATATGGGTTATGTTTCTGAAATTTGCTACTAGATCAGTATTCTATCACATACCAGAAACCAAAAAAGCAAACTAGCTGCTTATCATCCAGTGAATTCTGACTCCGGATGACTCCTGTGTTTCAGAGTAGAACTGTGCTCCATAGGGCTGTTTCATGGCTGTAACCTGGACTTTCTTACGAGGTGCCTCTGAGTTGGTTTGAATGGCCAACCTTTCAGTTAGTAGTTGTCTTGGTTAGTTAGTGTTGCTATAACAAAAATGTCACACACAGTTAGCTTTCACAAATTAATTTTCTCACAATGTTGTTGTTGTCATCACTGTCAGGTGCAGTTGGGTCAGTTCCACCTCACAGAGGCCCCATGTCCAACAGAATGAAACACTACCCAGTTCTGCACTGCCCTCATTATCTATGCTTGAGACCACTGTGGCAGCCACGGTGGCAGCCCATCTCATTGAGGGTCTTCCTCTTCTTCACTGATCAAATATGATGTCCTTCTTCAGGGACTGGCCCCTCCTGATAACAGATCCCAAATTCCATGAGATGAAGCGTCACCATCTTCATTTCCAAGGTGCATTCTGACTGTACTGCTTCCAACACAGATTTGTTTGTTCTTCCGGCAGTCCACAGTAATTCATAGTAATTCTTCTCCAACATAATTCAAAGGCATCAGTTCTTCAGTCTCCTTGACTCATATCCAACTTCCTATACATGTGAAGCAACTGAAAATACCATGGTTTGGGTCAAGCACACTTTAGTCAATGTGACATCTTTGCTTTTCAACACTTTAAAAAATTGTCTTTTCCAGCAGATCTGCCCAGTGCAATACATCCTTTGATTTCTTGACTGCTGTGTCCATGAGCATTGATTGTGGATCCAAGTCAGAATTAAATTCTTGACAGATTCAATCTTTCTCCATTTATCATGATGTTGCTTATTGATTCAGTTGTGGGGATTTTAATTTTCAGTATGTTGAGCTGTGATTCATCCTCTGATATTCATCAGTATGTATTTTAAATCCTCTTCACTTTCAGTCGCCATGGTATTGTTCATGAGTGTTCCTCCAATCTTGATGCTGTGTTCCTCTTCATATAGTCCAGCTTCTCAGATTATTTGCTCAGCACACAGACTGAATAAATATGATGAAAAGATACAACTCTGACACACACCATTCCTGATTTTAAACCAGTCAGTATCCCTTGTTCTGTTTGAATGACTTGGTCTACGTAGAAGTTCTCACAAGCACAATTAAGTGTTCTAGAATCCCCGTTCTTCACAATGTCATTCATAATTTGTTATAGCGTCAATAAAACACAGGTAAACATTTGTCTGGTATTCTCTTCTGTCAGCCAAGATCCATCTGACATCAGCAATGATACCATTTGTTCCATGTTCTCTTTCAAATCCAGCCTGAATGCATGTCATTTTCCTGTCGATGGACTGCTGCAACCAGTTTAAAGTCATTATCAGTAAAATTTTACTTGTGTGTGATATTAATGATACTGTTTGGTTATTTCTACATTCTATTGGATCTCCTGTCTTTAGAATGAGCACAAATACTGACCCCTTGAAGTCAGTTGTCTAGTTAGTTATATTCCAAATTTCTTGGCATACACAAGTGAACACCTCCAGCGTTGCGCCCATTTATTGAAACATCTCAATTTCTATTCCATCAATTCCCTGAGCCTTGTGTGTTTCACCAATGCCTTCAGCGCAGCTTGTACTTCTTCCTTCAATATCATCTGTTCTTGATCATATGCTACCTCCTGAAATGGGCAAACATCTACCAATTCTTTTTGGCACAGTGACTCTGTGTATCTTTTTTTTGATGCTTCCTGCATCAGTCAATGTTTTGTCCATAGAATCCTTTCAACTGGAGAGTTGACTTTTGTTCTTCGGTTCTTTCAGCTTTGAAAAATGCTGCATGTATTCTTCCCTTTAGGTTTTTGCAATCCAGGTCTTTGCACCTTTCATTAAATGACTTTGTGTTCCTGAGCCACTCTTTGAAGTCTTCTGTTTAGCTCTTTTACTTCGTCATTTCTTCCACTCGCCTTAGCTATTCGATGTTCAAGAGCAAGTTTCACAGTCTCTTCTGGCATCCATTTTGATCTTTCTTCCTTGTCTTTTTGATGATCCTTTGGTGTCTTTGTGCATATGTCCTAGATGACTTCCCACAACTTTGGACATTAGTGTTCAATGCACCAAATCTCTTCTTGGGATGGTCTGTAAATTCAAGTGTGGTATACTCAAAGTTAAGACTTTGACTCTCATGAACTTATCTTCACTTTCTTCATCTTCAGTTTGAACTTATGTTAGTAATTGATGGTCTGTCCTGCAGTTACCCCTCGTCTTGTTCTGACTGGTGATATTGAACTTCTCCGTCATACCTTTCCACATATGACTCCTGTGTATTCTATCCGGCAAAATTAATGTGTACAGCCACCGTTCAGTTGTTGAAACAAGGTATTTGCAATGAATAAATCACTGGTTTTGAAAAACTATCATGTGAGCGCTGGTGTCATTTCTATCACCAAGGCTGTATTTTTCAACTACTGATCCTTCCTTTTTGTTTCCAACCTTTGTATTCCAATCACCATTAATTATTAATGCATCTGATTGCATGTTTGACTAATTTCAAAATGTCAGAAGTTGGCAAAAAATCTTTAATTTATTCATCGTTGGCATTAGTGGTTGGTGCACAAATGTGAATAGTAGCACTAGCTGATCTTCCTTGTAGGGGTAGGAATATTGATTTGCTACAGACAGTGTTTTAGGGGGCTAGAAGCCTGACTTCAGGGTCCTGGCTCTAGGGGAAGGCTCTGGAGGAAGGTTGTTGTCTCTTTTGAGCTTGGTCTGCTCATGAGAGATTTTCATGTGCCTTGGCATCTCTCTTCCCCTATCTCTGCTTCTTTCTTGCTTATTTCATCTCTTTTATATCTCAAAAGAGTATTGGTGTGGCGCTGTAGGATAAGCTTTCGACTGTAATGTCAACTTGAACCACAAGGTAGGCAGTTCAAATCCACCAGTTGCAACTCGGAAACTCTATACAGGGTCGCTATGAGTTGGAACTGACTCGATGTTACTAAACAACAACAACAACAATATCTCAAAGGAGATTAATTTAAGACACACCCTACACTAATACTGTCTCATTAATATCACAAAGAGACTTATTGCCAAATGGAATTACAACAGATCAAAGAAAAGAATGACTGCCATCTCATCGATTCTGACTCATCACAACCCTCTATAGGAGTTCTGAGACTGTCGGTCATTCTGGAAGTAGGCAGCCTCAACATTCTCCTGAGGAGCAACTAGTGAGTTTGAACAGCCAACCTTGTAGTTAGCAGCTCAACACCAAACCCACAATGCCACCAGGGCTCCTTTAATGACAGGTTCTAGGGCTTAGGATTTTCAACTAGTATTTTGGAGGGACACAATTCAATCTATAAAAGTAGTCAAGTGCTTAACTGTTCATGCCACCCAGGGACCACACAGTCATTCAATTAATTATTCAACAACATTTAGCAGTGCTTTGGTAGCGTAGCAGTTACAAGTCAGGCTGCTAACCTCAAGGTCAGCGGTTTGAAATTACCAGCTGTTCCGCTTGAGAAAGATGAGGCTTTTTGCTCCTGTAAAGATTTATAGCCTTGGAAACCCTGCACAGGGTCGCTGGGAGTCGGGACCACCACCAGCAGCAGGGCTTTCTGAGCCATCTTAGCCCCACTCCACATGGACCCCCTTCGTAGTATGGTATACTTAGCATTGCTCCATCCCACAGCTGTGAACTAAAGATCTCATCCAAATGAACCAGCTGACTTAGTTATCTACTTTGTGTCTCAAAATGTGTTTCCTGCAGCAGCATCTGGGAGTCTCCTAGAAATACAGACGCTCAGGCCCCATCCGAGACCTTCTGATGAAGAATCTGCACTTAGCAAGATCCACAGATGGCTCATGGGGACAATAACACTTGAAAAGCACTGCTCTCCATCACTGGTTCTCAAATTTGGCTGCACACTTGACTCACCTGGGGAGCTTTCAAACAATACAGACACCCAGGCTCTACCGAGACCAATTAAACCAGTGGACGGTGGAAGGAAACAGATTTCCAGTATGTTGAAAGCTCCCCAGGTGATGCTACTAGGCAGTCAAGGTTGCGAAGTGTGCTAGGGGAATTGGTAGGAAAACACAAACATCTTAGCAATGCTTCCCCTTCTGGGAACAGAGTGGAAGTGGCTGGTGAGGAGCCCGTTGGTCTAGCTATCGGTCTGAAACGAAAGAGACCAATGATCAGTTCCCAGTTATGCCAGCACCTGCTGATGTCACCAGAAGGGTTAAGTAAGCCTCCCTCGCTGAATTGTGTCCCCCAAAAATGTTTTGAAATCCTAATTTGTGTCTGATACTCTGTTTGAAAGGGGAGGTTTTCTTTTGTCCTGTTAGTGTGGTCACAGGAGTGTAGGATGGCAGCTAACCCTAATCATTTCTAAGTCATAAAAAAGACCAGAATAAACACATACATGGGGAAATATAGATGTCAAGAAACACCAAGGAAAACCACAGATTGTTGGCAGATACCAGAAACTAGGGGAGAGGAAATCAACACAAGTTAAATCCTGATTTGGAGTGTTAGCCTCCAGAACTGTGAGTAAATAAAATTCTGTTCCTTAAAGCCACCCACTTGAGTTATTTCCGTTACAGCAGCACCATGGAACTGATACATTCACATAGCCTCATCCTCCTTCTTGGTCTACTCTCCTGTTGTCACCTGTCATATTAGTTCATGCATAAAAGGAACTCTAGTAGGTCACACAAGTATAAACACTGAATCCAGGTGGAAAAGAAATGTCTTCAAGATGCTGTCTCTCCTGGTAGACACTCGTGAAACATCCAAGACTGTGGCCCTCAAACACCCCTCAAGCCAAGATTCTTCCACAACAGATTTGTTTGTTCTGGCAGTGCATGGTACTTCCAATATTCTTCTCCAATGTCATAATTCAAATGCATCACTTTTTCTACAGTCTTCCTTACTCATTGTTCAACTTTCATATGCAAATGAAACAACTGAAAATACCATGGCTTGAGTCAGCAGCACCTTATCGATATCTTTACTCTTTAACACTTTAAGAAT
>NW_006408866.1:873163-874020 GCF_000296735.1 Chrysochloris asiatica | reverse complement strand
CACATTCTGCTGGGCCATCTTTCTTCGGAATGGGCACAAATATGGATCTCTTCCAGTCAATTGTCCAGGTAGCTGTCTTCCAAACTTCTTGGCATAGACAAGTGAGTGCCTCCAGCGCTGCATCCGTTTGTTGAAAGACTTCACTTGGTATTCTGTCAATTCCTGGAGCCTTGTTTTCCTCCAGTGCCTTCAATACCACCAGTTCTTGATCACATGCTACCTCCTGAAATGATTGAACACCAACCAATTCTTTTTGGTACAATTGCTTTGTATTTTCCTTCAATCTTCTTTTGATGCTCCCTGCATCGTTCAGTATTTTGTCCTTATATCTTACAATATTGCAACCTAAAGCTTGAGTTTTGTTTTTTCTTCAGTTCTTTCAGCTTCAGAAATGTTGAGTGTGTTCCTTCCTTTGGGTTATCTAACTTCAAATCTCTGCATATTTCATTATAATATTTTTACTTTGTCTTCTCAAGCTCCCTTTTGAAGTTTTCTGTTCATTTCCTTTACCTCCTCATTTCTTCCATTTGCTTTAGCGCCTCTAAGTTCAAGAGCAAGCTTCAGGTTAACAATGTTCAGGATGGGGCAGGTGAAGTGATGTTTTGTTCTGTTGCACACAGTAGAGTCATTATGAGTTGGAACCAACTCAACAGCACTTAACAAGAACAACAACATATATGCATGTATATATATAGAGAGAGCGACAAAGAGAGAGTCCTGGTGTGGTACTGCGGGTTAATGCACTAGACTACAAGGTCAGCTTGAATCACAAGGTTGTCAGTTCAAACTCACCAGCCATTCTTTGGAAACCCTATACAGGGTCACTGTGAGTCAGAACAGACTCGAAGGAACTAAAC
>NW_006408866.1:845498-872708 GCF_000296735.1 Chrysochloris asiatica | reverse complement strand
TGAGGTCACACTTCTTTTTAAGTTAATTTTTACTGTAAGTCTAAATACAAAGCCAGGAAATACTGATTATTACTGATTATGAGTGATCTGTGGTGGTGGTGGTCATGTGCTGCAGAGTCAGTTCCGACTCACAGAGACCCTGCTCAGGGTTTCCAAGGCTATAACTGCAGAACCACTCAATAACAACAACAACAACAACAAATCTTTACAGGAGCAGAAAACTTCATCTTCTCCCAGAGAGAGGCTGGTAGATCCAAGCAACTAACCTTACAGTTAGCAGCCCAACTTGGAACCCACTACATTAGCAGGGCTCCTTTACTGAAAATAATTTTGCTGTATACAGTATTAAAAACCAATCTACCCTGGGTGTCAAAATACCAGGTATTCCATTAGAGAAGGGTGTGCAGTCATGGTACTACTGCATTTTTATACACAATAGTGTTATAAATAACAGTTTGCCTTTATTCAATATATTACAAACAATTTGAAATTGAACAGCACTAAGAGATGCACAATGGATCGAATTCTACTTTCTAAATCCTCTTCTCTAATCTTGTCCCCGCTAACTTCATTTCCTTCAACCCTTCTGTGCAGACTTTATTTCAAGCTTTTCTCTTCAAACAAAACAACAGTGCTGAAATGTCAAGTTTCCTAAGCCCTTCTCTTCCTGCCTATTTCATCAAGAAGAACGAAAGAAAAGAAAAGAAGAGATAGAGGGGCTGCTTAAATCCCCCAGAGCAGATGAGGGCTGTGGAGGGTCTGCTCTTGCATCTGGAGTTTCCGGTCAGTGGATTTGCCACCCCACCCCTGTTCCCTGCTCCCCAGGCACTTCCTCCAAGATCTCTGTTCCTAGATGAAGACCCAGCTATCTATCAACCCAATGCCTGATCAGCCCATGAACCCAAGAGCAGGTGCACAAGGACCCCCAAATCCCAAGCTAAGTGCACTTGTATTGACCAGTTACCATGGCAACGAGAGCTGAGCCGTTATCCCCTTAGCTACTCCATCTCCTAGTCCCATTGGACCCCACAGTGAAGAAGGTTATTGATTCTCTCCTTGTACAACCTCCTCCTTCCTGCCACCGTTGCATATGAGCTCCACAGCAACACTGAGCTAAAAAGAACCCCTGGATAATGAAACCTTCTGATTCATAAACAAGGGATTCATCAGAATCAGTTGGGGGGAGGGGGCTCCATAGATGTGTCCTGACCCATCAAACTGTAATTCCTTGTGTCAATATCCACCAGGTGATCCGCATGCCCAGCTCTGGTTTAGAACTTTCTAGAACATGAGCAGAGAGTTCATAGGCCAATGGATTTCAGAGACAAGAGGTTCATTCAGCCTCACCCAAAGGCAGACCCCCTGCATGATCATGATGCCATTTTTACCTGTCACACTGGCAAAGACCAACAGTTGGATGATCATGGACAAAAGGCTAACCCCCCTCCCCTCCGGTTTACAAAGTGTCGCTACAAATGAATAATAAAAAGATTGATAATTTAATAGAAAAAGGGCAGAGGAGATGAACAAATCAGAGAAAAGCAAATACACAAAAAATAATCTGAGCAAAATGACCCATCCAAAAGTTTGGTAATACAAGGCTGTGAGGAAGAGGCTGGTGAAAAGGTAGAGAGGTGTGACCTGATTGGAGGACTTTGACAATATCAGAGGCACCAAGGAAGAAAGGGCTGGCAGTCTACTTCCATTAAAAATCCAATGGAATGATCAGCGTCAGGGATCTTAATGGAGTGAGCAGCATCAGGGATCTTCAAAGTCCATGAGTGGCTGTCTCCATGTGCAGAAAAAAGAAGAGTGATGAGAACTGAGGATGCTTGGAATCAGTTAGTCCAGTGGACGGGTGGCCCATGTGGACATCAGTCTCCATGACTCTGAGACCAGAAGAACTAGATGGTGCCTGGCTACCAATTCCAACTGCCCTGATAGGGATCATTTCGAGGGTCCAGGACAGAGCAAGAGAAAATGTGGAATTAAACTATTTAATTTAAAAACAGACCAAGTTTACAGGTCAGAATGAGACTACAGGACCCTGAGACCATGGCTCTTGACCATCCTTCAGGTCTGGAATGGAACTCACCCTCGTGGTCCAATTTTCACCCAAGCAGTGGACAGGTTTATAAGGGGGGCAGGGACTGGACAACAGCGCTGGTGAGGAATGCTACCAGGAAATGGTCAATCATTCAAAATCCAAAGGGCAGCATTTTCCTAAGAACAAAGTTGAGAAGGGACAGGAAGGTGGGATGCATATTGGAATTATAGGGAGGAAGCAGGGTATTTGTTGCATGGAGGAGCATGTCATCATTGAGATGAAGCAAATGTATGATTTGTTGAATGTAAAGCTGATGATCTTGCTCATAAACCTTCACTCGATTCACAATGTTGTTGTTGTTGTTATGTGCTGTGGAGTCAGTGCCGATTCATAGCGACCCTACACAGGATTTCCGAGGCTGTAAATCTTTACGGGAGCAGACCGATAGAAAGTTAAAAAAAAAAAAACAACAACCAAAAAAAAAAACCAAAACAAAAACCTATGTACCAAATGGTCTACAATGACTTTAAAACAAAGATGAGAATGTAAGGATGTAAGGGGACAGAGAAACCAGAGGACTGGATATGGAACAACCAGATCACAACTGAACATGGGAAGAATGTCCTCAATGTCACTGAACAGCTGTGTCGATGTGGTTGTACGGGAACCTAAACTGTTAAGCAAACCTTCACCAAAAACACAATGAAATACTAGTATTTAAAAAGGAAACAAACAAACTATGGAGCATTGAGTTTATGTTAATGTCGGTGTTGGTGCTATCGAGTCATTTCCAACCCATAGTGACCTTACGTACAACGTAATGAAACCCCGCCCATTCCTACACCATCCTCACAATCGCTGCTATGCTTGAGCCCATTGCTACTGCACAGTGCCAATCCATCTCTTTGGGGGTCTCCCTCTTTTTTACTGATCATCCACTTTATCGATCATGATGTCCTTCTCCAGAGACTGGTCCCTCCTGATAATATGGCCAAAGTATGAGGGATAAAGTCTGGTTTCTAAGGAGCATTCTGGTTGTACTTCTGCTGACACACATTTTTTGTTCTTCTAGCGGTCCATGGTACCTTTAATATTCTTCTCCAACACCATAACTCAAATCTATCAATTTTTCTACAATCTTCCTTATTTATTGTCCAACTTTCACATGCATATGAGGTTACTGAAAATACCATGAGTAAGAGGAAACAAAGAGTAATCTGATACAATTTGATCAACTTGACATACACCTATGGATGCAGTGGCTCAAAAGAGGGAACAAATCTTTACAGTGAGGATCATTCCCACTCCTTCAATACACAAAGTAGACAGGGATGGGCAACTTGGACATTGGCTACCCAAAATGGGAGGGGGGGGTTTAAAAAGGCAAGAAGTGACTGGCTTACAAGCTTTCAAGAGGTAGCCTAGATCCAGAGGGTGCAGAGGAAGGTAGAATCTCCACTGAGTAGTATCCAATGTGTCTGGGGAGGGCTGATGAAAGGAGATGGGGATAGCACTCATATGGTGCAACAGTGAATAATTACTATCAGGGCTGACTGTGAGGGTTGGAAATGTAAAGGTGGACGTTTTGTAGCAAAAGGAAGGAAGTGGTTGACTTTGCAGTCCAGGAGCATAGGTCCCTGGGACCATCAAGGGAGAAAAGCGGAGTGTGGGACCCTACCCAGAGAAACAGTGATGCCAGAAATGGAGGCAGAGACAATGACGTGGAGAGATGGAGCAGCTGGGGACTTTAGACCCAGAGAGGGAGACGGACTGTGTGCTTTTGACTAGGGGGCAGGCTTGAGGGGTATATCCTTTGGTTGGTTGATGATGCATGGTGGGGATTGTAACCATGGCAATGAAATGATATATGTAGGATGAATGTAAAGCTAATGTTCTCCCATGTAAACTATCACACAATTCACGATAAAAACTTAAAAAAGAAAATACCATGGCTAGAGTCAGGTGCACTTTAGTCCTCAAACTGACATCTTTGTTCTTGAACACTTTAAAGCAGTCTTGTGCAGCAAATTGCCAATGTAATATATCATTTGGTTTTCTGGCTACTGCTTCCATGGATCCAGGCAAAATGAAGTCTTTGGCAACTTCAATCTTTTCTCCGTTTATCATGATGTTATTTATTGGCCCAGTGGTGAGAATTTTTGTTTTCTTTACATTGAGATACAACTCATACTGAAGGCTGTAGTCTTGGATCTTCATCAGTAAGTATTTTAAGTTCTCTTTGCTTTCAGGAAGCAAGATTGTATCACCTGCATATCACAGGTTGTTAATGTTAATAGTGAAGGAATATCTTGGGAAAGGAAAATGAGAAGGCTGGCACAATATGAGAAATATAATCAATGTCATTGAATTGTAAATCTGAATACTGTTATGTTAGTAAATATTTTGCTGTGTATATTTTCACCACATTTAAGAAACAGAAATCAAAATACCCTATGGAGCGCAATTCTATTCTAACACACATGGGATCACTATGAATTAGAATTAATTCCAGAGGAACTGTTATCAAAATTACAAGTGTGTTTAATCTTTGAGCCATCAATTTCACTCCTAGGAATTTAACCAAGTGATACAATTGCACATGTGTAAAGAAGTTTAAACACAGGATAGTTGTTGCAAGATTATAGCAGTAAAAGATGAAAAATAATCCATTTTCCAAAACTAGACCAATTAATTCAATTGTAGTAAATTCATACCATGGAATACTAGTTGAGGAGAAATCAAAAAATATTGCTACTAAGGTCCCGGGAGCCCTAGTAGCATAGTGGTCACTTGTTGGGCTGCTAGCCACAAGGTCAGCAGTTCGAATCTATGAGCCACTCTGATAGCTTTCTGCTTTCATAAAGCTTTACTGTCTCAGAAACCCTATACAGGGTTGCTATGAGTCAGAACTGACTCAATTGCATACCACCACTAGGGTTCCAGTTTATCCATGCATTGTTTTCTCCCAAATGTGTGTTTAAACATGTTTCTACACTCGACGGATGGCTACAGACAAGTTCTCTCAGTAATACGTGTTTTAGTTTCATTAGAGTACCTTCAGAAGAAAAGTCCAAACAAAATAGTGGCTTCTGAAGGGATCTGCTGGTCCAGTTCAATTCAAGGCAGAAAGGCCAGCTCAGAAGATTATAACGATTATTTTGGGGGATTCCCAAGGGGTCACCTTGACAGATTTTTCTAAAAGACATAAGATGATCACAGTGACTTATTAGGTCAGACAGACCCATGTTCATGGCCCAACTTCCCCTCATACTGGGATGCCTGGGTAAGCCTTTAACTTCTCTGAACCTCTCAATTCCTTCACTGGAAAGCAAAAGTGGCAACAACCTGTATATAAGAAGGTTGGCATAGTTGTTGCTGTTGATAAGTCCTGTCAGGTTAGTTCCATTTCATAGCAGTCCTGTATAGAGTTTCAGAGGAGTGGATGGTGGATTTGAACAGCCAACCTTGTGGTTAGCAGTCCAGTGCTTATCCTACAGCGCCACGTACATAGCCACCAAAAAGCCAGACCGACTACCACTGAGTCCATCCCAACTCACGGGAATCCCGGTGGGGTTTCCAAAGCTACAAATTTTTACGGGAGCATTTTTCATCTTTCTTCTGCTTGTGGTTCACAGTGCAGTGCTGATCCTATAGAGCTACTGGGGCTCCTTAAGCACATGTTGTTATTATTCGGTGCTGTCGAGTCGGTTCCAACTCATAGTGACCCTGCATAGGGCTTCCAAGGCTGTTCATCTTTGCAGGAGCAGAAAGTTTATCCTTTCACCGTGGACTCAAACCGCCAACCTTGTGGTTGCAATCCAGCACTTATCCAACTGAGCCACTGTGCTCCCTATGCACACGTTGTTATAAATTATAAAACTGGTTTTATGTCAGCCAGAAAGAGTCTCACAGTGGAGATCTAGTTCACAGTTCAGGGTTGTACCCCAGCACTCACATTGCACCTGGCATGATGACTGCTATTTATTGTTAACTGCTGTCCAGTTAGTCACTGCCTCATGGGGGCTCCAGACACAAAAGAACAAACATTGCCTAGTCTTGTGGTCACACTACTGTGAGCCACTGAGTTTTCATTGCTGCTTTGTAGAAGTCGATCTCCAGGACTTTCTTCCTAATCTGGTTGTTGTTGTTGTTGTTGTGTGCCGTGGAGTCGGTTCTGGTAGCTCTGGTGAAACCCATTCAGCATCAGAGTGGGTGGTGACTGCACATGGGGTCAATTGGCCAGGACTGAATGCTGGGCTCCCAAATGGAAGTGGGGCATGCTACTACTGAACCATCACTGCTCCCCACCACCCCACATCCCCAATACGTAGTTAGCCAGTACCATCAAGTCAATTCCAAGTCACAGTGAGCCTGTGGGACAAAGTAGAACTGCTCTCTCTCTAGTTTCCGAGGCTGTGAATCCTTACAGAAGCAGACAGTCTCATCTGTCTCTCAAGGAGTGGATGGTGGGTTTGAACTGATGACCTTGTGGTTAGCAGTCCAGTGCTTATCCTACCAGGATGTTGTTGTTGTTGTTAAATGCCACCGAGTGGGTTCTAACTGATAGCCACCCTGTGTAGCGTTTCTGAGGCTGTAAATCTTGATGGGAGCAGTAGTCCTCATCTTAGTAGATTCAAACTGCTAACCTTGTGGTTAGCAGCCCAGCTTGTAATCCAGCCCGGTATCAGAACTCAATAAATGGTACCTGCATGGCTGTGACGATTGCCACGGGCTGTAGGGCTCATGGGAATTCGCCCAGCTCATGCCAACCATCCGTGGGTGCATCCAATCTTCAGTTCACCTCATTCAGCAAGCTAGAAATCAGGGGCCCAACATGGGAAGAGCGAACAGTTCCCCAGCTGCCTGATCAGAACCTCACAGCCTCACAGGGTAAATCAGCTCCACCCCAGAGCAGAAATGCTTACTGCACGGAACTTTAATAAAGTCCACACTCAGGCTCCAAGAACCACAACCACTTATATCCCCATTGATTTTCTAAGCCTATTTTTATTATTCCTCTTCCCGGTGAGAGTTGTATATATTTGGGGCTATGTTCTTCTCATAAATAAGTAAACACGTTGGTAAATACTAATAAGAGCTAACATTTATTAAGTGCTTGGCATGGTGCCAGTAATAGTGCTGAGGAACTTTGCTTCTATTACCCATTTCAACATGACAACAACCCATTGGTCCCATCTGAACGGTCCCATTTTACAGAGGAGGAAACCAAGGTGAAGCTACTTCTCCCAAAAGGAGGCAGAACAGATGCTGTGGAGAACAGTCCAGAAGTTCCTCAAAGTAGTAAGCATGGAGTTGCCATTTGAGTAACTCCACTCAAAATTCCCAAAAGAAATTGAAAGAAATGTCCCTGCAAAAAAACTGCATGAATGCTCATAGCATCGTAACTTTTAAAAGCAAACAGTGAAGTCGGTTCCAACTCATAGCAACCCTGTATAGGGTTTCCAAGGACCCGCAGCAGAGTTTGAACTGTTGACCTTGCAGTTCAAATTGACCTTGCAGTTTAGTGCATTATTCTGCAGTGCCACACCAGAACTCTCATTATATATATACTAAAACTGCTCTAAAAAATAAAGTTTATAAAAAAAAAAGCAAACAGTGAAAACCACCCCAACGTCCATAGATAGATTGTCACAGAAGCAGATTGTCCTGTCTTTCTTCTGTGGAGCCACTGAGTGGGTTCGAACCCCCTGCCTTTTGGTTAACAGCTATGTGCTTAATGACTGTACCTCCAGGCTCCTTGCTAATGTGCGGTGGTGGTGGTGGTGGTGGTGGTGGTGTGCAATGGAGTCTGTTCCGACTCATAGCGACCCTGCATAGCGTTTCCGAGGTTGTCAATCTTTACAGAAGCAGAAAGCCTCATCTTTCTCCCATGGAACAACTGGTAGTTTCAAACTTTTGACCTTGAGATTAGCAGCCCGACTTGTAATCAGTACACTAGCAGAGTTCCTTTTGCTAATGTGTGTGTATGTGTCAGGGGTCTTTTTGGGGTGATGAAAATGTTTTGGAATTAGCAGTAATGGATGCAAAATTCTATGAATATATTAAAACTCTGGTGCCTTGAATTTATTTGATACGGCTGTTCTATTCAAAGTCTTCTTAATTCTCACCAAGTGATTGGCTGGGACCATGCAAATAAGGTGTACAGGACTCTAAGGCTGGGATTGGTTAGTTTTGCACTCCAGCCAGGCTTAAAAGGAGCCATCTCAGAAGCAGAAATGGAAGATCTCAGGGCCATTAAGAAGGAAGAGCATGAGTAGAGCATGAGATGTCAAGAGATAACAGCAGAGACAACTGCAGAGGCAGTGGCACGGAGAGACAGAGCAGCTTCCAGCTTTAGACCCATGGACTGAGTAAAGCTGAGTGCCTAAGGGCAGGAGACTGGCTTGCAGAATGCACCCTTAGGGCATTCACAGACTGCCTTAAAGAGCTTTGTTACACTTGCAGGAGTGAGTAGGGCAGAGGCCAAGGGACCACAGAGTTGAGAGACGGAAGACAAGATTGGCAGACAAGAGGTGTTCCTGACTGGAGAACTGCAGTATTCTGAGGTTTTTTGATCCTGAATTGTACCCTGTTCACTTCCCTAATAAGGAGCTCTGGTAGCATAGTGATTACTAGTCGGGCTACTAACCTCAAGGTCAGCAGTTTGAAATTACCAGGTGTTCCTTGGGAGAAAGATGAGGCTTTCTCTTCGTGTAAAGATTTACAGTCTCGGAAACCCTATGCAGGGTCGCTATGAGTCGGAACTGGCTCCACGGCACATAACAACAACAACAACATCAACAACACTTCCCTAATTAACCCCATAATCATGAGTTTTGTTAGGAGGCCTGTGTGGCCATTGCAATAGATTATCGAGCCCAGGTGTGAAGCACAGCGCTGTGGAGGGGTGGCTGGTTCAGAACAGTGTAAAGAAGTTTGTAGGGTGGAGGCATGTCTGACCTCCGCTTCATAGGAATCGACCTTGGGCTAATTTTGAGTTCGATTTTCTTTCCCCCTTGTGAAGCCAGGGGCAGTTAGACACAGCTCCAACATGTTTTTTATAAAAATCCACTGTATTTTGTTGTTGTTTTGTGCTCACACATAGCCTGTATAGAGTTTCTGAGAGCAGCTGGTGGGTTTGAACTGTCAACCTTGCTGTTACCAGTCCAGTGCTGATCCTACAGCAAGCACCATACCAGGGCTCATTTTACACCAGGGTATGTGAATTATATCTCAATCAGAAAAATAAATGACTAAACCTCAGACTCTGAATCCAAAGCCTTGACAACCTCCTCCGGCAGAACCCAAGTAAATGTGAGTCCAACTCCATTTCCCTTCTGAAGGGCCCTCCTTGCCTCCAGCCTCACTAATTAAACTCTCTGGAGTCGATGCCAGGCCAAACAGGGAAACCTTAAGTGCCCAAGCTGAGCCAATGGCTTGGAAATGCCAATAGCCCTTCATGTCTGCTGACCACCGTGAGCCTGGGGCCAGCTCACTCCCTGCCCAGAACCCAGAACAAAGTGACTGAGAAGCTGTACTAAGCAATGCTTTCTGGCATTCAGAGCAACTCTGTGGAAAGCATCTCAGCGGTCACCCCGTTAATTACAATGGCCTGAGTCAGGCCTGCGTGTCCGTTAGTACCAATGAGCCGAGACAGTTCCAGAAGGAAGCGGTGAGCTAACAGGTGCTTGTCAATCTGGCTAATCGTTGTAGACTCAACAACTCTATGGCCCGATTGTCTAGGCTATGCCAGTATCTATCTAAAATAATGTTCTTCTCCAGCAAAGCTCCTTGGTCTCCAAACCCCTCCTGCCCAAAGACCCCAAGCAAAAGGCATAGTCATGGTACAAAGGATATACGCTTCAAAACCTGAGAGGCTCACTCTGCCACGCATAGATGGAGAGACCTCAGGCAGGCTGGTTCATTGCTCTGAGCCTCAGTTTCTACCACCTGTCCAGTGGGACCCAAGGTAATACAGTGAACAAGAAGAGATGCTCACTAGAAAAAACCATGTTTGGTAGAGTAAGAACCAGCAAGGGAGCAAAACGCTCAATGAGATCGAGTGAGACAGTAGCTCTAACAATGGGCTCAAACATGTGAGTGATCCTGAGGATGGTGCAGTAATGGACTCAAATCTACCAATCAGCATGAAGATGGTACAAATATGGACTCAAATCTACCAATCAGCATGAAGATGGTGCAAATATGGACTCAAACCTACCAATCAGCATGAAGATGGTGCAGGACGAGGCAACATTTTATTCTGTTACACATAAAATCTCCATGAATTGGAGCTGATTCAATGCTGACTCACAACATGCAAAAAGAAGATACTGCTATACCGGAGTTTGCCGTGAGGGTTCAACACTGGGCTGCTGAGTAGATGCAGACGTGTCAAAGTAGATTTGTAATCCATAGGTTTTTCATGGCTGTGACCTTTATGAAGCAGATTGCCAGCCTTTTCTTCCAAAGCACCTCTGGGTATGTCCAAACCACTAACCTTTCAGCTAATAGCTGAGTGCTTAACCATTTGTTTACACTACCTAGGGACTCCTAGCCCATGGTAGCTGGTGTGACTGATTGTACTATTAGATGACTTGGATCGTTTCCACATCATTTCCCCAGCACAAAGCACAGTGGGATTTGGAAGTTGGCAGCAAACATGTGGCAGGAGAGAGATGCTCAGATTTCAGTGCCCCTGGGATCCTGTTTAAAGTACAGGTGTGGTGCTGTAGAATAAGCACTGGACTGTTAATTACAAGATCAGCAGTTCAAACTCACCAGCTGTTCCATGTCATTGTGAGTCGGAACCAACTCAGCAGCACTTAACAACAGCATCCCCAGCCTCCGTGATTCTGAATCAGGAGTGGAACTCAGGACTCGGCGATTTCAGCAGCCAGCTCTGGGTTTAAGACTTTCTGGTTATGGTTCTCAGCCCAGCTACACAGTGAAATCACCAGGGAATGTTTATTTAAAAAAGAACGAAAGAAACAAGCCGGGCACCTCCTCCCAGAGATTCCGCTATATAGGAGCCCTTGTGTGGTGGATTTTTGCAAGTTCCCCCGACGATTCTAAGGTGCAGCCAGGCTGAAAACCATGCTGTGGGCCAGCCTTTCTCAGAGCTTGTCTAGCCTCATTTGTTGCAAGCTACCAAATCAGAAACCCTAGGTAAGATCAGTGTACAGATTACATAAGCACTCCTGGTCATTCCCAGACTCCTGCTATGGTGCTGTGGGTAAATGGACTGGACTACAAAGTCAATCTGAACTGCAAGGTTGGCCGTTCAAGCTCACCAGCCACTCCTTGGAAACTCTATACAGGACTGCTATGGTCGGAACCGACTTGAAGGCACTAACAACCTGATCATTCTCACACACACTCATGTTCCAGAGCGCTGCTCCAAGGCAAAGGGGCCCAGGTGGTGTAGTGGGGTAAGCAAGGTCACCAGCCGCTCTGAGGGAGAAACGGGAGGCTGTTGGCTCCTGTAAGAACTCACAGTCTTACAGAGCACTTCTACTCGGTCCTTCAAGGCCGTGATGAGTCAGAACCAACTCCAAGGCAGAGGAGGGCTATTAGGGAAGGCTTCCCTGATTACATGATAGAAGGAGCACTGTTACCCTAGCCCACACCCCATTCTGATTCTGGTGTGTGCAGTTTTAACAATGCCTCAAATGAGTCCTATACTCAGAAAAGTGGAGCAACCCAGCTTCTGAGAGTTACCCACCCCCATCACCAGTCTCACCCACTGCTGTGAGTGACCCTATAGGCCGGGGCAGAACCGTCCTGGAGAGTCTCCAAGGCTGGCACCCTTTTGGAAGCAGACTGCCTCATCCCCACCCACCCCCACCCCCAAAGAGTGACGGGTGGATTGGAACTCCCAGGCTTCCGGTGAGCGGCTGAGCAGAGTAAGCAGATATCAGGGACTCTGGGGGCCTTTATATCATGATAGCAGTAACGTGGATGAACTCCATGGCTTTAGCATCCAAAAGTTCAGGTTCAGGTTCCGGCATTCAGGCAAGTTCCTGAGCATCAGTCACCTCTGCGGTACAATGGACATAATAACAGTGTTCGCCTCTGGACAGCTGTGAGTAATGAACGAATTCAATCAGGCGTGCATCTGATAAACAGGAACTGCAGTGCTTATTATCTTTACTTCCAGTCCAAAGCCAGGATTTCCAGTCAACCATCATTTCCGAGTTCCCATCCCTACTTCAGGAGTCCCGGTGTGATGCTGTGGGTTAATGCGCTGGACTGCAAAGTCAGTGGTTCAAGCTCACCAGCCACTCCTAGGAAACCCTATAAAGGGCACTATGGGTCTTAACTGACTCAACGGCACTTAACAGCAACAACAATTCTGACTTTAGCTACCTTCTCTTCCCCACCCCAACTCAGATTAGCACAGAGTGGACATTTCTAACATGCCGAGGACTGCGCCAGGTTCCCTATCTCAACCATCTCATGGAATCCAGATGTTGTGGTCATTTAACAGAGTCTCAGAGAGGTTCTGATCTTACCAGTACTCT
Source organism: Chrysochloris asiatica (assembly GCF_000296735.1). Classification (NCBI taxonomy): domain Eukaryota; kingdom Metazoa; phylum Chordata; class Mammalia; order Afrosoricida; family Chrysochloridae; genus Chrysochloris; species Chrysochloris asiatica. The sequence continues at coordinate 860,138 of NW_006408866.1, read as the reverse complement.
GAGACCAGGTGGACATAGTCCCTCAAAGTGGAGGTCATTTGAAAAGTTCTCCTAACACAAGTATTGGAGTCCTGGTGTGGCACTACAAGATACTGCACTAGACTGCAAAGTCGGCAGTTCAAACCTACCATGCTGCTGCTTGGAAACCCTATACAAGGTCACTATGAGCTGGAATTGACTGGACAGCTTAACTACAACAATAACAAAAGTATTGAGGATTCAGAATAAAGGCCACATCCCAAGACTGGTCCACATCTCTACACACCCATTCCATTCCTGTATTCCCTTTTTACAGACAGATATGAAAACGAGGTCCTAAGTTTTGCCCAAGCAGTGGGCACAGACCACCTTACTGATTCCACTCCTCAGGAGTAAGACATGAACCTTAAATCTCTGGACCCTCAATCCAGGGCTCATTCCTTTCTCTGTCTCCCCACTTTGCCCCTTCTCCCGAGGACTCCATCTTTACCCCAGGCCTGGCAGAGTAGAAGGGAAACAGCCTGGGAATCAGAAGGTCCAGTTCTGGCACCACTCAGCTGTGTGACTTTGGGTCACTCACTTCCCCTCTCTGAGTCACAGATTCCTCGTTAGTCCCAAACTCTAAATCTGTGGCTGACCCCATGGCTGAGGAGGGCTATTAGGTAAGGTTTCCCTCAACGGCTCCCAGGAGGGGAGTGCCACCCACCCCTCACACTTCCACCCGCAGGAGGTGGAAGGTAAAAACAGGAACCATCCAACACACACAAAAAAGTTTTGGGAGCCAAAATAATGTGCCCTTGGGTTGTTTAAATGATTATATATTCCTGGGTGCTTTTGTGTACATCCAAAAACAACAACACAAGGAACAGAAGCAAATACTGTTGAAAGGTGATGCGTGGAGGGAATTGTAATCATTCCAACAATATTAAACACAATGCATGCAAAACTGATGTTCTCCCATGTAAACTATCACTCAATGTACAATAAAAACTTAAAAAAAAAAAAACTTACCCAGAGGGGGTGGAAAAACACACAAAAATACACAAAAACACAAAAATACACTGCCATCCAGCTGATTAAGGGTTCCTCAGACTGTAAATCTTTATCTGGGCAGATAGCCTCATCTTTCTCCCCCCAGAGCATCTGGTGTGTTCTGAACCTCTGACCTAGTGGAGTGCTTCTCCTACAGCACCTAAGAGTTTAACCACTTACATCCCATCTCCCCAGGGATGGGAGAGAAACACATCTGTGGGGAACACTGACATCTTGTGGCCACTATGCTCCACTGCAAGCCACATCACAAGACTTGCAGGAATATTATTGTCTGTAGGATCAGCACTGGCCTGCAATGCTGGCATTTCAAACTCACCAGTCATTCCACGGAAACCCTAGACAGGGTCGCGGTGAGTTGGAACTGACTGGACAGCTCTTGACAACAACAACAACATGAGGTGGGTGAGGCCACATATAACAGATTGAAACAGTGCCCAGTCCTGCATGGCAGCCATCTTCATGGTTGTGTGGTACCGGTGAGTCCAGTTTGGCAGCTATTGTGAGTTTCCCTGGCCTCTGCTGCTGGCCCACCACGTTACCAAACAGAAAGTCCTTCTCCAGTGGCTGGTTCCTCTTGATGATGTGTCCAAAGTAAATGAAACAGTCTTAGACAATGTTCTGTGCTCCATGGGGGTTTCAAGGCTAACCTTCCAAATAGATTGCCAGGTTTTTCTCCCTAGTCTTTCCTAAGTCCAGAAGCTCTGCTGAAACCTTTCCGCCATGGGTGACCCTGCTACTATCTGAAATACCTGTGGCATCGTTTCTAGCATCATAGCAGCACATAACCCACCACAAATGAGTGTGGGAACACTGGTTTAGCCAAAAATCACCCATTCTGTTGGTAGTTCTGTTATCCAAATGCGGGGTCATGCCCAGTGCAATGAACAGCCAATCCACCACAGGGAGTGAGGAGACAGAAAAGAGTTTACTCATTTATGCATACATTGTTAAGTGCCATCAAGTCAGATCTGATTCATAGCGACCCTATACAGGGTTTCCAAGAAACACGTGGTGGGTTTGAATTGCTGACCCTGTGGTTCAAAGTCCAGTGCTTATCCAACAGTGTCACACTGTAATGTCTGCTTCCAAGGTTGTTATTAACAGTTTAACAGTTGACGCTGGGGTAACACGGTAAAATACCAAGTGCTTCAAACGCCAAAAAAGGACAGAAAGACTTACATACAAGCTCAGGAGGGTCACAAGGTAATCTCTATTATTATTATTTTTTTTTTTTTGGTCCTGGTGTACTGCACAAGTGAAGTGTATACACAAACATCTTTTCAGGGTTCATTATGATCCATCTCTGGTGTAAGCAAAACCTCCTGACTCTCTGTGGTTTCTCAAAGTCACAGTTCACTTCTCTGATCCCACCTGGGAGCACTTGTTTGAAAACTATTTTACATTTTTCTATAGAACACTCAGAAGCCCTGGGGACACTGTAGGACAAGCACTGGACTGCTAACCACAAGGTCAGCTGATCAAACCCACCAGCCACGCTGTGGGAGAAAGATGAAGCTTTCTGCCCCTGTTAACGATTTAGTCTTGGAAATCTGATACAGAGTTGCTATAAGTCGGAACTGACTCATCGGCACCTAACAGCAACCATATAAACTCGGGGTATCCATTGTAACCACACTGCAATGGCACTCTAGAAACCAAGAGAGCAATACCAACCCCCAATCCTTGTCCTGGAGGAAGTCAGAGGCAAAAAGTGCTCGGGGATTTGAAGGGAATGGGCAGGCTTAGGTACCAAATTCAAAACCAGACCTATGACCTTCAAGTCAATTCCATCTCTTAATGAACTGCCCCACAGGGTTTCCAAAGACCAAAACAAACAAGCAAACCACTGCTATAAAGTTGATTCCAACTCATAGCGACGATCTTCAAGGTTTTCAAGGCAGAACATCAGAGAGCTGCAGACAACCTTAAAGGAAAGCAAAAGTTCTAGAGGATGCGAGAAGACAGCACAGGATACAGAAAAATGCAAACATTTGCTTTTAAGTCCCATGCTATCCCCCTGCCTGGAACACTCTTCCCCACCTTTCCACATGGCTCCTCTCTCGTCCTTGCAAACTTTGGCTCACACATGCGTTTCTTGTACCACCTTGTTTAAAACGGCAAACCCCCAAATCCCCAGTCCCTGCCTTCCACAGCATTCATCCCCACGAAATGTTAGCATGCCATTAGGTTGGCAGCTCTAAGAGGACAGGGAATTTTATTCCCTGCTGTGTCTACAGCAATGAGCAATGGATCGTGCCTGGCCCAAGTGTGTGCTCCACACACTTTTACTGATTCAATGAACGACTGAACTGATTGCATGACTTGGGCAAGTTGCTAAGTTTCTTTTGAGTCCCAATTTCCTTGATTGTAAAATAACGATGAAAGGAATTCCTTCCTTAACTATCTCATAGAATTCATGGATTCATATTTAACACCTCTGAAATAGTGAAGTGGGTGTTTGTGGGTAAATTACATACATATTCTATTTAATATGGCCATGGTTAGTATAGATTATTTTTTTTAATGTTACTGTGTTTTTGGTGAAAGTTTACACAGTAAATTTGGTCCCCATTTGACAAATTCTTATATAAATTGTTCAGTGACATTAGTTACATTTTTCACAAAGTGTCAATATACTCTTGGATTGCATTCTGGTTGTTCCATTTCCAGTATTCTAGTTTCCCTGGCCCTTTATCTTCTCATCTTTGCTTTAGAGTAATTGTTGACTTTTTGGTCTTGTGTAAATGGGGTTTTTAAAGGAGAGTTATACCTACTGATAATATCCTTTATTTTGTATGCCAGTTTATTTTACTAAAAGGTGTGCTCAAAGGATAGTTTCAGCTCAAGGGTTAAAGGGTATCTCAGAGCAGTAGTCTCTGGGAGTCCGCAGTCTCAACTGGTCCAGAAAGTCTGGACTGCTTAAGAATTTGGGGTCTGTTCCACATTTTTCCTCCCATTCTATCAGAGTTTATCTTTTGTGACCCTGATAAGAACAGCTGGGCACCATCTAGTGCCTCTGGTCTCTGTGTAGATGAAACTATGACTCGTGTTGACTATTAGCCATGTAGACTAGTTTCTTCTTTGAAAGAAGTATCCTTCTTTCTTGTTTGCTCTTGATGAGTAGAGGACAATAGTTTCATCTTTGTTCGCTATATTTGCAAGTTCCTTAATACACTGGACTGCAAAGTTAATTTGAACCGAAGGTCAATGTGGTTCAAGCTCACTGGCTGCTCCTCGGAAACCCTATAGAGGGTCACTATGGGTTGGAATGACTGGACGGCATTTAACAACACCAAGACCCCAGATGCGTTTCACCTCACCAGAACGCAGAACATGAATTTGGTGAACGGTATTTTGCCAACTGACTGAGATGTCCCTTGAGAAGCACAGATTCTTTCTAACACCATCTTTCTCTGAAATATTTTCACTTTAAAATAAATATTTTGCTCTATTTTTATAACAAAAACAATTTGAATAAAAGCAAAAAACAGTATTCCCCATGCTGAATACTATTGTACACATAGCCAATGAGTGCTTAGGTGCCAGTGGTACTATACATTCTCAGCCAATGAACATTAGTGAATCATGCTGCAAAGGATCTCCAGTTGTGCGTGGTTCCCTCTACCCCACCTTCTCAGTCCCTGGCTGGATTTGGTGGACAATGCTGAAGCATAATGGAGAGCCAGGGAGTACCAGTGAGGAAGGCAGGCTACAATGATCAAAGGAAGAAGGGCACCATCTCTGAGTGGTGATGTAGAGTTCCCCAGCCATTCCAGGATCCTTCCAGGAAATGACCATATGCATGTCTTATTGTTGCTGTAACTAATTGCCACCAATTTAGTCAAACAACAATGCAAAGGTATTCTCATACATTTCTGGAAGTTGGAGGTCTGAAATCAGTGTCACTGGGCCAGGACCCTGGTGGGGCAAACACTTTGCTCCTGAGTACTAACCTGAAGGTCGGTGGTTTGAATCTCCACAGCTGTGCTGCAAAAGAAAGTGCTGGCACTCCACTTCTGTAAAGATTCTTGTTACATACTGTGGAGTCCTGGTAGCATAGTGGTTACGAATAAGGCTGCTAACCTCAAGGTCAGCAGTTCCAAACTACCAGCCATTCCATGGGAGAGAGGCTTTCTAATCCCATAAAGATTTAAAGCCTTGGAAACCCTGTGCAGAGTCACTATGAGTCGGAAGTGACTCCATGGTACTTTAACAAAAATAACCCTCGAGTCAGTTGTACATTATGACGACCAACTACAACAGAACAAAACACCTGCATCCCCCTTACAAGCTCAGCAAAGTGTGAGCTCATTGTTGTAGCCACTGTGTCAATCCATCTCACTGAGGGGTCTTCCCTTTTGTCATTGACCCTCTTCACCAAGAGCACTGTCCTTCTCCAGGGACTGGTTCCTCCTGACAGCATGTCCAACATGTGGGAGACAGCATCTCACCATCTACACTTCAGAAAAGCATTCTGGTTGTACTTCCTCCACGATAGATTGGTTTGTTCTTTACGTAGCTGATGGTATATTCAGGGTTCTTTCACCAGCACCGTAAGTCCAATGCATCAACCCTCCAGTCCCATTCCGTAAAGCCTGGGGTTGCCACGAATTGGAACTGAGTTAACAGCAATACGTCTAGTGGTTGACATCAGGCCGAAAGTAGTGCCAATGGCTTCTGGGAGTTCTTGAGAATTTGTTTTCTTGCCTTTTCTAGTTTCTGGAGGCCCCCTGTGTTCTTTGTCTTGTAGCCTTGTCCTCTTCAGTGTAATATTACTCAATAAGTAAGGTGAGCATATGCTTCTCTCCTAATCTGTAGTGAATCCTCTCAGACTTTTCACCTCATCAAAGATTCTGCTTCTCTTTGCTGGTTCCTTTGGTGGAGCCGGAGGCTATGCCCTTAGAGTGGCCGGGAAGGTCTGTCAGATCTTTGTGAGGAACCTCTCATTTGATTTTACATGGAAAATGCTAAAAGACAAATTCAACAAGTGTGGCCATGTACTGTACGCAGACATCAAGATGGAGAACGGGAAATCCAAGGAGTGCAGTGTGGTCAAGTTGAGTCACCCAAGGTGGCTGAGCGGGCCTGCCGAATGATTCTTGCTACATACCGTGGCGTTCAAATTGATAGAAATGCTTAAGCAATTGCCTTTTTAAACATCAAGACCAGACCTCTGAATTTTTATTTTTTCTTGCTAACCATTTTATTTTGTTGATTGGATGTATAAAGATGTTTAAAAACTTCAGTTGCTTTCTGGGGGTGATTGAAATTACTTTTTTAATGACTGGGGTTCCATTTGACTGTTTGCATTTGAGATTGCAATGTGTGCAATTTTTTTTTTTTTTTAGTTGTGGCATCTTGTTGACACTGAATATGACTTTGAAAATAAATAACAGTTCTTGAAAAAAAAAAGATGCTGCTTCTAAAATCTGTCTCTCCCAACCCCATAACACCTTCCTACAGGATTCAAGCCTCTTTTTGAATTTACAAAGGTAGCGATGTAGGTTAAGCATTGGACTCTTAAGCACAAGGTTGGCAGTTCAAACCCACCAGCCACTCAATGGTTGAAAAATGAGCTTGTCTGCTCCCATAAAGACTTACAGGAACAATTCTACTCAATCCGATCCGGTCACGGTGAGTCCGAATCAACTTGAGGGCAGTGAGTTTGGGCTTCAAATTTACAATTCCTGATGGGGATGGAGTACTCAATAAGCAAGATAAGCACTGGCCTACTTGTGCTTACTTCACTACAGATTAGTAAATAAACACAAGCAAGCCCATGCTTACCTTCCTTGTTCCGTCTTCGAAACCAGCACTCACATCGTTCCAGCATCTATTTCTGCCCTCACACCTCCTATGCCTGACTCTCCCACCTCCCTTTCCCCATGAGCCGACATTGGACTCACCTGGCTTATCTAGAAGCCTCTCCTGCCTGAAGTCATCGAATTCTCATTCATCCAGTCAATGAAAACCCTACGGTCCGAAATAACCTGAGCTCCAGCCAATCACAGAAGCAGAGCTGTGATTCACTCTGTTGTGTTCCGGGTCATCACGAAGTGGGGTTGGCTGGACAAGAGCTAACAGCAACTAGCAAGCAAACTCAACCAGTTTGAACTCAGCACGCCAGGCATTGTTTGTTTACAATGCTATCCAATCAGTGTCTTCGGTTCTTTTTTAAATAAGACCAAGAATGACGGGATGGATTCATAAGCGAACAAACACATATTCTTTTGCACCTTTAAGAATGTGCCCCAAGGGGTCCTTGGGTCTCGGGGAGCCCTGGACAAACCAGAGAATGTAGATTCAAAAGTTGTCAGGAGTACTATTACTTCTTCCACTCAATCCCCTCTACTCATTTTTCATTATTAGAAAGCCAAAGGCTGTCCGAATTTTTTAAAATGATGTGTCTAAGGTGAGACAAAAGGAGCTCTGGTAGCGTAGTGGTTACGAGTCAGGCTGCCAACCTCAAGGTCAGCAGTTTGAAACTACCAGTGGTTCCGCGGGAGAAAGATGAGGCTTTCTGCTCCCTTAAAGATATACAGCCTCGGAAACCCTATGCAGGGTCGCTGAGTCAGAACGAACTCCATGGTACATAACAAGTTGAGACAAGGGGATGGTCAGGATATGGAGCAACATCTCCCTCTAGTGGTAATCCTAGGAAATGCGGCCAGAGCAGAAGGCGAAAACAGACTTGTTTAGGTTGAAAGTGTTCAAAGTGCGGTCAAGTCTGTTCTGACTCATAGCGACCCTGTACAGGGTTTCCAAGGAGCAGATGGTGGGTTTGAACCACCGACCCTGTAGTTAGGAGTCCAGTGCTGCTCCTACAGGGCCAGTACAACTGGTGGACAGCAGTTAGGGGCAGGCGGGGACTACTACGCTAGGAGGCAGGCTGGGCGTGGGCACCGACCTGGGAGGTGAGCAGAGCCCTAATGGGACAGTCACCACTGCCACTCAGCTGCAACTTGGTTCTGCAGGTGTCCTCGAGGTCTTGGCTCTGCAGGCGTCCTTGAGGTCTTGGCTCCTGGAGATGGAAAACGACCTCTGGTTCCTTTGTGGGAGAGACCAGCAGGCAAAGAAAGGAGCTGCTGTCTTGTGTACAGACAGCAGGCATGACAGACCCAAATCACAGGAAGAGGGAATTGCTGAGTTGGCATCCATGGTGGCAATCCCATGTACAGTGGAAGGAAACACTGTTGGTCCAGTGCTGTCTTCACCGGTGTTGGAATGTTTGCATCCATCCAGGGACCACTGTATATTTTGAGTGACTTCCAACCTAGGAGGCTCATTTTTCAGCATGATATCAGACAGGCCAAATCTGCTGCACAAGACCTCTCTGAAGTGTGGAAGAGCAAAGATGTCAATTTGAGGACTAAGGTGTGCTTGACCCAAGTCATGGTATTTTCAATAACCTCATATGCATGTGAAAGCTGGACAGTGAATGAGGAAGACCGTAGAAGAATTGATGCTTTTGAGTTATGGTGTTGGAGGAGAATATTGAAAGTGCATGGACTGCCAAAAGAACCAATAGAGCCCTTTTGGAAGAAGTGCAGCTAGAGTGCTCCTTGGAGGCCAGGATGGCCAAACTTTGTCTCTCATACTTCAGACATATTGTCAGGAGGGGTCAGAGAAAAAGAGGAAGGCCTCTAGCGAGATGGATTGGCAAAGTGGCAGCATCAATGGGCTCAAGCGTGGCAACAGTAATGAGGTTGGCCCAGGATTGGGCAGTGTTTCGTTCTGTTGTGCACCTAACAACAACAACAACAAACTATCAGGCAGTATTCTGTCATGATCTGTGGAGTTCTCACTGGCTGATTTTCAGACAGTAGAGTGACAGGTCTTTCTTTCTAGTCTCTTTCAGTCTGGAAGTTCTACTAAACCCTGCCCACCATGACTAAGCTTGCTGGCATTTGAGACACTGGTAGCATAGCTTCCAGCATCTTAGCAACAGGCCAGCCACCACCAGTTTGTCAGGACAGACAAACTGACAGATGGGTAACGGCAGCCAGAGACTGTACTGCTTTTGTTTAGAGGAGCTGGGGAATACATGTACATTGGATTCACTTAGGTGTCTCTTGTCTGGATTTTATGAGAAATAGACAAATGCAGTAGTCACAACCTGAGAAGGGGATGGTGCCCAGGGCTCAGGATCGCTGGGATGAAGGTCTTGGTCATAAGACCTTCGTACGTAAGCCACTGAGACTACCACGGACGCAATCAAGAGAAAAGGGGTCTCAGCTGAGCCCTTCCCCAGACTCTCCTCAGGGCACTAGGGGTTCAGTCAAAAGAAGAGTCTGTATTCATATTTGCTTGTATTTGAATTAAAAATTATTTAAAAACTCAAAGCCTTGTCTTTTGAATCTTGGTTTCCCTTGCATACCATTATAAAATGGACACTTGAGGGGGAGAGATAGGAATAGCCAGAAATATCACCATAGAAAGCTTGCAAGTCTGTCTTCTGCCTATAACTGATTCGAATACCTAAAATGGGAATACAACGTGCCCAGTGAAGGAGGCTTCCTGTGGAGCCTCTGCATTATATAAGACCAGAGGTGGAATCCTTAACCGCATCCAGAGTCTTCTAAGGTGGGACATTTCCACTTGAAAGGACAAGCAGACCAGCCTGGAACAGCTAGAAGAACAGAAGATACTTCCTGAAAGAAAGACAAACAGGAAAAATACAAAACAATAACAGTAGTCTGACTGATTACTACAAGAACAAGCAAGTAGCTCTCCCAGGAGACATCAAGGCAAGTGGTCGGGTCCTCTCAGGGCAAACCCCCTTCCAAGATCAAGACTCAATGGGAATACACAAGCAGACACTTGCTCTGAATGGTGACCATGTTGGTCACCAATAAGGGGAAGTGAGGGAAAAACAGCAATGAAGCTGCGAGCTAAGTCCAACCACGTTCAATAGACTCCTGTGAAGCTGGTTGGAGACCTGGTTGGCCAGCAGTGTGGCAAGACCTGGGGACTCCTGGGCCCAGAGTCAGTGACATAGCTACCGAAGACTAGAGTGGAGAATAAATCATCCAGCTGATAAGAAGAGAGGGTATATGCATAAGAACACCCACACTTGCAGATAAACTCACTTGAACTGGTTTCAATGGTCAGATGATCAGAGCTTAACTAGAAGAAGAAAGAAGAGGAATAACAGAGTAATTGGATCCAATTTGATGAACTTGACCTACACGTACAACAAATATTTACAGTGAGGATCATTCCCAACCCCTCAATACACAGGGTAGACAGGGATGGGCAACTTGGACATTGGCTAACCAAAATGGGGTGGGGGTGGGGGGCAGGAGTGCTACAAAGGCAAGAAGTGACTGGCTTACAGGCTTTCAAGAGGGAGTCTAGATCCAGAGGGTGCAGAGGAAGGTAGACTCTCCACTGAGTAGTATCCAATGTGTCTGGGCGGGGCTGATGAAAGGAGATGGGGATAGCACTCATGTGGTACAATAGTGAATAATTACTGTCAGGACTGACTGTGAGGGTTGGAAATGTAAAGGTGGACATTTTGTAGCAAAAGGAGGGGTGTGGTTGACTTTGCAGTCGAGGAGCAGACGTCCCTGGGACCATCAAGGGAGAAGAGAGGAGTGCGGGACCTACCCAGAGAAACGGTGACGTCAGAGATGGTGGCATGGAGAGATGGAGCAGCTGGGGACTCTAGACCCAGAGAAGGAGAAGGGCTCTGTGCTGATGACCAGTGGGCAGGCTTGCAGGGTGTACCCTTTGGTTGGTTGATGATGCATGGAGGGGATTGTAACCATGGCAACGTAACGATATACAATAGGATGAATGTAAAGCTAATGTTCTTCCATGTAAACTATCACATAATTCACAATAAAGCAGTTAAAAAACAAACAAATAAATAAAAAGATGAGAGTTACTTAGATACCAAAAAAAATACTGGGAGGAAATAAACTACAATTATTGTATTACAGTTAGAAATAAATTAAATTAAAAGCCAGCACAAGGGGAAAAAAACACCAAAGCCTCTGGAAGGACTGTTGGCAGATACAGCCACTGCGGAAAACAGTCAGACGTAAAATGACCATCGAACCAGCAATTCTGCTCCTAAATATAGACCCAGAGGAATTTAAAGCAGGGACTCAAATACATACATACGCGTGCATCATGAAGCGTTATTCACGAGAGCCAAAAGGTGGAAACAACCCAGCAGTCCATCGACAGATGATCGGACAAAAAACATGTGGCACATAGCACGAGACAGTCTACAGCCATAAAGAGAAAGGAAGTTCTGATATACGTTACGGCACGGATGAACCTGGAGAACATTCTACAGCATGAAATAAGTCTGTCACAGAAGGTCTGGCACTGCCTGAGCCCACTTAGCTGAAATATCTGGGCTAGAAATGCATAGGAACCAGTGTTTATTAGTGACTACCAGAGCTCTGGTAGCATAGTGGTTACAAATCAGGCTGCTAACCTCAAAGTTGGCAGTTCAAAACTACCAGCTGTTCCGTGGGAGAAAGATGAGGGTTTCTGCTCCTGTAAAGATGTACAGCCTCGGAAACCCTGTACAGGGTCAGTATGAGTCGGAACCAACTCCACAGTACTTAGCAACACACCAGAAGGTGGGGAAAGGAGGACGTCCTGAATTGTGTCCCCCAGAACATGTGCTGAGTGGGCTGGGCCAGGGTCCTGAGTGCTGATCCAATCATCCTACACGCTGTGATCTGACGTGATCTGCCACGCAGTTGTAAGGAGATTAGGGTGGGGTTTGTTGTTGTTGTTACATGCTGTGGAGTCAGTTCCGACTCATAGCAACCCTGTACAGGGTTTCGGAGGTTGTAAATCTTTACAGAAGCAGAAAGTCTCATCTTTCTCCTGCAGAACAGCTGGTAGTTTCAAACTGCTGACCCTGAGGTCAGCAGCCCGATTCATAACCACTATGCTACCAGAGCTCCTTTAGGGTGGGTTGCAACTCCCATAATCGAGTCACAGCCCTGATCCCATGTAAGGGGGTTTCCCCTGGGGTGTGGCCTGTATCACTTTTAATCTTACTGGAGATGAAAGGACACAGAAGCCAGCAAACAAGGGGACCTCCTGCCACCAAGAAAGAAGAGCTGAGAGTGGAGCTTGTCCTTTGGATCTTGGGTCTCTATGTTGAGAAACTTCTAGACCCAAGGGAAGATTAATGACAAGGACCGTCCCTCAGCGCGAACAGAGGAAGAACTTCTCAGGAGCTAACACTGAATTCACACCCCTAGCCTCCTAAATTGTGAGGGGATACATCTCTGTTTGCTAAAGATGCCCACTTGGGGTAGGTTTGTTCTAATAGCACTAGGCAGCTAAGACAAAGGAAACAGGGGTTACTCATGAAGGAGTACTGAGTTTCTGCTGGGGGTGATGATGAATTCTGACAAATGTGGAGTGGTGATATAGCACAATATGGTCAATGTAATTATAATGTCACAACAACAAAGTTTTTCCTCTCTCCCCTGACCCTGTGCGTTGACTGTGTTCAGCTGGGCACTGTTCAGCTCTGCCTGGTGTTGCCCGGAGCTGCAGGGATCTTGAAGGCTCAACTGGGTTGAATGTCGTTGCGGCTGTTGATGGGACTGTTAACCAGAGAACTTTGGTTCTGCTCCATGTGGCCTCTCCACACGATGGGGGTCCTCACAAAACAGCAACTGCTTGGTGCGTTGTTTGAGAGGGTGAGAGTGGAGGGAAACATGCAGATTTCCATGTGTTTACCCTATTTGGTAGGATTCCTGGTGTGGCGCTGTAGGATCAGCACTGGACAGCGAACCACAGCATCAGCAGTTCAAACCCACCAGTTGCTTCTTGAAAACCCTACATAGGGTCACTAGGAGTCAAAACCGACTTGATGACATTTAACAACAGCAACAACAAAACCCAATTTGTAAGAAGTGTAGCAGACTGCTACACTAAAACAGTCGTTTGTTGGACTGTTAACTGTAAGGTCAGCAGTTCAAATCTACCAGCTGCCCCATGGGCAAAAGATGAGACGTTCTGCTCCTGTGAAGATTTATGATCTTGGAAACCCTATAGAGTCTCTCTGAGTCACAACAGACTCCATGGCATATAACTACCACCCAATTTGCATTCCCCAAAGGAATAATGAGGGAAAGGCAATAAAAGTGAGGTGTGCTCTTGGACCCAATTCCCTTCCTCCTTAAACAGAATCACAACAGCGGAGCCCACCCCTGTCTAGAGCCCACAGATGAGGCTCCTACGAACATCCCTGAGACTCAAAGAAACACGTGACTTTTCCAAGGTTGTGTGGCTGCTAGATACGCCCCCAGAGACGAAAGGCCTGCTCTTTCGGGCCCAGGTACACTTATTCTTCAACGTTATGTTCCAATGTCCCCCACCCTCTAGCTTGTCAGTGAGTCTGAGGCCCCTTCCCAATCTTTTTGCTGATCGTCAGACCCACTTTCAGAGATTCTGAGCCCAGTCAGCCCTTTATGGTAACAAGTCGGGTGATTCAAGGTCTCGCTAGGACTGAGCCCTTGAGGCTCTAGGTGTGCACCTGGAAGCAGCAGACCACACAGAGCTTCTTAGAAGACTGACTCCCACCTGCCCTCCCCACCAGTTGATTCTCCACAGGTCACAGTGGGGGAGGCCTAGGTGAAGGGAAAGCATGTAAGCTTTCAGCGGGTGGAGAGAAGGCAGAGGGGCAGTGGTTAGGTGCCTGGACTCTGGGACTCTCACTTGATCTGGGAGCCCAGGTCATTTTCAACTTGAGAAGTGTCAGTAAACAGAACAGTCTAGTGACCCTGACCCACACCATGGTATTCTCAATCACCTCATAGGCATGTGAAGGCTGGACCAAGAATAAAAAAGATGCCTTTGAATGATGGTGTTGGGGAAGAACACTGAACATTCTAGGAACTTCCAGAAGGATGGACAAATCTGTGTTGGAAGAAGTACAGCCGGATTGCTACTTATTGTTGTTGTTGTGAAGTGCTGTTGAGTTGGTTCCAAGCTATAGCGACCCTGTGTAGGGTTTCCTAGGAGTGACTGGTGAGCTTGAACCACTGACATTACAGTTCAAAGCAACTTTGCAGTCCGGCGCATTAACCCGCAGTGCCACACAGGACTCTGGATTTCTCCTTAGAAGGGAGGTTGGTGAGACTTCATGTCATGTACTTGGACACGTTGCCTGGAGGGACCAGTCCCTGAGTAAAGCAGAAACTATGAAAAAGAGGAAGTCCCCCGATGAGATGGACCAACCAGTAACTAGGACAGGCTTAAACAAGGGAGGACTGTGAGGATTGGACAGGGTTTTGTTCTGTTGTATACAGACAGAATCACTGACTTGTCAGCATGTGACAAGACTTCTGAAGCCTCCTCCATGGGAAGGCTCACAGACCCTGTAAATAAATCACCTAGATTGGCAGCAATTCAAAAAGTTCTTTGTTCTATAAAGAGGGGGGACTTGAGTTCACCTTTAGGGGCAGTTGTTTGGGAGGACACAGCATGAAATGGTAAACCAGAAACTTTTACTGAGCCAACAGTCACTTCTATGAAGATAAAGTTGCCTGGGATGTGGGGGAGAACTGGGTTTTCTCTCTTTGAAGCACAATGGTGAGAGCCAGAAACTCAGAGAAAACTTCC